>NC_133133.1:61670398-61986898 GCF_048418815.1 Hemitrygon akajei
AGTAATTAAGGGGAAATGGCATATAGTGCACTAGATACACTTTAGTATGAGATCCAAACAAAAATCATAGCTTCCAAGACTTTATATTCCATGTACCTTGAGAAAAACTTATCTGTGTATGCAGGGCTTAATTTCAATTTTTTTTGCAGATGAAACATAGCTAACAAAGTTTGAAAACTGTGAGGAGATTGTAGAGGACCTAGGTAATCCAGAATCCACCCTAAGAAGCGTGAAATTATTTATTTTGGAAAGATAACTGCAAAGAGGCCATGTAAACAAAATTGCAGTGGGAATGGAGAAGCAGAGAAACTAGAAAGCAAGCGCACAACGCTTTGATCTTCTGTTCTTCACTGAGACTCCATAGCCACACCAAGCTCATGGTATATTGAGCTTGAGAGATCTCTGCTCTCCAGTACTCTTCACAGACATTGATAATTGACACTCCAAAAGACTCCAAAAGTGCTACTAAAGCTCTCTTAACAAAATCAAAAACAAAGTTCTTGGGAGTAGAAGTGCATGGTTGCCTTTAAGTAACATGCACAGTGACAGTATGCATATGGCAATGCCTTCATCATGCACGGCATTATTTACAAGAGTTAGTACATCATGTTAACATTGTATGAAATGGTAAGGCTGTACATTTTGTGTAGTCCTGTTTGCCATGTTACAAGAATAAAGTGAGAAGCTAGGAAAAGTGCAGCAAAGATTTAAAAGGATGTTTCAATAGGTATATTTAATGTCAGAGAAATGCATACAATATATATTCATACATCCTGAAATTCCTTTTCTTTGCAAACATCCATGAAAACAGAAGAGTGCCCCAAAGAAGAATAAATGACATTTAAATATTAGCACCCCAAAGCTCCCCCCTCACAAGCATAAGCAGCAACAGAGCAACGTCCTCTCTCTCCCTCCCTCTGTCCCTCCCTCCCTACCTCCATCCTCCACCCCCCCCCCCCCCCCGATGACTTATGGTGTTGAAAGTTTGTTGGATCACTTTTTCCGAGCTCTGTGCCCATAGATCATTAGTTACTCAGCACACAGCCAGCAGCCAGCATGCTGCTTTTGATCTTCCATGTACAATCGACCCTCCTTATCCGCGGGTTCCACATATGCGGATTCAACCAACCACGGATCGGGAAAACCCGGAAGTTCTCTCTCCAGCACTCGTTGCTTGAGCATGTACAGACTATTTTTTCTTGTCATTATTCCCAAAACAATACAGTATAACAACTACTTACATAGCATTTACATTGTATTAGGTATTATAAGTAATCTAGAAATGACTTAAAAGTACAGGTAGTCCCCAGGTTATGAATGAGTTCCGTACCTGAGTCTGTCTCTAAGTCGGATTTGAAGTCGGAACAGGTACATCTGGTATTATTTAGTGTCAGTTAGTCAAAAGTTTTTCTTAGTATATAGTACATATTTTACCTTTCTATTTTACCTTTATAAAACACTTAAGAAACATACATATTTCAATAATTAAACCACTGCGTTGCTTAGTAATAATTGTAGCTTTCATTGGGGCAGGGCCTTTCACATTCTCCGTTAAAATTGTTCTGATCTTTGACCGACTGTAGCCTAATGCTTTTCCAATGACCGTTGGCGTTTCACCTCTTTCCAATTGCTTTATTACTTCCACCTTATTTTCAATCGTGATCGTGATTATTTTCATAAACAGAAACACTGCGGATTCAGAGCTGTGCCACCAGTTCCTAATGTCCACCACAGTGAGACATGTTAAATAATGGCCGGGGTTCCACAGGGTCCTAAAGACCACCGCATTGAAACAGGCTAAATAAGGGACTTGAGCATCCACGTTTTTTGGTATCCGCGGGGGGCCTCAGAACCAATCCCCTGCGGATAAGGAGGGCCGACTGTACTCCCAGACACACCATTTTTCTGCGACGCCACCGACCTTGAGTCCACCGACCTCTAGTGCCTTGAAAACTCAGCACACTGAAGGTGCACTTGTCTGCCAGGCCACATCCTTGGCATATCAAAAAGCGGCCAGTTATGAGGCCCTGAGAGTGGGTCCCATTCACGCAGAAAAACAAGGTTAGCATGTAACTCCAGGTTAGAGTCTTCAAAAGCACCCTAAAATGGGAAAAAAAAGATGATATTAAAGATTGAAATGGAGTTGTTGCCGAAGATGCCAGCAAAGGAGTCACCGTTAGGCACCATCATCCTAAGCTCCGCCCTCTGATTTCAGACGGAGGGGCTTGGATTGCAAGGAAAGACTGGATAGGCTGTAACTGTTTTCCATGCAGCAAAACAAAAGGCTGAGGGGTGAAAGGGCATAGGTCTTAGGTGAGACGGGAGTGGTTTAATGGACATTTGTGGGGTAAATGTTTCAGATCAAGGGTAGTTAGTACCTGGAGTGATCTGCTGGAAGTGGTGGTGGATGCAGTAACAACATTTATGATATATCTGGGCAGGTACTTCTGTGAGTAAGGTGCAGAGGGATATGGAATTAATACAGGTATATGTGATTAGGCTTGAAAGGCAAGATAGCTGGCTTAGGTGTGGTGAGCCCTGGAGCCTGTTGTATACTATTACTCCATAATTTACTAAAGCAGATCTAGCAGACAGGCCAAGTTGTCTGCAAACCTAACACCAGGTTTCCAAGACAAGCACTCTACTCTGGACTCCATTACAAGAAGACATACCCTCGAGACAGAAATAACATTTCATGTACATCCTGGAAGTCTCCTTGTTAAATTATAACATCATCACCCTTGGAATCCTAGGCCCATGACTACACAAAGGTTCAAAGGTACAATTTAATGTCAGAAAAATGTATACAATATACATCCTGAAATGCTTTTTCTTTGCAAACATCCACAAAAACAGAGGCGTGCCCCAAAGAATGAATGACAGGTAAACGTAAAAACCCCAAATTCCCCCCCAGCTCACCCTTTCCGCGCATAAGTAGCAGCAAGCAACAATCCCCCCTTCCCCCACCAGCAAAAAAAAGCAATGGCACCACCACCGAGCACTCAAGTGTGAGCAAGGCAATAGCAAAGACCCCAAATTGCAGTTACCTCAAAGACTGCGTTTCACACGGTATACAACATACCACAGGCTCTCTCTCCCCCAAATAAGGGAAGAAGAGGTGTCTCTATCTTCCCAGCGAGCGGGGTGACATAACAACCAACTCGCTGGTTTACAATGTTAAAAGTCTGTTACGTCACTTTTTTCGAGCTCTGTGCCTGAAGACCCCAGGTCGCAGATAACCCAACTCCCCTGACGACACACGGGTCTCCTGTCGTGACACTGATCCTCGATTTGCCTGTCTCCAGAGCCCCAAAATCCTAGGCTTCTTTGGCGTGCCGAACAACTATGGCTGATCATGGAACCCTGAAAGCGGGTCCCATTCCTGCAAAGAACAGTAGTCAGTGTGTGACTCCGGGTCAGAGTCTTCAAAAAAAACTCTGAAAGGGAAAAATAGAGATATTAAAGATGGAAATAGAGCTGTTTCAGTAGATGCAAGCAAAGGAGTTACCGTTAGGTGCCATTAGCCCTCCTAATTTCTGTCAAATGGAAAAGGATAACTAACAAATTTACTGAGTGTCTTGAGGCTCAGTGGAAGGGAGTACATTACTGTTAAGGAAAGATAACAGTTAAGTACCATCTGTCCCACCTGTGTTAGCTTCTGCATATCTCACAATGACTCTTCAGGCATCTAAAAACATACAGAATTTGAGTGAAAACAAGTCATCCCTGGCCAGGAGTGACTGCCTGGAAAGAAGTAGCAGAGGGATTTGGGAGTGAATGTGCATAAACCTTTGATGGTAACAACTAAAACTGAGACGGCTATTAATCTTTACATTGCCTAAAACATGGAATATAAAAGCAAGGTAACTAGTAACCTTTGTTCTGTACTGATCAGACCTCAGCTGACATATTCTGATCCAGGGGTAACAATTTTGTAAACATTTTGAGAGCACTGAAGAGATTTATTGATATAGTATGAGGGAAAAAACTTCAATTATAAGGAGAGATTAAAGAAATTGAGATAATTTGCCTTCGAGCCAAGAGAGTTAAGCAGAGTTTTAATAGATCATGAATATTTTCAATGGAGTAAATAAGGAAAATCTTCCTTTAGACTAGAGGAAAGGATGGTAACCAGAAAATGCAGATTTAAAGTAATTGGCAAAAAAAAATAATCAGAGGTGAAATGAAGAGGGAAGAGATATTCTTTCACTCTTGGCAGAGAAGTAAATCGAGCTGCTGATTATTCATAGCTGAAAGATTCCCAGAAAGTCAGCACTTATATCACTGAATTCGCCATCAGAGTTCATTGGAGATTTTATTAAATGCATGTACATGTTGTCACGTTGCTTCCTAGAGCTGCCAAATATGGGAGTCAATGTGTATGTGTTGTCATACTGATAGCAGGTGGCAAAATTGAATTTACTATTTCTTGTGGAAGCCTTCTTCTGAAGTTGTCATGTCAATTGAAGTATTTCCTTATAATAAATTGTCGACTTATTCAGCCAGTTGGGCTGCTTATTTCTCAATGTTCACAGGAGTAAAAATAAGAAATGTGTGCTACTACCTACAGTTCAACATCTAATTCAGCATGCAAACTGTCTTTACTCTGAAAGAATAAGCTCTTCCAGCTGGGAAGAAATATTGATTTTAATCGATATTTTGATGACAAATTGATGGCTGGAAGCCTGAGAAGAGTTTATTCGTCATATACACCAGGAAAGCACCAGCTCCTTTGTCTTAATTGTACTTGCTCATGCAAAGTTATTTTGTCTGCTGGGAAATAAAGCTTTAGATTTTACATGGAAAACATCCTTTTGTCACTACACTCTTTAAGAAGGGAGGAAAGCAAAAGGAAGGAAATTATAGGCTAGTTAGCCTGACCTCAGTGGTTGGGAAAGTGTTGGAGTCAATTATTAAGAATGAGGTTTTGGGGTTCTTGGAGATTGGTGATAAATTAAGTCTAAGTCAGCATAGTTTCTGTCAAAGAAGATCTTGCCTGACAAATCTGTTAGAATTCTTTGAGGAAGTAACAAGCAGGGTGGACAAAGAAGAGGTAGCAGATGACATTTGCTTAGATTTTCAGAAGGCATTTGACAAGGTGCCATACATGAGGCTGATTAACAAGATAAAATCCTATGGTGTTACAGGAAAGATACTGGCATGAATAGAGGAATGGCTGACAGGCAGAAGGGGGGCTTTTCTGGTTGGCTGCTAGTGACTAGTGATGTTCCTCAGGGGTTAGTATGGGGACGGCTACTTTTCACATTGTTTGTCAATGATTTGGATAAAGGGATTTATGACTTTGTGACAAAGTGTGCCTATTATACAAAGATAGGTGGAGGGGTAGGTAGGATTAAGGAAGCAATACATTTACAGCAGGACAAATTGGAAGAATGGGCAAAAAAGTAGAAGATGGAATGCAGTGTTAGGAAATGTATGATAATGCATTTTAATAAAAGAAACAATATTGCAGATTATTATCTAAATGTGGTGGTTCAAATATCAGATATGCAGAGGGACTTAGGGGTCTTTGTGCAAGACTCCCAGAACGTTCATTTACAGGTTGAGTCTGTGGTAAAGAAGGCAAATGCAATGTTGGGATTTATTTCAAGGGCAAGAGAATATAAAGGCAAGGAGATAATGCTGAGCCTTTATAAGACAGTAGTCAGGCCATGCTTGAAGTATTGTCAACAATTTTGGGCCCCATATCTCAGAAAGGATGTGTTGTCATTGGAGAGAGTCAAGGGAAGGTTCATGAGGATGATTCCAGGAATGAAGGGGTTAACATATGAGGAGTGTTTGTCAGCTTGGGCTTGAACTCAATGAAATTTAGAAGAACACATAGGAATCACTTTGAAACCTACCAAATTTTGGAAGATTAGATAGCGTGGATGTGGAGAGGATGTTTCCAGTGATGGGGTTTTCCAGAACTAGAGGGCACAGCCTCAAAATTGAGGCAAGATCTTTTAGAACAGAGTTAAGGAGATTTTTTTTTTAACCAGAGGGTAGTGAATCTGTGGAATGTTCTGCCACAGACTGCGGTGGAGGCCAAGTCCTTGGGTATATTTAAAGTGGAAGTTGATTGTTTCCTGATCAGTCGGGGCATCGAAGGATGTAGGCAGGTGTAGGGGGTTGAGTGGGATCTGGAATCAGCCATGATGGGCTGAATGGACTAATTCTGCTCCTATGTCTTATGGTCTTATGGTCTAATGATCTGTAGCTGGAGACAGAGGTACAGTACATATGGAGAAATCAGCAATTGTGGAATAAATGGAAAAAAGGGAGCATGATGGTCTATTTAAAAATTAAGGTTGATGAAGCAGATATTTTGTAAACAGAGGCATTTGCTTAGGTCAAATTCCACTCTGATGAAAATCTGAAATATAAACAAAAATATTATGGACAAATGTAGACAGCTAGGTAATACTTGCAAACCGTGAGATAATATGTCAGTTTAATGTTATGTTTAAAGCAAGAGCAGAAACAGTAGGGGATGCTGAGTGGAAGGATAGAATAAATTATCAAGTCCATGATGGGATGAAAAGCAAAGATGATTATTTGCAAAAGACATGCTGATGCGAGGCTAAAAGAATGGAGAATATAATAAGTTAAATGAACAAAAGGTAAGTCTTGAGGAGTAGTGAATGGAAATGGAAGAACTATGATCAGCACCTGCTGTTCAGAAATATCAGGTATAGTATTTTTAATTTGAAATGGATGAATCTGCAACAATGATGCCACACTTTCATTTCTTTCACAGTTTCTTGCCTCTTAAACACCCCTTTTCAATGAAACAACAAATTATTAGTAGTTCTTTCAATTATTCTGCTGTATTAGTTGCTTTGATGCTCCTTCTTTCATATCTGGGGACACCAAACATAGGCTGAATGATGATTTCTCTGGCGCTAGGACTTATTCTGTAAGCATCAACCTGAGCTTCTGACACTTGGCATTTTAATTCTCTGCTCCACGCCCTATTCAGATGCAGTTCAATTGACAGAAGAGAAACAGCATATCAGGCTCTTTTTGGATAGCTTTCAAATCTCTGGACTGAATAACAGCTCAACATTTTCAGATCAGAACTATAATTCCTGTTTTCTTTTTGAGAAGTAAGTGCTAAGTAATGGTTCTAAATTGCAGTTGCATCTCTTTAAGAGCATCCTTTTGTTTCTTTGTGATTCATGTCAATGCTAACATCAAATTTGTCATTTACTCCTGCCAACCCTTTAGCCAAATGTAACCTTACAATGCTGTTCTTTTGTCTCTACCTACTCCCATTACCTGCCTCAATCCTTACTTAAAACTTATTACATTTAGGATAAGTGGACTCTAGATTGATTCATTTTAATGATAAATTCATGTTTTTGGAGTTGCATTAGGGTTAATTATCAGAACTACTCTCAAGCAGACCTCAGCATGCAGTATATTGGTTGACAAGTTCTGCTTGGTATGACCTGAATTTTTGCTGGTTACATACCTCCAGGGCCTAATTGGTCCAATGCCACATGAGGAGAGTCCTTTAATTCTCTTGTCTGTCAATCACAATACATTGACTGCTGCACCAATCAATCAATTTGTCTGCCTGCTGATGAGACCCTTTGAATTGGAAAGTGGGTCGAATTTCTGGTACATTTCCATGATGTCTGAAGGTCATTGTTAGGAACTTTTCGAAAATGAGCTGTGTATTTTGAACTGCAAAATCACTTATTTTTTTTGTGAGTCCCATCAATGCTGGTTTAATTAATCAACAGCAGCTTCTCGAAACATGCATTCTATTTAAGTCTTCACAGCAGCTGTTTGACCTGCTGGGTATTTCTTTCCCTATCCACTTGAAATTTGTATTTATGAGCAAGGTTTGCAGTTAATGTCTATAGTTTTCCTTCTGGACATTCAGGAAGAGTCTCACTGTCAATCAACCTTTCACTGTACACCAAGGATAATTTTAATTTCCATTGCAGTACTGCTTCAGCATTCCTCCTGAGGTAACAAAATGACATCTCCCCGTTAAACTAATTTTATATTAAATGATTCCTTTATTGAACTATATATAATACATTGCACAATTACAATAAAAAAATAATGACTTTCACATGCATTTGATGATTATTATCATGTTGGCACTTATAACAACTTTTCCAGCCATAGCAAGATCACACAAGAAGCATTAAGATTAGTGGTTAGTGCAACGTTAATACAGCTCAAGGCATTGCAGACTTCGGAGTTTAATCAGAATCAGAATCAGAATCAGACTTTAATCGCCAAGTACCTATGCACATACAAGGAATTTACTTCCGGCAGATGTTGTCTCTCTGCTCATAACAATAATAATGATAGATATAAATGAAAATATAAATTATACATACAGGTAGTGCAATCCAAGTAATAGTTAGCCGACAGTTAACTGGCAGTTAACTGTTCAGCAAAGTGACCGCAGTAGGGAAAAAACTTCTCCAGTGCCTATTAGTCTTAGTCTGGAGGGATCTGAAGTGCCTACCAGACGGAAGCAAATCAAACAGTCCGTGCGCAGGATGGGAGGAGTCCTTTATGATGTTCCCCGCCCTCTTCTTCAACCTGGAAGAGTACAGGTCCACAATAGAGGGCAGGGAGGCTCCAATAATGCGCTCGGCAGTCCTCACTGTGCGCTGTAGTCTGGTTCTATCCTGCTTGGTGGCGGCTCCAAACCACACAATGATGGAGGTGCACAGGACAGACTCAATGACTGCAGTCTGGTGCTATTCTATAAGGAGTTGCTGTATATCTTCCTGTAAAATACACAAGTTTTCCCTGGGTGCTCTGGTTTCTTCTCACAGTCCAAGCTCCTACTGGGTAGTTTAATGGGCCATTGTAAATTGTCCAGTGATTAGGGTGAGATTAATTGGGTTTGTCGGTTGCTGCGGTCGCAGGGGTCAAAGGGGTGGAAGGGCCTACTCTACTCTGTATCAATAAATAAATGAATGAATGATGGTTCCGAGTTATTGATAATATAGAGGTTTGTGAATTTGAGTTCAAGACATGTGGTAAATGGATGGAAAAACAGGTGAATGACAAAGATCTAATGATCTAATACTGCTGCTTGAATTTATAACATAGTCGTGTTTGTATTCTGCATTAGATCTAAATCCACCACCCATTAGCAGCAACATGTGACACAACATGGAGCTTTTGCCGGATGTTGAGGGTAATACATTGGCACAGATAGGGGATTGATTAACAAAAAGCAGAGCTGTGATGAATGGAGCTACTTGGATGCCACAGCGATTAATTCTGCAGTCTGAACTATCTGAACCTATACACTGCTAACTGTGATTAGAGGGGCTGAGTGAACAGTGACCTTATTTGCTAATGCTACAAACGTGGATGTGTAAGTGAGGAGGGTAGAGAGCGATTGAGATAGATTATCAATGGGCAAGAAATTGGATAATAAAGTATAATATCCAGTATAATGTGGCAAAATGTTTGCTTTGCAAAGAAGAGCACAAAGGTAAATTTTACCTAAACAGAGTGTACTTGAAAATTCTGCACTGCAAAAGGAAAAAGCAAACTTGGTGTAAAACTATAAGATATAGGAGCAGAATTAGGCAATTTGGCCTATCGAGTCTGCTCCGCTATTTCATATTGCCTGATCCAATTTCCCTCTCTGCCTCAATCTCCTGTATCGCTTTCTGCCCTGACTAATCAAGAATCAGTCAACCTTGACCTTAAATATACCCAATGACTTGTCCTCCACAGCCACCTGTGGCAATGGAACATGTAAACTTAACTCAGTCAATTAGGAAGACTAATGAAGTGTTTGTTGGGTATTCATTACCTGTGGTATGGAATATAAAAGTAGGGAAGGTTTGAAACAAGCCTACTAATAAGACTGCTTTTAAGGTATTGAATCAGTGTTAGTCTCCATATTGCATTGGAGGTAATGAAGAAAAGTTCCACTCAGTTAATTCCTAGGATGAAGGGGTTGATGTATACAGAAAGATTGAGTAGATTGGACAAAGTGCCAATGCCTGGTCATTATATGATGAAACCTACTTGTTCACTGTCGCTTGAAGAATGGCAGAATTACGTGGATCGGAATACTGACTGGCAACATCTGCACCAAATGTTTCTTCAATGTGTATGATTCTGCAAGTTAGCTGTGGTGATGGTGAGTTAGCTAAGGTTCCTTCATGCTATTACCCCACTGATAATGCCGAGTCAAATGATGGAAATTGTACCAGCAGACTTCTCATGGAAGTCAATGCAGAGATATATAGAAGTAACTTCTGTCATTGATCAAGTTCAGTTTACTGTCATTCAACCATACTATATACTGCCAAACGAAGCAATCACGACACAGTGTATACATAACACATTAAGTAATATTACCACAAATAAATTAACGCATAATAACTTGCATACACAACACAAGTTTAAAAGTAAGCAGTATCGTGCTACTGGCACTTCATACGTGATGAGATCTGGATGTTGGCATGGAGTTCAGTATCTTACGGCCTGAGGAAAGAACCTGTTTGCCATCCTAATAGTTCTTGTCTTAGTGCTGTGGTACCTCCTGTTGGGTGATTGGGGCGGAGGGGGTCTAAGAGATTGTTAGACAGACGACATTGACTTGAAGCATCTTTTTAGTTTGCCATTCGCTAAAACATCCTTACCTATCTCAAAACCAGTGTAATAGCTTTACTACCGATGGATCCAGAATGACCGGTCATAAAAGGCACAGTCTTTATGATGATGATGAGTTGAGCAGCTGATTTTAAAAGGATCTTGATTTGGGAACTTTTACCAATATCTTGGTCAATGTTGTTAAAATATTTTAGACTCATTGCAGCTTCCAGATTCTTTTATATTTAAATCGTCTGCAGTACCTGAATTGGAACTAGAAATATTCTACAAGATTCAAAAGTAGTACATTGGTGTATAGCACTTCAGGATATCCTTACACCTTCAAAGGTGTTCGAATAGTATAGATTTTTTCTTCTCTTTTTTCAGGCCTTTGATTTGATTTTATGAAGGAATGCAATGTGTGAATGAAAGGGAGCATTTTTCAGCAAAAGTATAGGAATAAAATGCTAGCACATTGAGAAAATAAAGGAAATTATTTTCTCTTAAGTTTGAATGGATTTTCTGAAGTGTGCTCTGTTTCTACCAGTGAATATCTCCTAAACACAAAAAATATGGGATTGTTGCATTGCATCTGATGGCATAAACTAAACCAGAAACTAAAAAAGAAAATGCAAAATTTGCATTATCAATACTTCATCTGAAATGTTGCAATGTCAATCCTGAAGCAGTTCTGCTTCTTGAGAGTATGTTGACATTTATGTTCTCTGTACTTTTCGTGTCAAACTTATTTTGCTGCAGGGGTTTTCTTTTAGTAATACATTGCTCCCTCCAAAAATAAAATAAAACATCTCAAGAAGTAGAGAAAAACAATGCATTTAGAAAGTACCTTTGATGGAGCAATGAAATCCCAAAATGCTTTACAGACAATAAGGTACTTTTGATGTCTAGTCACTGTTCTAATGCAGGAAACACAGCAGACAGTTTGCTGAATGAGTATTATTGAATTTCTGCCCATTTCGTGTACACCATGAAAAGCCATACATCATTTTCTATGTTGTTCACTGCTATAATAGTTGCTCGGTCTGTAAGAAAATTCTAATGGCTTATAACTTCCTGTCTCATAAAATTGAATTTTAATTTTAATTTTACCAATATGTCAAAACTTTTAAATGGTGGTATTATATTCTTGATGTATTTGAATTCAGTGACATTTTGTTCATAGTTCTAGAATCTCAGAGCACAGAAATAAATAATTTGAGCTGTCATAATGTGTAGGCTCTTTGACAAACATTCCTTTACTTAATTGTGTATACCATGCTTTACTTCAAAGAACATGTCCAAATTCCCTTTGAAACTTCCTAACAAAATTGCTTCAATTACTCTTCCAAGCATTGCAGTTCAGAAATATCATACGTAATGAAATTTAAAAAAAATTCTTCAATTATAAAAACAAGAGATTTTGCAGGTGCTTGAAATCCAGAGCAGCGCACACAAAATGCTGGAGAAACTCAGCAGATCAGGCTGCATCTATGAAAATTAATAAAGTTTCCTCAATTACCCTCTAGGCTGGTTATTATTTAAAATATTATATCTCTAGGCACTAACTCATGAGGATGTAAGAAAAGAGAAGGAAATGGCTATGTAGACCCTTGAAGTTGCATCATCACTCAGCAAATTTAAGGCAGATCTGTTGAAGGCTTAGGCTCTTTTCAGTTGAAGTTCTGAAGTCAATCTTGGTCAGATGAGAATACGTTCAATGATTCAGCCTTAAAATCATTCTAAAATTGAAAATTCCAGAGATTGAGAGCCCCCAAGAAAACAAATTTCCATTCATCTCTGCCTTAATTATTAAATTTTGTTCTTCTGGTAGGTCTAGATACTCTCAGAAATGGATGTAACATTATCTCAGCATAATGCCTCTCAGATTCTTACAGTGTAATGAATATATGTCCAGTGTATTTCAGTTCACACAGTTCTGTAGAACAAAGATTTCTGGAATTTGAGACAAGTTACAGAGAAAGGGGAATATATTTCCAAGTTAAGACGGTGTGTGTATGAGTGGGGAAATAGCATCTCAACTCTTTTCCTTGGTGATAGAAGCTGTAGATTTGTAAGTACCATTAGAGCAGCCAAAATGAATGGCTGTGTATTTTATAGTGCTATATACTGTAGGCACTGTGTGGCAAGGATGAAGGAAATTAATATTTAGGTTGGTAGAATGAGAGTTGTCAGATGAGTTGCCTGTCATAGGTGGTATCAAGCTTCCTAAGAGCTGATGGAGCTGCACATTTCTAGGCAAGTGGACACTATTCCATGATGCTCTGACTTCAAACTCGTTGATGGTGGAAATATTTTGGAGTATTGAGAGATGAGTCTCTTGTCAAATGGTATCCAGCCTCTCATTTATTCAATATTGTCAAACTATTTGTGTAGCTGGTCGAGCTTAGTTTCTTATGATCACCAGGATATTGCTTTGGCAAGCATCCTTTCCATTAATAGAACCAAAATGTTTCAGAGTATTCTAAATCACACTTGAGTGTTTATCTTTGCTCACTGTTAATATCTAGCACAGAATTTTCCAACCTAGGGTCCATGGACCAGTCAAATTTGACAGTGGAAAAGTGTGTATAGAACCAGAGAAGATACCTGAGGTACTTAATGAATACTTTGCTTCAGTATTCACTACGGAAACTGATCTTGGTGATTGCAGGGATGATTTACAGCGGATTGAAAAGCTTGAGCATATAGACATTAAGAAACAGGATGTGCTGAAGCTTTTGGAAAGTATCAAGTTGTATAATTCTCCAGGACGAGGCAAGATGTACCCCAAACTGTGGGAGGCGAGGGAGGAGATTGCTGAGCCTCTGGCAATGATCTTTGTATCATCAATGGGGAAGGAGGAAGTTCTGGAGGATTGAAGGGTTGCGAATGTTGTTCCCTTATTCAAGAAAGGGAGTAGAGATAGCCCAGGAAATTATAGACCAGAGTCTTACTTCAGTGGTTGATAAGTTGATGGAGAAGATCCTGAGAGGCAGGATTTATGAACATTTAGAGAGGCATAATATGATTAGGAATAGTCAGCATTGCTTTGTGAAAGGCAGGTCATGCCTTATGAGCCTGATCGAATTTTTTGAGGATGTGACTAAACACGTTGATGAAGGTACAGCAGTAGATGTAGTGTATATGGATTTCAACAAGGCATTTGATAAGGTACACCATGCAAGGCTTATTGAGAAAGTAAGGAGGTGTGGAATCCAGAACTGGCTTGCCCACAGAAGGCAAATAATGGTTTTAGATGAGTCATATTCTGCATGGAGGTCGGTAATTAGTGGAGCCCCTCAGGAATCTGTTCTAGGACTCCTTCTCTTCGTGTTTATTATAAATGACCTGGATGAGGAAGTGGAGGGATGGGCTAGTGAATTTGTTGATGACACAAAGGTTGGGGATGTTGTGGATAGTGTGGAGGGCTGTCAGAGTTTGTAGCAGGACATCGATAGGATGCAAAACTGGGCTGAGAAGTGGCAGATGGAGTTTAACCTAGATCAGTGTGAGATGGTTCATTTTGGTAGGTCAAATATGATGGCAGAATGTAGCATTAATGGTAAGACTCTTGGTAATGTGGAGGATCAGAGGGATCTTGGTGTTCGTGTCCATAGGACACTCAAAGTTGCTGTGCAGTTTGACTCTGGTTAAGAAGGCATACAATGCATTGGCCTTCATCAACCATGGGACTGAGTTTAAGAGCTGAGAGGTAATGTTGCAGCTATATAGGACCCTGGTCAGACCCCACTTGGAGTACTGTGCTCAGTTCTGGTCACCTCACTACAGGAAGGATGTGGGAACTATAGAAAGGGTGCAGAGGAGATTTATAAGGGTGTTGCCTGGATTGCGGAGCATGCCTTATGAGAATAGGTTGAGTGAACTTGGCTTTTTCTCCTTGGAGCAACAAAGGAGGAGAGGTAACCTGATAGAGGTTTATAAGATTATAAGAGGCATTGATCATGTGGATAGTGAGAGACTTTTCCCCAGGGCTGAAATAGCTATCCTGAGAGGGCATGGTTTAAGGTGCTTGGAAGTAGGTACAGAGGAGATGTCAGGGGTAAGTTTTTTTACATAGGGAGTGTGAGTGTGTGGAATGGGCTGCCGGCGACAGTGGTGGAAGCGGATATGATAGGGTCTTTTAAGAGACTCCTGAATAGGTACATGGAGCTTAGAAAAATAGAGGGCTATGGGTAACCCTAGCTAATTGCTAAAGTAAGTACATGTTTAGCACAGGATTGTGGGCCGAAGGGCTTGTATTGTACTGTAGTTTTTCCCTTTTTCTATGTTTCTATGACCACCTTGCTTAATGGTATTGTCCATAGCATAAACAAGGTTGGGAACCCCTGATTCTAGCATAATTTTGAGCACCTTCATTAGATTTCACTAACACTTCTAACCTCATCTCACATCCTTACCTACTGTAAGGATAACAAACCTGTTTGCTCCAGTCTCTCATCACTGTACCCGTGGCTTGACATACTTCTTAATACTGTATGTCGTGCCCAAAGTGTACACAACGCCTAAGCTGAGACCAAATCGTGGCTTGCACTTGTGCACATCTTCTACAATTTTTGTATTCAAGATCGCTCTGCACAAAATAAAATTGCCTTAATGGTTTGTAACAAGGATTTTTTTTCCCTTGGCTGGAGAATCAAGAACTTGGATTGGTATCACAATTTAAGACTGTGATGAGAAGAAATTTTTGCAACCGATGTTGTGAATCTACAATAGTCTCTTAATGTTGCACGCTGACATTAGACTCTGCTCTGTGCTCAGAGGCCAATATGAGAGTGAAAAGTTATACAGAATTTCCTGCAGTTGCATCCCCAGTCTCTTGTGTTTCTCCACATTCATTTCAATTTGCCTCACTTTTGCTCACCTTCCCAGTCTATTAATATGGCCTGTGGGTCCTTTTATTCTTTTCATCACTTAATCACAATGTCTAAAAATTCAAGAGTTGGTACAAAAATTAAGTTACTTGAATAGCAGAGCAGGGTTTGAGAAAAATCCACAGCCCTTCCTGCATCTCTTTCTCATGTTCTCATCATCCTGCCCTGCTAGTTTCAAAGATTTCTATCATTGTACCAACACAGCCATTTGGTTGTACGCCTCCTTCAAAATAAGACCAGTTGTACATCAAATAAAGTTTTCTATTTCACATTTATTCACATTAAATTCTGCTTTTATTCTAAAATGACATTGGGAGAAGCCATTCAGCCCATTATGTCAATGCCAGTTTCCCTGGTGAGCAATCCCATTAATCCTAATAGCCCTCTCTTTATTTCCATGTCCCTGACTCTCATTCTTGCTTACACATGCCCTCTGATTGTTTGTGCCATTAACCTAGACAAAGGGATAATTTAAAGCAGTCAGTCATTCATCCCACAATGCAATGTGAGTGGAAACTGAACCAATTTGACAAAAAAAACAGCAATAATGGAGAGATTGTGTAAACTCTTCATTGACACTACAAGAGAATGGAGGGAAGTTACTTATATGGTCATATGTAATGTTTTTATAACTATTTTAAATGTTTATGCAGCTGTGGTTCAGCCTCATTTAAAAGGCTGTTGTGAAATGTTTAAATACAGGCCTTTATCTAGCTTCTGTTGTTTTTAATTGAACCACTGGTAAACTCACCAATTTTGTCTTTTCTGACTGCATGTAATTGAACCAACAATGCCACGAAGACTAGCTGTGGCCACTTGAATGTGATTGCCTGCTATAAAGAAGAGAATTCCAACTTTTCTAGGTGAGAGGTTAATGTAGAAACAAGGAGTGTTCTGATAATATGCAATGTGAGTACCAAGTTTGTGTAAACGGCCACTCATTATTTCCATCAGGCACAATGCCTTGGGGATTTATTTGCTTCAATTTTTTCTACCAATTTTCTCCCCTCTTCTCCTCTTCAGAAATGACTGAGCGTGCAGAATTTGTAGAGATTCTTAAGAGATTTGCTTAACCTGATCCTTATTATTATCCGACAAGGATGTTGTAAAGTGTGGGCAAAATACCTCAAATAATATCCACAGTGACAAAACATTGTCAAATCTCAAGAGATTCTATCTATAGTAAAAGTAATTATGTTCTACGACTTTTTAAAATTACATATCTGTGGAGTGTTTTCGGACAATTTTGACATTAAAGGTTCCATGCTGATGGAAGTTGATTTTGTTACTTAAAATTCACTATGCAATTGACCTGTATGGATTAATGGCTTTGGATTTGAATGCTAATTTATTTTACTTGAGTTAATAGCCATAATTCTACTCAAGGCAGCTCACACCTTACACACACTGTCGTACCTAGCTCTCATCATCAACACAAATGCAGATGTCTCATTTGTAATTTGGAGCTATGCAACTCCCAGTAACTTAGGGACATTCAGTGTGGTCTCTTCTACATTGAAGAAGCCAAATGCAGATTGATGACCCATTGTCAGAACTCCTCCACTCAGTCAACAAGGAGGAACTTGAGCTTTCAGTTGCTTGTCATTTTAATCATCCATCCCATTCCCAATCTGACACCTTTGTCTTTGGCTGTTTAATACTGTTGAAAAAAAATCCTAATATAAATTCAAGGAACAACATCTTATTCACCTTGTAGGAGCTCTTGGAGTTGAACAATTTCACAAAAGTACCCTTTGCTGTTTGTGTCAGAACTGATTATTTCTGTTCTAAGGTCAGCTCTGTAGAATTAATTCAGCTGTTGGATCTGCTAACTATTTGCAGGATCCTCTTTGTTTTCACGTGTCTGTTGTCTGCTCTGTTCTACATTTCACAATTCCAACATTGTTTTTCTCTCTTGCCTCTGAACTCATTCATTCCCCTGCATTCATGTTCCTCCAGGGAGATCACCAGATCTTCACCACCTTCCATTGAACAACTCCAACAGTAAGTGTACAGTCTGAAATCTCTTAATCACTACCCCACCATGGATATTTCCTTCAATTTTTCCACACTACCCACTTCGCTACAACTGAAAACATGTCTTTTTAATCACCTTTCTTGGTAAAAAGGCATTCAGGTGCCAATACTGTCTACTCTGATTCTCTTGCCACACATACTGACTGAACTTCCAAGCCTTGCCAACATTTCATTTCTATATTTTTTATATTTAAATTTTCAAAACCCACACTTCATTTTTGCTCTTGGATGGACAGAACTATCCAAAGGTCGTGATTTCCCAATCATTTAATCAGTCCAAACATGCTTTTCATCAAAGATTGTAAATAATTGCTCATTTCAATGAGATGGAAGGAAATATTGCATAGTTATGAGACTTTTACAGGTCAAACAAATTCACAAATGGGTGAACATAGTAAAACTATTAACTTCAATGAGGGATAAAAAAAAATCACCTTGCCAGCCAGTTAAATATAGCCATTACTGTCCATTCAGACGTCTATGGATATGTGGTGGAAAGTGTATTGACTGCCTGCTTTATGGTCTGGTATAGAAACACAAATGACTTTGAGCGGAAAATCCAGCAAAAGGTAATAGATTCAGCCTAGTACATCACACGCAAAGTCCTCCCAACCATTGAGCACATCTATATGAAACATTGTCATAGAAAAGGAACATTCATCACCACCCAAGCCATGCTCTTATTTTGTTGCTGCCATTAGGTAGAAGGTACAAGTTCCTCAGGACTCGCACCACCAGGCTCAAGAACAGTTACTACCCCTCAACCATCAGGCTCTTGAATAAAAGGGGATATCTACACTCATTCTGTTTCTGGTGTTCCTACAACCAAAGATCTCACGTTAAGGACTCTTTATCTTTTTATTTCATACTCTCATTAGTTATTGCTATTTATTTATATTTGCTTTTGCACTGTTTGTGTTCATTGATCCTGTTTACAGTTAGTGTTCTATAAATTTGTTGAGAATGCCCACAGGAAAAAGAATCTGAGGGTTGTATATGGTGACGTCTATGTACTCTGATAATAAAGTTCACTGTAACTTTGACTTTGAACAGTTGTCATCCTGTTATTTCTGCACAAATTCAGGTCAAATAAGGCCCAACTTCCCAGCAGGCTGCTAATTAACCTTTAGGTCACAGGCCTGTTTGTAACCTGGGAATGAACTTGTAACACACAGAATTTGAAGGACAATATATTTGAATTGACATATGCCATACCAGTGAGAAAGACTCCTGCAAACGTTATTCTTGTTGAGTTTTGCAAAGTTAATTTAGTCCGCGTCGATTTTACACCAAACTCAGACAGAGATGAGACTTAGAATACAGATCCTATTTGCAGAATGGCACTGGCAAATTACTTTGTAGCAGGTTATCTAAGAAGCTCGTGTAGTGGGGAAAAGCTTAATGCTTATTAACATTGTAATATTATTTCTTTCTTATAGATAAAAATTCAGTTATTTTTTCTCATCAGCATTAAATGAAGACATTTTTGTTCACATTGTTTTAGTTTGGTTTCTTAAGACTTCTTGAAATGCCCTGCTCCTTAAATGTACAATTCAATCTTTTAATTAGGTGATTAATTAAATCTAACATTGTTATTCCCACATGCCTTGTTGATGTATGCTCTTCGGATTCCTAGTTCATTAGTTGCTATTGTTGGAAAACTTCCCTGTATTAAGACTGAAAGACCACGGAATTAATTTTTTTATACTGGCAGGTCTGTTTAGACAGGTGCTTTTTACAAGAGGTTACGTCATTTCATTGCAAAGAAGCTTTATTTTAAATGGCTGGGTAAGAATTTGCTGCAATAATGGCAGAAAACAGTTGTATGGTGATACTTTTCATGAAACAGTTTGCTGTGCTTTGTAATTGTGCTGTTGCTGCTTCTGGAGTTGAAGTCAGAAATTCCACATGGGAACTATTATTTTCAAGAATGGAAAGAAAGGCTTTGCAAATTGCATTTTTATTATTATTAAAGGGGTTATTCTCTTCGATAAATGATCACTACGTCATCAAGTCATCCAAACTATATTACGTGACACATGAGTAAAAGGATACCATTGTGTGTCAGTTATATCATGAAACCAATGCAACAAGAATGACTTATGGCAGCTTTAACCCCCTTCAAACTTGTACCTCTTCAACCTGTATAATGCATTCTGGGAGTGACAAATTCTTTCTTTTTATCTGCTAAATGTTGACCTAAATTATTAACTTTTATGGAATTAAAGCATGTAGAGTTGATTATTGCTGGATGCAATACATTTTCTCTGTAATGTTTCTGTGCTTGCTAACTTACTTTCTCTCTGTTAAGCACTTCTTGATTTGGTAATTATCATCCTTGCTTTCCAGTTCCTTCTTAGCCAATGCCTTTCCAACTCTGCAATATTCCTCAGCCCTATAACCCTTGCCTGCCTGTAAATCTCTGATTTAGGCAGGGTGAATCCATGGATTTAAGTGTTACTATTCGATTTGCTACCTTGATCTGCCAAGTCTCCACACTTTGGAATTCTTCCACTAAACCTCCTTGTTCTCCTGCAAAGCATTCCTAATTCCTTCCTTGACCAAGTCATTGGTAATCTATCTTAAGATCAGTTTATTTAGCTTGGCAGTAATTATCATTTGATAATGTTTTCACAAAGCAATTTGGAATCTTTTACTACATCAAAGATTCCAGGTAAGTGGACAGTACAGTGGAACAGGGTCGTGATCCAGCTGTCTCCTGGCTTCAGCTTCAATGCTGTGCTCATGGTGCTGTCTGTGTTGAACTTACACATTCTCCTGTGACTGTGTGGATTTCACCATGGTGCTCCAGTTTCCCCCCACATCCCAAAGACCTGCAAGTTGGAAGGTTAATCAGATACTCTATGTCTCCATGAATCTACAAATGTTTGTAAATGGAAGTTACTGTCATTTCTAAATATGGATCTCACTGAGAGCTCTCATGCATTGCAGAAACTGAAAATAACTTATTGTAGGCAGACTCAGTCAGTCTACATTTGTATTATTATTTTAAAAGGAAAATCATTGGAACTGTAAAGGGAGCCAATGGCACCATTTGTATGTCATGTAAATGTACATTTCACAGTTAGAGTTTATTTTTAAAAGAAAATATTCATCTCTGGTATTGTGCTTCTGGCACTGTTCTGTTCAAGAGCCCCAGCTAAGTAGAATACTTCTGCTTTATTTTCTCCAGTATGAGCAACCATCTGGCAGTGCAGTTCTTTGTTTAAGAAAAACAGTTGTATGCTTTGCTGTCAGTTAATATTTAACCTTTCAAAAATCAGCCTAGATTAAGAATCTTGAGTAGACCTGTAAAAGGGCAATTGTTAATATTTAATTTAGAACCTTTATCTTCACTGAGATTCAGTCCAAGCTTTAAAAGGAGGCAGCATAAGGCATGGATCTTCTTAAAGTTATTTCATTCAAATGCTATGGGAAAATGTGTAAACTGATCATCATGTCCATGTCACGCCTTTTAGAAATTCAAAAATTGCCGAGAGTGTCAATATCCAGAGTTGTTTTTCAAAGTGCTGTCAAGGACATAATGCAGAGCCAAGGGCTGTACAACTTATTCTAAACATGAAGCCACAAACAACAATGAAATTACTATCAAAGAATCTGATGTGACAAAATGAGGCGAAAAAATAGTTAAGGAATGTAGGGAAGACCTGTAGTCTTTACCTGAAGAGAGTGAACTGGGGACAATGAATGGGGCAGCAAAGAGTGAAAAAAACACTGCTGGAACCACGACGGCAGATGCAGCAAATCTAACCAAAGAAAGAATACCCAGGATGTTCTACTGACATGAGATGGAAAAATCTAACATAATGCAACTATAATGATAACTATATTTCAGAAATTGACATTCCAACACAAAGAGGAAAGGCTAATTATCTGAAATTATTCAATTCTATACTGAGTTCAGAAACATGGAACATGCCTAGATGGAAGTTGAAAAGCTGTTTTTCAGCATGTGGCAACACACACAAAATGCTGGAGGAGCTCAGCAGGGCAGGCAGCATCTATGGGAAGGAATAAACAATTAACGCTTTGGGCTGAGGCCCTTCATCAGCACTGGAAAAGAAGATGAGAATTCAAAGCAAGAAGGTGGGAGAAAGAAGTACAAGGTGGTGGGTAATAGGTGAAACTGGGAGGGGGGAAGTAATGAGTTGGGAAGTTGATTGGTGAACGAGTGGGAATCTGATAGGTGAGTACAGAAGGTTGTGGAAGTAAAGGAAGAGGGAGGAGCACAAAAGGTAGATGATGGACAGGTAAAGAAAAAGGTGAGAGAGGGAAACAGGAATAGGGAATGATGAAGTGAGGGGGAGCAATTACCAGAAGTTTAAGAAATCGATGTCATGCCATCAGGCTGGAGGCTACCCAGACCGAGTATAAGGTTGTGCTTCTCCAACCTGAGTGTGGCCTTATCGTGGCAGTAGTGGAGGCCATGGACTGAGATGTCAGAATGGAAGTGGGAAGTAGAATTAAAATGTGTGGCCACAGGGAGATCCCTCTTTATCTGGCAGACAGAGCGTGTGTGTTCAGTGAAGAGGTCTCCCAATATACGTCAGGCCTCATTGATATACAGGAGGCCACTCTGGGAGCACCAGATACAGGAGATGACCCCAACAGACTCACAGTTGAAGTGTCGCCTCACCTGGAAGGACTGTTTTGGGCCCTGAATGGAGGTGAGAGAGGATATGTTGGGGCAACTGTAGCATTTGTTCTGCTTGCAAGGACAGGAGGGCGGTCGAGTGGATAAGGGAGTCACATAGGGAGCAATCTCTACAGAATATGAAAAGTGGGTGGGCGGGGAGGGAAAGATGTGCTTGATCTCACATTTTTGAGCATATGTTAGGCCTGTTTGAAATAATAGGAAGCCAAAGAGGGTGAGATCATAGTAGGAGTCTGACAGAGAATTAAACTGATGGGCAACTGGCGGCTCAAGATCACCCTCACAAACATGTTTGGCAAAATAATCAATGTGTAGTTTCTCCAAAGTATTATTGCTGGAGGTACAGTACTGCCAGTCAGATTGAACAAAATGAGGCCAGCAAGCAAGTATATCAATCCACCTGAATCTTAATCTGGCACCAATTAGCACTTAAAGGGCACTGCATAACGAAGGACAATGAGATGCTTGAGAGCCTCGAGCATTTCTCTAACCTCTACTACACGTGCTAGAGAACTGAGTGAAGACAGAAAGTACCTCATAGAATTATTTTGCTGTACTCTATTGCGTTGTCTGAAAACACTTAGCAGTTTAATGAAAGCGGTTTAGAGAAGCGACCATCTTCATGTAGTTTTGTCCTATGATATAGCATCAAGATGGTGAATTGATGAGTCTTTATGAATAAAGCCTGACATTTGCTGAATGAAACAGTCACAAAATGTCAATTAATCCATTTAAATACGAGCACAATGTTTAGTAATTTGAAGTCGAAATTTGTTTTGGTGACAACCTGCAGGGAAAAATGTGATCCTGAGTGTTTTCAGTTCAATTACACTATACAGTAAGTAACATAATGCAAATTGATCCCAAAGTACTGTACAAGAATGTGAAATTATCCCAACATATTCATCATCTCAGTAATAATTATCTCACCAAAGTTCAAATGTGTTTGTCTTCTTTATTAAATGCTGTTTTTGTAAAAGAGCTAGGGAGTTATTGGTGTCCTGGCTAATATTTATCCCTCAATTAACATCACTAAAGCCAATTATCTAGTCTTTATAACGTGCTGTTTGTGGAAACTTGCTGTGCACAAATTGGCTGTTCTGTCTCGTACATTACAGCAATGATTGCACTACCAAAGTACTTCATTAGTAGTAAAGCTCTTTTGGGTGTTGTGGAACACATTAAAATATTCTCACATTTCACTGCTTCTCACACCTTTTTTATGTTTTTGCTCCTCTAATACTCAACAACAATTTTGTTTTCTTGTTTGTTCTGGAGTCAAAAAAGTTACAACACAGAAAAGAACCATTTAGCCCATCTTTACCAGAAGGCTTTTAACCCATTACCCTTTCCGCACTGCCCTGCAAGTTAATCTCACTCTGTTGCCTATCCAATTCCTCATGGAAAGCACTAATTGATTTTGATTGCTCTGGCCTTGCAGCAGAGAATTATAGATCCTAGCTACTTTCCATGTAAAGATTTTTCTACTCAGCTGTCCCAGTATTTTTCCTAAATTCTGAAATCTGCTGAACCCATCATGACCAGATACACTTCAAGCAAATCTCCATTCAACCTGCATTGCTTCAAGCAGAGCAACTCTGGCATCTGCATTCTAACCTTATAGTTGAAATAACTCACCTCTAGAGCCATTAACTAAATTTACTCTGCAGCCTGTCTGGTACCCTGCATCTTTTCTAACGTGTAGTGATCTGAATTCAACACAATACTCCAGTTGTAGCCTCACCATTGTTTTGTACAGCTTCAACATAACTTTCCTGCATTTGTACACAGAACCTTTATGTATGAATCTCAGGATCACATATGTATTATTAACTACTCTCTCACCATGCTTTGCCACTTTCAAGGATATATGTACTTGTGTCCCACAGTCCCTCTCCTCCTGATACCTTTTAGATCTGTATACTTAGTCGATATTATTCTCGTTCTTTCTTTCAAAGCACATCACTTCACTTTCTTGTTACTTTCTGGTACAGTTGTAGTTTATTGTTATCACATGTGCCAAGATACAATGAAAAGCATGTGTTTTTCATGCCATCCAGACAAATCATGCTGTACATAATTACACTTAAGTAGAGAAAAGAGAACAGAATGTTGTATATAGTGTTCCAAGAACAAAGAAGGTACAGGTATATAAACTTTCTTTCTCTCATGAGGAAATCTGCAGGTGCTGGAAATTCAAACAACAACACACACAATATGCTGGTGGAACACAACAGGCCAGGCCAGGCAGCATCTATAGGGAGAAGCGCTGTCAACGTTTCGGGCCGAGACCCTTCGTCAGGACTAACCGAAAAGAAAGATAGTAAGAGATTTGAAAGTAGTGGGGGGAGGGGGAAATGTGAAATGATAGGAGAAGACCGGAGGGGGTGGGATGAAGTTAAGAGCTGGAAAGGTGATTGGCGAAAGTGATACAGAGCTGGAGAAGGGAAAGGATCATGGGATGGGAGGCCTCAGGAGAAAGAAAGGAGGTGGGGGAGCACCAGAGGGAGCTGGAGAACAGGCAAACAACTAAATATGTCAGGGATGGGGTAAGAAGGGGAGGAGGGGCATTAACGGAAGTTAGAGAAGTCAATGTTCATGCCATCAGGTTGGAGGCTACCCAGCCGGTATATAAGGTGTTGCTCCTCCAACCTGAGTTTGGATTCATTTTGACAATAAGAGGAGGCCATGGATAGACATATCAGAATGGGAATGGGACGTGGAATTAAAATGTGTGGCCACTGGGAGATCCTGCTTTTTCTGGTGGACCAAGCGTAGG
Organism: Hemitrygon akajei; assembly: GCF_048418815.1. Taxonomy (NCBI): domain Eukaryota; kingdom Metazoa; phylum Chordata; class Chondrichthyes; order Myliobatiformes; family Dasyatidae; genus Hemitrygon; species Hemitrygon akajei. Next base: position 61,695,378 of record NC_133133.1, read on the forward strand.
TGTTCAGCGAAACGGTCTCCCAGTCTGCATTGGGTCTCACCGATATATAAAAGGCTGCTCTGGGAGCACCGGACGCAGTATACCACACCAGCCAACTCACAGGTGATGTGTCGCCTCACCTGGAAGGACTGTCTGGGGCTCTGAATGGTGGTGAGGGAGGAAGTGTAAGGGCAGGTGTAGCACTTGTTCCACTTACAAGGATAAGTGCCAGGAGGGAGATCGGTGGGAAGGGATGGGGGGGACGAGTGGACAAGGGAGTCACGTAGGGAACGATCCCTGCGGAAAGCAGAAGGGGGGGGAGGAAAGGATGTGCTTGGTAGTGGGATCCCGTTGGAGGTGGCGGAAGTTATGGAGAATTATACATTAGACCTAGAGGCTGGTGGGGTGGTAAGTGAGGACAAGGGGAACCCTATCCCGAGTGGGATGGCGGGCGGATGGGGTGAGGGCAGATGTGCGGGAAATGAGAGATGATGGTGGAAGAAGGGAAGCCCTTAAAAAAGGAAGATATCTTCTTCGTCCTGGAATGAAAAGCCTCATCCTGCGAGCAGATGTGGCAGAGACGGAGGAATTGTGAGAAGGGGATAGCATTTTTGCAAGAAACAGGGTGGGAAGAGGAATAGTCCAGGTAGCTGTGTGAGTCTGTAGGCTTATAGTAGATATCAGTAGATAGGCCGTCTCCAGAGATGGAGACAGAAAGATCAAGAAAGGGGAGGGAGGTGTCGGAAATGGACCAGGTAGATTCCTCCAGGTCCAACGTATAATTCTCCGTAATTTTGGCCACCTCCAACGGGATCCCACTACCAAACATATTTTTCCCTCCCCCTTCTTTCTGCTGACATATTTAGTTGTTTGCCTGTTCTCCATCTCCCTCTGGTGTTCCCCCCCCCCCTTTCTTTCTCCTGAGGCCTCCCGACCCATGATCCTTTCCCTTCTCCAGCTCTGTATCACTTTCGCCGATCACCTTTCCAGCTCTTAGCTTCATCCCACACCCTCCGGTCTTCTCCTATCATTTTGCATTTCCCCCTCCCCCCACTACTTTCAAATCTCTTACTATCTTTCCTTTCGGTTAGTCCTGACGAAGGGTCTCGGCCCGAAACGTCGACAGCGCTTCTCCCTATAGATGCTGCCTGGACTGCTGTGTTCCACCAGCATTTTGTGTGTGTTGTTGTTTTCTTTCTCTCATTTTCAGTTTCGTTTCTGCTGCAGCTTGATATTTGTTAGAATCATAAAAAACCTACCGCACCATACAGGCGCTTCGGCCTCCAATGCTGTGCCAAACATGTCCTTACTTTAGAAATTACATTGGGTAATTTGTTAGAAAGGGTTTTTGTAAACTGACGATTGTCCAGATCTCTTCACTCTACTATCAGAAGCTTCTGTTATCAGTGAATACCAAAGTCTATTCTGCTGATAACTAAAATAAGAAAGAAGGAAGGTCAGATTACTGGCTTGAATTACTATTAAGTGTTGGTCACATAGAATAAATGAGAGTAAGTGGCAAGGACCTTAGGAATGTCTGTGTACAGAGAGCCCTTGGGTGCAAGCCCACAGTTTCCTGAACATGGTGACACAGGTGGACAGGGTGGTGGAAAAGGCATTGGGTCTGTGGTTAAGGCAAAGATTTGGAGAGTTCAGATGTCATGCTGCAAATGTACAGAACCTTGGTTAGATAGCACTGGTGCTCAGTTCTAATCACTACATTACAAGAATAACTTGTAGCAAGAGTGAGTGAAGGAGAGATTCATCAGGAAGTTCTCTGGAATGGCGGGCTACAGTTAAAAGGAGAGATTGGAGAGGTCAGGTTTATTCTCTCTAGAATGTAGAAGGCTGAGAGGTGACCTTGGAGAAGTTTATGAAATTTATAAGGAGGTTAGATAAGTTCGACAGTCAGAATCTTTATCCCAGGGCAGAGGAGTCTAAAACTAGAGGGCACAGACTTAAAATGTGTGAAGAGATCTGAGGGGGTTAGATTTTCACACAGAGAGTGGTGAATATTTGTAATGGGCTGTCAGTGGGCAGGTACAGTTGAAATGTTTAGGCAAGTAAATACTGTAGATAGGAAAGCTATAGAGCGAATTGTGCCTATTCCAGGCAAATGGAACTAGTGTAGGTAATCATCAGGCTGACATCCATGAGATGTGCTGAAAGAGCCCATTACTGTGCTCTACATTTCTGTGATTCTGTTATTTTTATCAAATGCATTCCTGAATATTATTAAAACAGGTAAGAGACAATGCCCTTGACTCTATAGTCATGGTCTTAGTCACAATGATATTGATGAATACTAGACATTCCTTTTGGCTCAAGCTTATTATATGATCACAAGAGCAAAATTGAGCCAATAGTTTGTGTTGGGGTGGTCTCCTGATGTGGTAGATGTGCAAGAGCTGGAGGTAAGTCTGGTGATGTAACAGGATGGTGTGTGTATCAGGGTGATTAAGATAGCCTTCCAATGTTAGAGCCTAGAAAAATTCAGAGGAGGAGGGGAAATTTTCTAGAACTGCAGCAACAGTAAGAGGGATCTTGAAGTGAAAATTTTGTTTGGCTTTACTCCTTTTTGGAAGCTTTTACTTTAAATCCAAATTACATCTGAGTATTTCCAGTCCCTTATTCTCTTAGGCCTGGATGTTTCTGTGGAACCTTAATGCAAAGCCAAACACTCTATTCCCATCAGAATATCCAAAAGCACTAAACACATAGTGATACAGTGACAATTGCCAGGAAACACTGCAGTAATCCTGTGCCAATAACATGTCACAAATAAACACTTAAGATGAATAACCAGTTTATCTTCTTTCTTTTGTGTTTGCTTGAGGAAAAAAATTTGGTCCTAAGCCTGGTAAATTTTTCTGTTCTTTGTCAAAAAGTGTCTTTGAATCAAGCAAACGGGACTTCTGTTTAATGTCCCATCAAGAGGCCGAAGACGTTGGAAAATTACGTTTGGCATGACCCTGGTTTTGTATGATCATAATCACTTGTCTGTCAAGCACAATGTTTGTCTAAAGAAGCCCTCTCTACTTGTTTTCAGTTGAAACAAGACATAACCTAAGTTTGCATGAGCAAAGGAAACTTGCTGTCTATCAGAAAGACAATGGTGGATCATTCAGTCTTTTAGCATTTTGAAAGCCTTTAGAATTCTCAAACCACAAGAGCTGTTGTGGCTGAGATATATTTTTGAACCACATGTGTATTAAGGATTATGGGGATTGGACAGAAAGTTAGACTTGAGACTAACAATCAGATCAGCCAGAACGTTACTAATGGCAGAGCAGCAGAAAGCATTTTATGACCTGCTGCTGCTCCTATTTCTTCTGGAATTATGTTCACCTAACTATCTCGCTCAGAAGTCTATCACAGTTGTATTAACCTACATTTGCTCACAGTGTATAGACATTCCTGGCAGACTACTGTTCATCAGGAATAGGTAGTCATTCAAAAATGATCTAGTGCTTTCCCAGCGTAAATGATACATTAACACTTCTCGGGCTTCCAGCTGGGTCCAGATGTTAATTTTAACTGATGTTTTGATGATAAACTCCACCATCTTCATCAGGAATAATGCCTAGACATGTCTAGTCCGGTGGTACATATACTCAACTCCTGTTGTCTATCCCTTCTGATGGTTAGTCCTCAACCAATTAAGTTTCTGCTGACCCACCTTGTTTAAAATAGTATTCTATTTATTACTTAAGAGTGAGACCTTTGGAAATTCTTATTCTCCACATTAAAGTAATTCCTGTGGTCTTAATCTATGCAATGTTCTGTTACCACCAATTTCTCTGGGTAACCCAAACGGATACACTTCCTATGCTCCTTGATGCAGGTTTCCACTGTGCGCCTCATCTGGCCATTCACTTTGCCGGTCCCCTGCAGTTCTGGCAGTGAACGCTGTTGTGTGGAAAATTCCATGATTCCATGAAACTGTGACCTACAAGTCAGTAGGACATGTATCTTGGACAGGAATTTGCAAACAATGGCACTTAGAGTCACCTTTGTCCTTGATGATAAAGGTACATATTTGAGAAGTGCAGTTGGAGTAACCTTGGTAAGTCAGTGCAGTGTGTTTTGCAAAGGTCACACACTGTGACAGTGGATTGGGTGCCAATCAAGTGGAATGCTTTGTTTTCTCCTCCTGAAGTCAATATTCAGCTCCTTGGTCTTGCTGACATAGAGTAAGAGGTTGGTGCTTTGGCACCACTTGCCAGTTTTTAAATCTCCCTCCGAAAGGCAGATTAAGAAACAAATTTGATTCAGCCTTATTACCCTGGTGTCATTGGCAAACTAGAAGATGACATTGGAGCTGTGCTTACCCACACAGTCATTAGTGTAAAGTGAGTAGAGCAGGAGACGAAATACTCAACCTATGTTGAAAGAGATTGTGAAGAGTCATATTCATTTGCCTATCTAAGAGCCTCTTAAATGCTTCTATCTTATCTAAGAATTAAGTAGGAAGGATAAGTTAACAGAATGAGTTACAAACAGATCCATATTTTGAATCTGATTATTTGAATATTTTGTGTGACTGGATACTAGTAAAGATGAAGTGGAGACATTCAACTTAGCTTGAGGTGGAATCTGAGTTAGATATAGTAACAACTAGCAGGGAAAGGTGCAGAGCAAGTAGAGCCTGTTAGAGATTATCCTGGATTTATGAGATTGTAGATAGAAAATATTAATTAAAGTCAGAGCCAGTTGTAAGGAAATAAAACCTGTTCGCATATTAACTTAAACTGATAAATTAAGGCAATTGGATGCAGGATATTTAGATACTGTAACCATTGAAAATATGCAGGAGAAGTCAATGCATGAATGTTCATTTTAATTAATTAGTTGTCATTGAAACTTCAGGGTGAAATTGGGAGGCATTAAGTGGCCATCTCCTATATAAATGTAGGTTAAAGGCAAGCTCCTGTCACTTTATGCACAGTTCAGGACAGGCCTGTTTTGCTACTATCTAGTTATAGATACAGGACCCATTCCTCAACACACTAACAAAACAGGTGTATTTTGTGTGTCTGAAGTTTGTGGTGAGAAGCTTTTAGACCAGCCACCAGCACTAAATATTCAAAAAGGGATTCCACTAGCTGGGATATGTTACTATAGTAAATATGTAGTTCTGCTAAGTTACTTGCTTACATTAAAAATGTTAGTTTAGCTGCCAGTACCCACTATTTGAGTGGTGGGTCAGCCCTCCCTACCTAGGAGAAGATACTTACAGCTAGCAAATTTGTTTAAACAAATTTAATTTATTTTTAGTGATATGTGTTTCAATTTAAATAAAATACTTAAAGCACATTTAAAACTCACAGAGGATTCATAACTTTAAAAAGGTTTCCAAATTACAAATGATTTCTAAAACACCAAGGATTTCCGAAACATGGGGACAATTTGTATAAGATAAAAAGACATACCAACAAGTTGCAGATGAACTAATCATCCATTACAGAAATCAAAGGCAGAGGAATGGATTCTCCTTACCCAGTCTTTCTGTCATTCTTTTTATTGTTCCTTGACCACTCCTAACAAGCCTAACTGCTCACTAACATTTATACTTTCTTTTTGCTACTCGGTAACTTCACACAGATAGTTTAGATGGACCAGATAATATTCCTGGCAAAGTGCTCAGAGGATGTGCAGACCAGCTGGCAAATATTCTCACTGACATCTTCAACATCTCCCTGAGCAGTGCCACCATTCCAACGTGCTTCAAGGCCACTACCATTGACCGGTGCTGAAGAAGTCTTCAGTGTCCTGTCTCAACGCCTACTGTCCCGTTGCACTCACATCCATCATCATGAAGTGTTTTGAGAGGCTCGTCTTGAGGCACATTCAGGACCCTGCTGCCCCCCTCACTGGACCCCCTGCAGTTCGCGTATTGTTCCAATGGCTCAATGACGCCATCGCCACCACCCTCCACCTGGACAAAAAAGACACGTACGTTCGAATGCTATTCATAGATTTCAGTTCAGCATTCAACACAGTCATTCCTCAGCACCTGATTGGAAAGCGGAGCCTGCTGGGCCTGAAACCTCCCTCTGCAACTGGATTCTAGACTTCCTGACTGGGAGACCTTAGTCAGTCCGGATCGGAAACAGAATTTTCAACACCACCACACTGAGCAAGGGCCCCCCCGGGGCTGTCTGCTCAGTCCACTGCTGTTCACTCTACTGATCCATGACTGTGCAGCAATACACAGCTTGAACTACATCATCAAGTTCACCAATGACACGACTATGGTGGGTCTCATCTGCAAGAATGACAAGTCAACATACAGAGAAGAGGTGCAGTGGCTAACGGACTGGTGCAGAGCCAGCAACCTGTCTCTTAATGTGAACAAAACAAAAGAGATGGTTGTTGACTTCAGGAGAGCATGGAGCGACCACTCTCCGTTGAACATCGACGGCTGCTCCATAGAGATCATTAAGAGCACCAAATTTCTTGATGTTCACCTGGTGGAGAATCTCACCTGGTCCCTCAACACCAGCTCTATAGCCAAGAAAGCCCTGCAGCGTATCTACTTTCTGCGAAAGCTGAGAAAAGTTCATCTCCCACCCCCCCCATCCTCACCACATTCTACAGAGGAAGTATCGAGAGTATCCTGAGCAGCTGCATTACTGCCTGGTTCAGAAATTGTAACATCTCAAATCTTAAGACCCTGCAGCAGATAGTGAGGTCAGCTAAAGGGATCATCTGGGTCTCTCTTCCTGCCATTACAGACATTTACACCACATGCTGCATCTGCAAAGCAAACAGCATTGTGAAGGACTCCACGCACCCCTCATACAAACTCTTCTCCCTCCTGCCATCTGGCAAAAGGCACCAAAGCATTCGGGCTCTCATGACCAGACTATGTAACAGTTTCTTCCCCCAAGCCATCAGACTCCTCAATACCCAGAGTCTAGTCTGACACCAATTTATTTACACACACACACACACACACACACACACACACACACACACACACACACACACACACACACACACACACACACACACACACACACACACACACACACACACACACACACACACACACACACACACACACCACCACCACCACCACCACCACCACCAATCCCTTTGCAATGTTTTTTCATTTCTTTCTCAATTCCTGGTAAAACATTGTTTCCACTTATATCTACATCATTTATTATTATATTGTAATTTGCCCTTTACTGTGCCTATTGTATTGTTTATTAATTATTGTACTGTCTTGCACTGTTTTGTGCACTTTATGTAGTCCCGTGTAGGTCTGAAGTCTAATGTAGTTTTGTGTTGTTTCATGTAGTCTAGTGTAGTTTTGTGTTGTTTCATGTAGCACCATGGTCCTGGAGGAAAGTTGTTTCGGTTTTACTGTGTACTATACCAGCAGTTATGGTTGAAATGACAATAAAAGTGACTTGACTTGACTTGACTTAAAAGCTGCTGAGTACAAAGAACACAGACACACAGAATCAATGTTATGATGGCTGACTCTCTTAGTAAACAAATTTTACAACTATTGATATATCAGCTATTTGATATGCTATGTGATAGTATTTGCCTGGTCTGCAAGATTCCTTGAGCTAAATAACTCAGTCAATGTTGCCTGTTTTTGCAAGCCAATTAACATAACCCCATTGTCTTACACTGCATCTCTCGAGCAGCCACCCCAGCTTTATCAAAAGTGATATTTGTTTGCGAAACTGTCCTTTTAACTTCAAACTGATTATTGCTTGTAACTTACATTAAGAATGAAGACTGGCTCCTGTTTACGACAAGAAGCTGAGCAAAGAATATTGGTTGGAAGTTTAACTTACTCAAACTTAACTCTTTGATCACAGAAAGTACTAGCTGCTGTGTTAGAAAGCTGAGCTTGGCAAAAAGGCCCCCTGGGCCCTGGACAGTGCATATCTATCACATCACACACAAAATGCTGGTGGAACACAGCAGGCCAGGCAGCATCTATAAGGAGAAGCACTGTTGACGTTTTGGGCTGAGAAGTCGACAGTGCTTCTCCTTATAGATGCTGCCTGGCCTGCTGTGTTCCACCAGCATTTTGTGTGTTTTGTTTGAATTTCCAGCATCTGCAGATTTCCTCGTGTTTGATCTATTACATCATGTGGCTTATTTCAGTCAAACACAATAGAGACCAAAGGTGTTAAAATCTGGGATGAAATTTTAATCAGTTTTGTTGAAATGAAGCTGCAGACATTAGTAACCAAACAGGAAATGATTATGTCATTAATTCTGAGGACTAATCCAAGTCAAATAGGATAATGGTTCAAACTTATAGTGGGTTATTTATTTAGTTACAGGTACAGCATGGTAACAGATCCTTCTGGCCCAATGACTTGCATTGCTCAATTACGCCCATGTGACCAATTAACTTACTAACCCCTATATCTTTGGAACGTGGAAGGAAACCCAGAGTAAGCCTACATAGGCACAGGGAGAATGTAAAAACTCATTACAGACAGCGGTGAAATTGAACCCAGGAGGCTGGTGCTGTAGTAGTGTTACACCAACTACCATGCTACTAAAATTTATCTGTAGATTTTGAGTGCTTGTAGGAATACTTCTGGTCTTACTGTTGTCTGTTATGGTCACTGCTAATCCATAGTTTGATGTTGGTGATTGATCATTCATTTGATTGCCCTCTCTGAAGCAGCAGATGGGTAATGTTTTGTGAATGAACTGAAGCCAAATGCCACAGATGGTTTAGCATCATATTGTGCAATACATACAATAGAAAGGAAACTTTAATATGATTGATAGAGAACCATTTAAAAAATTTACCAATAAAAGAATTAATTACTCTGAATCATTTGGAATAACTCTAAATAAAATCATGAACAATATCCTATAACATGAACAACAAGTTATGGGTACTATGAGAGTTCTTTCATCACTTAGTCTGAAGATTAGGAGTTAAAGATCACTACAGAAACTTATCTACCTGTATAATATTAAAGGTGTGCTGTTTTGGAAGTGTCATCTATCAGATGAAAATTTAAAATAATCCCCTTAGATGGTTGTAAGAGAGACACAGCACTCTTCTAATATATTCTGGTAAGAAAAAAATCCATCAAGGTAAATTGTGTAGAAATTTGTCCATGGTTTCAAATGATGAAAACACAAAATTGTACCGTACACTTATTATGCTGTGTTTTGTAATTTTATCTTGTTAATGCTAATGCAATAAAACTTTGGAAGCAGAGTGCATAATTAGTGCAAGGAATTAAAGACAACATTTCTACACCAGTGATCAATTGCTACATTGCTATTTGGCTGCTCCACTTCCGACATTACATCAGTGACTACCCTTCAAAGAAAAAACACCAAATTTTCTGTAAAGCACTGAAGACATGCTGAGGGCACTTTATTAAAGTTTGACTTTTAATGTTCAAGGTCTCAGTGGACTACAGCTGAAGTTGCTGAAATCAAATCCCAATAATGCATGTCAATCCTTCTGAACTGGATGAGCTAAAATAAGTTAATTTAGACAATACAGAGGAGCAATGAGAGAGAAAATGCTGAAAGAGCAAAACATGCCTTTTTTTGCATGCACATTTTATTAGTTGGTTCAGAGTAAGAAAGAGTACTATTAAATCAATGACATGAATATGTCTTGTTCAATGTCTTGTTTTGTCATCTGCCTGTGCACAATTTAGTAATACTATTTCCAAACATTAATAGTAAAATCCTGCCTTTTTTATTATAAAACAATGCTCCAAATAATTGAAAGTGCTACTAGAGTGCTTCTGATGTTCCATTAGGTGATATTCTTGTTCTGATTCTACTCAAGTAATAGACTGTCCTGCCAATGATCTTCCAATGCAACAAAACCCAGGATTAGCAAAGAAGTCAAAGGCTATGTGGTTGCACACCGGAACTGGAATACAGCAAACAAAGTTCCTGTAGAAATGTAAGATTCAAAGTACATTTATTATCAAAGCACATATATAGAGTATAACTCTGAGATTTATCCCCCTGCGGGCAGTCCTGAAACAAAGAAACACCATGTAATCCATTCAAGAAAACATCAAACACCCAATGCATGAAAACAGCAAATTGTGCAAGCCAACAGCATATAGAATATTAAACATCACACCAGAAGTCCAGTAGTATTCTGTTCAGCTTAGCAGAGCCATTCTTTGCCAAAGTACCTCAGTCCACATCAAAACAAAAAAAAATAAAATGCCCACAGCAAAAACAAAACAATAACCAAAAATTCCAGGAATACATTTAACATGAATCTCACAGTTCTGCAAAATGAGTTCACAGCCCATAACCTCACTGATCAATCCTTGCAACTTAGATCCCAAGACTCCTGCACTTAAGACTATAAGACCATAAGACATAAGAGCAGAATTAGGCTCTTTGGCCCATCGAGTCTGCTTCACCACTCAATCATGGCGGATTCTTTCTTCGCCTCCTCAATCCCATTTTCTGTCCTTCTCTCCATTGATGAACTTTCCTCCAACAGCAGCTAGCGAGAGGGAGAGGAAGACCAGTCAAATGCAGTTCTGTAAACATTCAGTTCTGTGTGCAATTCTAATTGTTGCCACTGAAGTACAACATTTAAAATAAATTTATTATCTAAGTACGTATATGCTACCTGAGATTTATTTTCTTGCAGGCACTTACAGGAAAAAAAGAATACAGTAAAATTTTATGAAAAACTATATGTAAACCAACAAACACACACCAACTCAGCAGGCCAGGCAGCGGCTATGCAAAAGAGTACAGTTGACATTTCGGGTTGAGACCCTTCAGCAGGAGTTGTGTGTGTTGCTTGGATTTCCAGCATCTGCAAATTTTCTCATGTTCATAAGCAGGCAAAGACTGACAAATGAAAATTGAGCAAAAGAAAACAAACTGTGTAAAATAAGATAAATTGTGCTAATAGTAACACATTTATTCTTGAGATCACAGCATAGATATCAATTGCTGACATTTCTATCACGTTGATTGTAGCATTGGCTAAAAATGATAGAAAAGGAACTGTTTTCTTTTTCCTTTCTGAATGTAAACAACTTGTTTCCACTGGACAAATGCTCAATGTGCATCAGTTAGAACTGGAAACCAATAGCCCAATTGCAAGTGAACTTTAAATAGTTCCTTGACTTCACCTTGGTGTAGTTTTAATTTCCAATATTCTTTGTTTCCAGATTCTCTCCCCATGCCCAACCCATTTTGAATCCAGTGTTTCCCTTTTACCTACCTACATTTGCAACAGACCAGTGACTGAACTAGCAGCAGTTGTTTAAGAGTCCAACCTAAGAATTTCATTAATGACAAGAGAACTGGAGTTCTTGTTCTGTGGTGATATGATTCGTAATGGCTTATTATTGCCATATGTCCTGAGATACAGTGAGAAAACATGGTGTTGCATGCCATGCAGTCAGATCATTCCAAGCGTAAGTACCTCAAGGTGGTAGCAAGGTAAACAGTACAAGAAGGCTGAATACAGCATTACAGTTAACAGAGATAGTATGCTGCAGATAGACAGATAAATTCCAAGGGTCATGTTGAGGTTAACTGAGAAATCAAGAGCTTGGCTTTGTTACAAAAGAGTATTATAACTGCAGGATTATTGCTGTCCATGAGCCCTGTGGTACACATACATGCCCTCAAGCTTTTGTTTCTTCTATTGAATGGAAGTGAGAAAAGAGAATGACTGGGGGGGCGGGAGGGGTCTTTGATTATGTTGGCTGCTCTTCCAAGGCAACAGGATATATTTTTACTTTGTTTGAAGGTTTACAATGACCTTATTGTCGAATCTCTCATGAACACAAGCTTTTCCTCTCTACTCCTCGACCCAATGAGCTGCATTCTGTGTATACTCACAATCAATCTGCATGTTACCTAATCTGAGTTACATTTCTGGTGATAAATCATAATTTTAATAGAAGAAGATCCAACTGTGTAATGTTTCATCTGGAAAATCATAAATTAGGAATAGTTATTCTGCCGGTAGGTACACTCACCTGAGGTAAAAATCCAAAGAAATTGCTTCCTTAAAGCCTTGCTTCAATAACATTTCCTAGCAATTATTACAAAATAGAAAACAAAATCTGCATTAATGGACTGATTTCCCTCACGGTCTTGGACCTTGATTCTTTCATGTTTGTTAGATGTGAATTAGTGTATGCAGGTTAGCACTTACAATTTAATAGATAATACCTTAGAGATCATGCACTGTGTTCAGAAAATTCTCTTGCCTTTCTCTGGAAGTGCAAAAACAATCTCGTCCACACATTATAGATAACTGTTCAGTTTTACTTACAGACCAATTAATACAGCCAGACACAAGATTTAGCACTATGTTTTAATTTAGATAACTGGAAGCACTCCATAAATAAGTGCCATAACTATTTTACATTTATACTGGTCAATAATGAGATTTTATGAAATAGCTATCCCTTATTATCTGATAATTAGCTGATACGCCACATGCAAAGGATGGAGAATTCAGATCATTATCAGAGTCTGGGGAATTCACCAGTACTTACTCAACCAACTGTATAAGAACTTGAAACCATTGAGCTATAATCAAAGACACAAAAACATGAACCCATTGCTGAGAATACCAGCGACTATGTGCACAGATGCTGATTTATGAGTGACTCTTAATGGATTGACCATGTAAAACATTCAAAACAATGTCCCTCTTCTAACTTATTTCCAGATCATTCAAGCCAGACATTTCAGCCAATAACTGGCCTGAATTTTAGTTTAAGGTTAAGGGTGACTTTGGTTCTTTCATTATTATGTAGATAGCTTACATAATATGGAAGGGTAGCCCTTTGAAAAGTTGTATCATTAAATGTTCACTGTCTGTAGTTGAAGGTAAAAAATTAAACTACCTATCTACCTCTGAAGAGAAACTGTCTGGATGTTTGTTAGTAAGGTCATGGGAAGGAAATGTTGCATTGTTTTCTGTATATTCTTTTTGTAAGAAGGTAGACATTTTTGATTCTAATTGATTGCTAAAGGTGAGCGTTGCCCCATGTTGAGAACTTGACCATTCGAAACTGATAATCTGTAGAATTTGGAAGAGTTCTATGATACCTCATTGTACAAAATTCACACAAAGCCTGTCAAGGTAAATTCAGGGAGGGTGTTTTTCCACTTTTAGGAGGCTAGAACTAGGGGTCACATTCTGAAAATAAGGAGCAGAGTGAGGAGTAATTTCTTTTCCCAGTTATTAGTGAGCCTTTGGATGTTTCTTTGCAAGAGGGCTCAGTTTAGCCACTGAATATATTCAGGAACAAGCCTGATAGATTTTTCAATGTTAAAGAAATCAAAAGATAAGGATTTTCTGCAGGAAAGTGCACAGAGGGAAAATATCAATTATAATTTTATGGAATGTTGTAGCAGACAAGAAGGGCTGAATGGCTCACACCTGTTTCTATTTCTCTTATTCTTAAGGAAGATCAGATTTTCCAAATACCTTGTAGAATATAATTGCAGGAACTCTTTAAATGAGGTTTCCATCCATAAGTAGCCTAATGAGAACAGGTTGGTGGACTAGCAGAGTGTCCAATAAAATGCAAAGGGGGGAGGTCTAATGGAGACTGGTGGATAGCAACAGACGGTAGCAAGCCAGCAACAAATGGTTTTTGGGAGGATTGGAGAGGGGATAGTGACGAGGCTACGAGCAGAGAGAATGAGGGATCTTAAGGGATGTGGAAAACCACTGGGCTCGCTGCCTGTAAAGCAAACATTCCAGCTCTGTCTTCTCTGCTCCAATCATGCATGCTTCATTAATTCCGTTCTTTTTCACCTACCTTTAGCCACTGGCTTTTCCAAAGCCTGGAAAACTCAGTCAGCCCTGACTAAAAGCAAAGTATTTTCATAAAATATACAATGATAAATCTGGGACGCAGCATTACCTTTATTCAACATATTCTTGCAACTGAATACATCCACTTTCAAGATATAACCAACACTCATTTTCTAAAAATTCTTAAACATTGCCAGTCATGAAACATTTGAGAGGATATTACATACAGCCTGCCTCTGTGTAAAAGAAACAGAGCTAACCTAGACTTTGGTCTTTCTTCGTAGAGACTTTGCACGGCTGCCCCAAGCTCCTGTGTGTTCTTCAGCATATACTCCTGCACCTTAGAATGCCAGCAGTATACTTTAACACACCTTTGCAAAAGAAGACTGCTGAGTTTTGGGATGGTACGTGTGTCTTTCACAGAGTTAATGATCTCCCAGTAACAATTAATGTTTTCTCCAGGAAATTGCCTGTAAATCATGCAGCTCTGTTTGACAGTTTGACAAACACAGATTTCACAGATGGTCGATGGTGATGCATCTATACTGCAGTGACTTTGAGGGCAGTGTGCAGTGGTGTCTGGCAGTGAGGAGCCCCATTCACAGCCAGCCTTGGTACCTCTTTAAGATTTCTGGTGATGAAGTATTCTGCCAAAGGGTATTGACAGTGTGAAAACATCCCACAGAATCTTCCTTCTGTACCTCCAGGACATTGCATACAGACATTGCATGAGCCTTTCTATGAAGACAGATGGTATAGCATAGTCCAGTTTAGTGGGTTGTTTTCTGGCAGTGATGCCAGGCCCATAATTGGTAACAGTGGGTACAGGTAGAACCTCAGTATAGAGGAGCAACACGTGAGTGTTCACTCACCCTAGTTCCATGCAGTGTTTAGTGGATCTGCACACAAAGAGTCACCAACAGATGAGGCCTACATAAGGCACTTTTGTTTCTGCATTTCTCTGGGGAACTGTACAGCATCACCCTATTTATAAAATGCAATTTGGATCTCTGGTTGAAATGGAACATGGCTCAGGTAACTGCCTCAGTGTAGGGACCGAGAGTGGGCCATACCTGCTCCATGTACAGAAACATAAAGCACTAAAAACATAAAACATAAACCATGCCTGAAAACATGGTTATTTACTGCTCCTACATTCACAAATCTGTTTCACCTTGACTAGGTGCTTCAGACAATTTTTATCACATGCCCTGGTTCCAGACCTCTTAGTGAAGAAAACCAATTTGTTGGGCCCATTTGTCAAAGAACCTTGCCTAGGGCTGATTAAAGCTGGCTGAAGATGCTGACCAATCTCTGGGCTTGCAGTTCATCCAAGCAGATGACAAGGACATCATTCATGTACAGGGATGCTTTGAATGTCCGCTTCCACCTGGGACAGTCACCTCTTTTATGCCTGTGTCCTTTTAAATGGATTTAGTAAAAGGCTCAACACCACACATCAACAGGATGGAGGAAAGAAGAAAGCCTTGCCTGGCTCCAGATGTAATGGGAATGGCATTCTATTCCCCACCAAATCATTTAGACTGTGCTATAGACATACTTAAGGAGCATTATATTCAATTGCTGAGTCCCTCTCCTAAGTCCATATTAAAAAGTCAAAAATACATTTGTTATCAGTCTACTGTACATTTATGTTACTATATACTTTGGGATTCATTTTCTTGCAGGAAAATAAAGAAATCCAACAAAATGTATGTAAAGCTATACATAAACAAAGACTGACAAACAACCAATATGCAAAAGAATATCCAAATGTATAAATTGAAAAGGTAAATAATACTGATACCATGAGTTGTAGGGTCTTTAAAAGTGAGTGTGCAGGTTATGAAATCAGTTCAGAGTTGTGGTGATTGAAGTTACCTGTGCCGGTTCAGGAGCCTGATGGGTGTAGGGTAAGAACTGTTTCTGAACATGGTGGTGTGCAATGTAGGAGAGCACTTCCATCATATACATGTTGACCCATGTTTAAACAAAATCATCTCTGAGCAGTGTAAGACTGTCAGAGATCTTTCTTCCAGGAATGACACAGATGGATCTGGGTGGACCACCCTATTTCTAGATTTTGCCAGGAAGGAGCACAGTGTGGCATATTTTCAGTAGGTCTTAATCCCCCCCCCCCCCCCCCCCCCCCTACTACTGCACTGCCAAACACTACTTAATGGAATTGTTAACTCACCAGCATCTCCAATTACTGGGGTGAATTTCACAAGGAAACTAAAGTCATTAGTAATCAGTACTAAAGCAGTGAACAAGTATTTGTTGGTGGTTGTACCAAGGTCAAACAAGCTCATCATCAATCAATGAAGTGTTTAGTCCTGACAATAAAAACAAATTTCTTCCCCATGCCTTGTGATCTCCCAGTTTGAACTGGAGAGTCAAAATAATCTAAACTGGACCACTAATAGTCCTAATTTGATGAATGATCAGTTATTGAAAATATTTATGTTCTTTTGGAAATTTTAATTGAAATTAAATAAAAATTTGACAGAGACACATTCTGTTGGTTCTTCACTTATTACAATGACTGTGTCATAGCTACAGCTAAAATAGCTATCTAGTTTGGTATCATACGTGACCATACAGCAACAGTGAAACTGATGGTACTTATACTGTTGCTCCAGAGCATTCTTTTCCAAAGAAGCCATTTAGTGATTCAGTGCATTGATCGGCAATATTTTCTTTACCTGCTCCATCAATCTTTCAGTCTTCTCCTTGGTTATCTGCCTCCTATAGCAGCGATGCAGTGTGAAGGAGAGATAGCAGAAGCCCATTGTCTGCTGTGACTGTTAAAAGGTGCATGTCTCTAGGGACTACAAATTATTAATTTGGAAACATTTTAACTGAAGGTAGGATGCAGAACACAATTTGTTTGATTATGGAAGCTGCTGCAATTTGGTTCTCCCTTCTTCTTCATTAGGCCTCTGTAGCTTGAAATTGAACTTTAAGAGGCTCTGGCTTTACAAATAAAGCAGCTTAATGGTATACAATGCTTTGAAAAAGAATTTAGTCCCCAACCCTTTGTTCACATAAATAAGTACTACAACCAGGGGTTTTGATTAATTTGACTGAGAATTTTCATTTGTGAGTCACATCTCCTTTTATTCGCAGTTGAGCCCAAAGTATAGGGAAAATTCTAAATCATAAGAACCTAAAAATTCAAAAAGTGAAATGTCAGCAATTCAAAAGTGTTCAATACCCCTTTGCTCAGTACTTAGTTGAACGACCTCTCGCAGCTATTACAGCTGTTAGTCTTTTTGGATAAGTCTCTATTGAGCAAGATTTAGCCATTCCTCCTGGCAAAATTGCTCAAACAGTTCCAAGTTAGTTTGAGAGCAGCAGTGAGCAGCAATCCGAAAGTCTTGCCGGAGATGCTTAATTGGGTTAAGGTCAGAATTCTGGCTGGGCCACTGAAGAACATCAATATTCTTCATTTGAAGTCATTCTATGGTTCCTCTGGCAGCATGTTTGGGTCATTGTCCTGCTGAAAGATGAACTTACTCCCCATTTTATATTTTCTGGCAGAGGCTAGCAAGTTTTTATCCAGAATCTCTCTTGAATTAGCAGCATTTGTCTTCCCATCAGTCCTGACCAGATTTCCAGTCCCTGCTTCTTTAAAGCATCCTCCCTGAATGATGCTATCTCCTCCATACTTTACAGCAGGGATGGTGTTACCTGACTGATGCTCAGTATTAGATTTACATTGTGTTTAGTGCTTACTATTGAGGCCAATAAGTTCCACTTTAGAATCATCCAACCAGAATATCTTTTTTCTCATCTTTACAGTATCTTCTAAGTAATGCTTTGTAAATCTTGTTGGGTAAGTATATGCTTTTTATTTTAGCCAGGGCTTCTTCCTTGCCACTCTTGCATAAATACTGTTTTTGTGGAAGGCCTCAGAGATTATGGAGCCATGAACTTCATCTTCAGTTGTAGTTTAGAGGTTCAGCCTGACCTAGGCAGTGTGCAGTGGTTTCATATTTTTTCCACTTTTACACAATGGACTGCACTAAGTTCTGGAGTGTGTTCAGTGCCTTTGAGATGGTCTTGTACTCTTCCCCAGATTTGTGCTTCTCTATTACCATTTCCCCAACTTGTCTTTAATGCTCAATTGTCTTCATTTTGGTTTGTTCTGTTGAAAATCTACCATATTGTTGGACTTACAGAGGGAGGAGATATTTATTTTAATGAATTCATTGAAAACAGGTGATCCTCCAATTTTCTACATCAACAAAATGTTTGAGTAGGTAAGGTAAAACTGTGTATTGCACCTGTGGAAAGTTAGCATAGTAATTACAAAGGGGATGAATACTTTTTCAGCCTCTCAATTTTGGTTTTAAATTTTTAGTAAATTGTTGACAGGTTTTGAAAGTTTTCTTTTGATTTGACATGATGCACAATATTTTGTAGTTTAGCTCTAAACATCCTACTTAAATATATTTTAAATTTAGAAGTTGAGACATTACAATGAGAAAATAGTTTTGGGCGCTGAATATTTTTTCAAAGCACTGAACAAAACAGAAGCAGGCCATTTGGCACAAATTGGTCTCAACTAGTGTTAACAATCATAAACATCTCTTTTCCCAACTCTATAAGTATATTTTTATCCAATCATATATTTTCATTATTTTTTCTGAAGGATCCATCACCTTTTACTCTATCTGTTTTACGCACTTTTCAGAACAGCAAGTTCCATATTTTGTGAATATTACTTCTAAGTTTTAAATTGATTTGTCCCCGTTACCTTTCACTAATGCCTCTTTATTCTGAGTTTATCCTGCCCTCCTACTTCAAAGCAGAAATGTCTATCATATTGAATCCTTCCAAAATATTAGAAGCACATCTTTAAAGCATCTTTTCCAGTAGAAGAAATTCAGGTGCAAAATCTGTCCTGTCAGTTGTATGTTTTAAATTCTTGTAATGTTCTTTTCAATCCTGCATTCATTTTCTCTTGTATTCTGCCTCTAGAAGTTTTGCTGTCTAAACTTTTATTGAAAATTCTAGTCTAGTATCTTTGTAAGTCACAGCATTGTCATAACAAGCCTGTAGTTTTAGGACTTGGTTCCATTTGAATGTTTTTGAAGATTTTTTTGCTAGTCTTTCTGGTATTGCTTTTTTCTTTCTTGATTTTCTTATTTATGGAAATGTGTGCCTCCTTTCATTGGTTTTCCCTGATTGTGATTCTCCTAAAACGTGGGGTTTGTCTTCCATAAATATGTTCAGTATATCTCCTAGTTCACTCTTGACAATTTTATCTTTCTCTCCTACTCTTATCTTTACAATTTGCAGACTAAACCTTTGTCAGTCTCCAGTCTTTATAATAAAACTTCCCACATTTAATTGGAACTCTATCTTGATTCCCTTTGGTACTATTTTGCCTGTAAAAGACTATCTTTATTTTCTTTTTGATGTTTTCTTTTCTCTATGCTACTTTTTTGCCTTTATAATTGTTTCTACTATTTGCTTTTCAAAACTCATTAAATCTTTTTTTTATTCATTGTGTCCTTTATTGTTTGTGCACTTCCAAATCTCATTTTCTTCAGGTATATTTTGGACCTCATTATCAATAAATGGCATCTTATTCTTTATAATTTAATGCTAATTTAATTAATGAAATAAGTTTCCCTTTATATTTATTGCCCTCTCCTTTTAGTTCACATACCCAATTTGTCTGTTTTTTCTGGGAATCTGCCAAATGGTCTGCAGAATATAGCCTGATACAATATGTTAAACTACAAAATGCTTCTTTTGTTATTAAATGCTTTGTTGCAAAAATGAGCTGTCTTCATTCCCAAGCCTGTTAGAGCATTTCCAATTAATCCACCATTTTCCAATATTTACTGTGTGGGCAGGAGAAAGGTATCTCTATTAGAGCAGAAGTGAACACAAATATACTGGAAGTACTCAGCAGATCATGCAGCACCTGCAGAGGGAGAAGTGTAGTTGATGTTTTCGATGGGTGACACTTCATCAGATAGAAACATACAGAAGTTCTCTGACCTGAAATGTTGATTCTCATTCTATCTCTGTGGATGATGCATGACCTGCAATATTTTTATCTTATTATGTTAGATTCTCATTATCCACAATTACTCGTTTTCTACTTAAGTGGATATCTGAGATTTATTGTGCTAAATTATGTTGTCAGTATTGTAAAAGTGATGCATGGCATTATTAATTTCTATATTTGGTAGATCTGTTTTCTGAAAATGATCAGTGTTTGCATGCAAAGGTTTGTTCCTTGCAGATGTCATTATGCCTTAAATTTAGAAAATGAAATAAAAT
Source organism: Hemitrygon akajei (assembly GCF_048418815.1). Taxonomy (NCBI): domain Eukaryota; kingdom Metazoa; phylum Chordata; class Chondrichthyes; order Myliobatiformes; family Dasyatidae; genus Hemitrygon; species Hemitrygon akajei. The sequence continues at coordinate 61,715,452 of NC_133133.1, forward strand.
GGATCAACAAATCTTGTAACTTCCTTTTTGATTCACACAAACTACAAAGCTTGAGATTTATGACATTTTATAGACAGATGTGAAAGGAAATAAACATTTGCGCAGTTTGACTGAAGACAGATTTAGTGTCAGGATATTGTACAGGCAAACACAGCATTCAGCAGATTCTTTATGATTAACATTCATTGCACATTTGTACTATCTGAAAGAGCAAGTCTGCAAGCTGTGTATCATCCAACAAGAAGATCTACAGGAATTTCTACAATGAAGTTTATTGTTTAAAGCTCCATATGATGTAATGGAGAAAATAAGAGTTTCCAAATACATGCAGCAGCCACTTTATTAGGTAAAAGAGTGTACCTACTAAAGTGGCCACAAGCTTGGAACTTGTTCTGGTTTTCTGATGCTGTAGCCGATCGACTACAAGGTTTGATGTATTGTGCATTGAGGGATGCTCTCATACACACCACTGTTATAACGTGTGTTTTTTGAGTTACTGTCATCCTTCTGTTAGCCTGAACCAGTCTGAACATTCTCCTCTGACCTCTCTCATTAACAAGGCATTTTTTGCCCACAGAACTGCCACTCTCTGGATGATTTTATTTTTGTTTTTCCAACCATTCTCCCTTGAGACTTGAGTATGAAAATCCCAGGAGATCAGCTACTCAAACCATGCTATCTGGCTCCAACAAATATTCCACAGTCCAAGTCATTTAGATCATATTTCTTCCCCATTCTGATGTTTGGTCAGAACAACAATTGAACCTCTTGACCCTGTATGCATGTTTTTTATGCATTGAATTACTGTCACATGATTGGTTGATTAGATATTTGCATTAACAAGTAAATTTACAGCTGTGCTGCTGAAGGGTTTCAGGCCGAAACGTCGACTGCACTTTTTTCCCATAGATGCTGCCTGGCCTGCTGAGTTACTTCAGCATTTTGTGTGTGTTGCTTGGATTTCCAGCACCTGCAGACTTTCTCTTGTTTGTGAGTTGTACCTGTAAATTGGCCACTGAGTGTATTGGAAGGAAATGTTGTGAGCAAGGCTATTTCATCCTTGAACAGAATGTGTGCAATGTAAACACAATCAAGTTAACAAGAGCTGATTGTCAGGTAGTCAGTGAACATGTGATTACCGGTAGTAAGTCAATGATGTCAGTAAAGTGCCTTATCTTATCATTGGAGTTGTGAACTCGTTTACATAAAATGCCTTTACTGTACCAATTATTTATCACAAAGTTTTACGTCAGGAACCCAAATTTGCAGAATTAATTCAGCTATTAAAATGAGGAGTCCAGGTTAATTTGTTAGTGAGTATGAAATGAATTGAATTGACACTTTATTACTTACATCTTTTGTATACATGAGGAGTAAAAATCTTTACGTTACGTCTCCATCTAAATGTATTCCTGAGGTTCTGTACTATTGCATATAAATTGTTTGGATTGTGCTAATTTGTGCAGATGTGTAAACTTTGCACTGGAGTAAATAGTGTGGGCTGAATAAAAATTAGTAAAGTCAAAGTTGCTGGAATGAGTCAGCTTTGCTGAAATGAGCTTTTCTGCCAGAACATGGTTTCTTAAGAAAGGACATTTCTTTAGGTAGGAAAAAGAGGATCATCCAGAAGTAACTCATTTGTTACCAGCAAATCCTTTGTTGAGATTGCTGTTTATTTTAGAATGTAAGTAGTACATTATGTCAGACAATGTCCTCTATCCAATGCCATATTTCCACAGACTGCAATAAGTCTATTTCTTGTTCATTTTCTCATCAGTAAGTGAGATATTGTCATCTAGAAATCACAATGCTTATGTCATTTCCATCGTCAATGATGAAAACTCTGTAACAGGACCCAGCATAATAGATAGCTTCAGTAATTTCTAGGTCAGTCACTACTATCTAGGTTACCTCTACAGATGGTATTTTAAACAAAATTAATAACCCATCTATCGAGGAAGAAGAAGCCAGCTGAGGCTCTTGGCCTTGATGATTATGCAGTGATATCTTGTGTCTATGGGTGCATCTACTTGTGTATAGATACAGTGGTTCTTACACGTAATTTCTCACAATACATTTCAACACCATTTCAGGGTTGCTGCCCAGGTATTATACAGTAAAGGTTATTTCAGTAAAAGATTGGAAGGATAAAGTATTATTCAACATACATCAATTGAGCTGGCAGAGAAATGTTCCTATTGTCATTTGTGCTAAGTACAACATGTGTATTGTATTTTGTTCCCCAAATTTGATTCCATTGATTGAATGGAATTGAATGTTGAAAGCAAAGCATAATATACATTCATTTCTACATTGTGTGTTTAGCACATGTAGCTGAAGTAAATGGCTATCAAAGTTTATAACAATAGTATTAAAATAAACAGAATTTATAATTATTCTCCATTATTATGATTTTCTGAATGTAAGATCATAAACAAATCTGTTTCGGTATTATATTCTAGACTTGAAACACAGTTGAGTATAGTTTATTTGTGTATGCTTCACACATGCTAACTGTTCATGAATTTATGATGCACATTGCTAGGAGCTACTTGAAGTTTCCTTTGATGTCCTAACAATGCTGCATTTCCTGTGGCTTCTCGAGCTGTCGACTTACACTTTGATTATGTTTTTCTTTGCAAGACATTGCCAGTCCTCACATCTTCCAGTTAGTTAAACCAGCAAAAACTTCCAGCTTAGATTGCTTACAGCGCATACTGTACCTTTCCCTGTATTATATCGAAAGGCTCTGTAATCCTCTGTTAGTTATAGCAGATTGCTATACTTCTGTCCCTTTGTATCCATGTTGCTAACTGCTGAGGACGCTGAACAGCTTCTCTCAAGCTAGAGTATTATGTCAGTTTTGAAAAACATTTCTTCAGATTTCTTTGTAAATGACTGGAAGTATATGCTAACTGTTCCTAGTTGACGTTGGTTAACTGCAATGCTCAACATCGCATCATAGTTTCATCCAATTTATTGCTATGACCATATGTAATTACATATGGTATGATATTGATGTGGATACAGAATTGGTTGGCAGACAGGAAGCAAAGAGTGGGAGTAAACGGGACCTTTTCAGAATGGCAGGCAGTGACTAGTGGGGTACCACAATGCTCAGTGCTGGGACCCCAGTTGTTTACAATATATATTAATGATTTAGACGACGGAATTAAATGCAGCATCTCCAAGTTTGCGGATGACACGAAGCTGGGCGGCGATGTTAGCTGTGAGGAGGATGCTAAGAGGATGCAGGGTGACTTGGATAGGTTAGGTGAGTGGGCAAATTAATGGCAGATGCAATTTAATGTGGATAAATGTGAGGTTATCCACTTCGGTTGCAAGAACAGGAAAACAGGTTATTATCTGAATGAAGGCCGATTAGGAAAAGGGGAGATGCAACGAGACCTGGGTGTCATTGTACACCAGTCATTGAAGGTGGGCATGCAGGTACAGCAGGCGGTGAAAAAGGCAAATGGTATGTTGGCATTCATAGCAAAAGGATTTGAATACAGGAGCAGGGAGGTTCTACTGCAGTTGTACAAGGCCTTGGTGAGACCGCACCTAGAATATTGTGTGCAGTTTTGGTCCCCTAATCTGAGGAAAGACATTCTTGCCATAGAGGGAGTACAGAGAAGGTTCACCAGATTAATTCCTGGGATGGCAGGACTTTCATATGAAGAAAGACTGGATTGACTAGGCTTATACACACTGGAATTTAGGAGATTGAGGGGGGATCTTATTGAAACGTATAAAATTCTAAAGGGATTGGACAGACTAGATGCAGGAAGATTGTTTCCAATGTTGGGGAAGTCCAGAATGAGGGGTCACAGTTTAAGGATAAAGGGGAAGCCTTTTAGGACTGAGATGAGGAAAGACTTCTTCACACAGAGAGTGGTGAATCTGTGGAATTCTCTGCCACAGGAAACAGTTGAGGCCGGTTCATTGGCTATATTTAAGAGGAAGTTAGATATGGCCCTTGTGGCTAAAGGGATCAGGGGGTATGGAGAGAAAGCAGGTACAGGGTTCTGAGTTGGATGATCAGCCATGATCATACTGAATGGCGGTGCAGGCTCGAAGGGCCGAATGGGCCTACTCCTGCACCTATTTTCTATGTTTCTATATGTTGCTTAAGTTTTTAATTTAGCATTGAGAATACCCTTAAACTGTGATCAGAAAATGTAAGAAGTTAGAAGCAATGTCAGAAAACACAGTACACTAAGTGGCTAATGAAGTCAGTGATAGGCGTTCTTCATTTGTGGCAAAAAGGCTTCATAATGAACCCAGTAGCACCAAAATTTGTTGATCATCTACACCTGCAAAGGAATAATGGATTACACAATCTCTAGTGCACTACACAAAGGATCCCTATTCGACATCCAAAATAAGACATTTATCAGGCTAGCAGGCTTTACCAATACTGCATTGGCTGCACCATTGTATCTTGGGAAAAGCTTAATTAGAAAAAGATGCATCAAAGTTACTGGAGTTCTGATTTGTTGTTACCATAATAGTAAAAATGCTTAACAATTCAATAACTGAGTACATCATATGGTTTTCTGTTGAATCCATTGCAACAGAACCATATCGGGTTTGATTCTAGATGTGTTCTGAAAAAGCTAACCCTGTATTAGGGTTAGGGTACAGTATTAACCGACAATGTAGTGACTCACCATTATAGAGCTTTACCTAGTCTCATCTATCAAAGGTTGCTCACACATAGTTAGGACTTATTTGAAGATCAATTTATTAGGAGAAAATTGAAGCTCTAAACTAGATTGAAAATGATTGATATTGGAGGCCTCCTGCACTGTTACAATGAGGAGCAACATTTCATCTTCTATCTGAGCATGCTATACCCTTCATTCTGACGTCATGTTCTCCAATTTGAAACAACTCTATTCTTTACGTATGTTTGCAAACTGGTTATTTATCCCTGCCATCCTCATTTACATTTCTGTTCTTTATGGACTGTACAACTTTATACAGATCACATCTTATCTTATCTTATCGGCACCCATGGTTTCACCCTTACAGAGAAATTTCCCTTGTTTCACCCATTATCAACCTCCTCCTTCTCTGGTAACTTGTTCCTCTCTTTCTGAGTTCTGATGAAGAGTCCCAGGCCTGAAATATTAACTGATCCCCTTTTTCCACAATTGTTGCCTGAACTGATATTTGTATTGATATTGGTATTGATTTCTTATTGGCACATGTACCAAGATACAGTACATTTTCTACAGATCCAATCGTGATACAGTGCATTGAGCTAGAATTAGATGAAACAATAAGAGCGTAAAGCATAAAAGCTACTGAAAAAGAATGCAGTGCAGGTAAATGATGAAGTGAAAGATCATAACAAAACAGATTGTGAGGCCAAGAGTCTGTTGTATTGTACAAGAGGTCTGGTCAAGAGTCTGATTAACAGCTGATCTAAAGCCTCATGGTAGGTGCTTCAGGCTTTTGTACCTTCTCCCCAATGGGAGAATTATCAAGAGAGAGCATCCATGGTGAGTAGGGACTTTGATTAAGCTGGCTGCTTTACTGAGGCAGTAAGACTATGGACAGAGTCTATATATAGAGGGGAGGCAGGTTCCTGTGATGTCCTGAGATGTGTCTACATCTCACAGTAGTTTCATATGGTCCCATTCAGAGCAGTTCCCATACCACACCATTGTGTATCCAGACAGAATGCTTTCTATGCTGAGTATTTCCAGCATTTTTCATTTCTTTTATCAACATAGTCATTTGGAAACTGGAGAATGTAAAATTATGTGTGAGGCAATTTCTTCTCGTTCGGGGCCTTTGGATTGAGTCAGGGCATACCCTTGAGGAAAATTCAAGATTAACTGTAATAGGAATGAACAAAAAAATTTCTATTGGGTGTGTAGAGTGATAAAGATGGACAAAATGCAGAATACATATGTCAGTTGGAACTGGAGGCATCTAAGGAAGTATTAGACAAACCCTTGTGGAGTCGTAAAATATGGAACCAGGTCCTTTAGTCCATTACATATTCACCAACATCAATTTATTTTTTTTCCTTTTCGATCCCTACTAGGTGTCCCACTATATTCCAACCACCCACCTATCCTATTGGTAAGTTACATTAGCCAATTAATTTACCAACCAGTCCACCTTTAACATGTGGAAGGAAACCCAGAGGCAAACTCAATACATACAGCACGTAAGTTAAGATTAAACCGAGGACTGTGGAGCAGTGTGGCACTAGTACTAACTGCTGCTCCATTGTAATACCCATTTGTTTTTCCTTGAATGGTGTGTCCACGTTGAAAGGAAGCTGAAATAAAGGAAAAAAAATTACCAAAATGGATTTACCCGGCAGAAGGGGAAAGAGAGAAATAAAGATGTGATGAAGTCACACACTGAAGAGCGATCTGAGAGGTAAAGAGTTGAAAGACAAAGACATGTTTGCATAAACATGAGATTCTGCAGGTACAGGAAATATTGTGGATCACACGCAAAGTGCAGGAGGAACTCAGCAGGTCAGGTAGCATAGAGGAATACATAGTCAGGCTAAGACCCTTCATCACGACACTGTTTGCATGAAGCTGATCAGGAAGTGGATTTGCACTGAGAGGCAAACTCCACTCGGACAGTTTACACAGGTGAGGCAAGGGTTAAAAGAATGATAAAACAAGAATCTGAAAAGATAAAAGAAATAAACTAAAATATCAAATTAATATCAAATTCTAAATGTTTTACTCTTCAGAGAAATAATTATTTTATATTACCAACAATGTACTTTAATCTATTGTAAATTATTTCTTTTTCATGCTAAAACAACATATATGATCTTCCATCATGCTCAATAACCTTGGAATGCTCACAAAATACTTAGTGAGAGCTTACTATGGATCCCAAATGCAGGAGACTGATTTCTCATTGAAAAACACTTGCCCTCAGTTATCCCAAAATACATTATTCTTTTGAGTTGCAGTTGATGGACAATTGTGTGTTAATTATATGCTGTGTTAAGTTGCTCATAATGAGTTGATTTGTTGATTATGCCAATTTCTTGAGGATTTGTTGGACACAAATCAAACCACACATGCCATGGTCTTCTACATCCAGCTTTGCTAAAATTGCAATTGGTTTATTATCGCCACATGTCCTGAGCTACATTGAAAAGCTTGTCTTACATACTATTCACACAAATCAAATCATTACACACTGCATTAAGACAGTACAAGGTAAATCAATAAACAATTGGCAGGCTGTAATGGACATTCGCTTCATTTGAATAACTAGCCGTCAACTTCTAAATTTACCTTCTGAGTACTGTAACCTCGCTGGAATATTTCCCTGAAAATGGGAAAGAATACAAAACATAATATAAAAATAATAAAAGCATTGTTTAATTTTGTCAAGCTGCCTTCTTCACACAAATGGTTTGGCACATGTTAAACTCAATCTATGACATGTTGCTCAGAATTAAAATATTATTCAGGAACTTCCACTCTGGCGCCTACCACTCATTCTCTAAACGTGTTCTTAATTCAATGGGTCCTCCAGTGCAAACGTCTACAAGGAGGTTGTTTCCCACACAATCATTGAGGCCAAGTGCGGTGCAGAGCCTTTGCAATGTAATTCCCTACTGACATATTTTGATGGACAGATAAACCACGCTTCTACGCTTATTGGGTATTAAAGCTGTCAAAGAGAATGAACGTATGTGAATGCCTTGAATGCAGAGTCTATTAAAAAGTAAACACGCTATTTAAACATCTGTAAGATTCTTATAACGATAAGTAAAACACCAGGAAAGACTTTGGCAATTAAATACATTTAAATTAGATACAATTAAATCAAAGAATCATAAATGCTGAGAGGAGAATCAGGAAGATGTAACATAGCCTTTGTCCAAGGGACCTGTGATGTTGAATCAGTGGACTTTCTCCCCCATTAGTTGATCATTACCACACTGTTACTTTTGGCATTTCTCTGTGTACATTTTGGTGTCTACTTTATAACAAGAATACCTAAATTTCAAAAACACTTAATTGACTTTAAAGCATTTTGGAAAAATCCGAAACGGATAGCAAAGCAGTATATCTATGCATGCTTTTTTTTATTCTCTCCTGCAAGGGATGGAAATGCATCCATAAATGTGTTTTGATTCTGTGCCTGCTGTAATTGCTTAGTTGGCAGAGCATAGAAGCAGTGATCTCTGTGTGTGACTTTTGGATTAGTAGTTGACGTGTGAGTGTGTGGTGGAGTATTTAGGGGTAGGATTGCTTGTTGATGAATAATGGTAATCTGTCAAATGGATTTGTGTGGGGGGGCAGGTTAGTGATGTAATTATTAGGAGATGAAATTTGTCCTTTCATTAAATAGTGCAACATAGCTTAAGTTACCATTTTCATCTTTGAGATTATAGAGCCATAAACCAGGGGAATGGGTCCTGCAGCCCATCAAAACTATGCTGATCATCAAACATGTGTTTACTGTCATCCAATGTTATTCCCATTTTCTTCTTTCCATATTCCACTCTGCTCCCTCTTGAATCTATGACTCGCCTGCAGACAACTGGTACATGCAGTGCCCAATTAACCTATCACCCTGCACCTACAGAGTGCTATGACTCTCCTTTGTTACTCGCTTACATGTCTGGAGGACCACCCAGTCTCCTCTCATCATATTGCCATCGAAATCTGTCAAATTCAGATTAGAAGCTCAAAGTACCTGGATGTGTTGTAGATCAGCCCTGACTCTCAGCTTTTCATAGAACAAATCCTAAAACCAAATGCAGTCACAAACATCTCCCCTCCAGAGAATTGGTGTGGCCTCAGAGTAGTTTCAACTATTGGGGCCCAATGGGTCTAAGACTGTTAGGTTGTTGAAATTAATGAGGTTACAGCACAAGTTTTAAAATGTTTTACCATGTGAACTAGGGTAAATAAATATAGAGAACAAATAAAAACTGAGTTACATTAAATTTATATGTGTCTATTAAATAGTTAAGTTAAAATAAGTAGTGTAAAAAGCAGACATGAAAAATTAGTGAGGTAGTGTTCATGGGTTTAACATCCATTGAGAAATTGGATGAAAGTGGGGAAGGAGCTGTTCCTGAATAACTGAATTTATGCCTTCAGACTTGTGTACCTCCTTCCCTTTGATAACAGTGTGAAGAGGAAACTAGGAAATCCTAGCCAATTTCCTAGTGCTATCCAATTTACCCCCAAAGATCCTCCCAGTATATTACATACTTCTGAGAAATATGACTTATGGGTGCCAATTGGACTGAAATTAGGGAGTATTCGAATTCTAAATAGCATAGCATGGTTTTAGGTGAACTGTAAATTAAATGCAGATTGACAAGATACTTAATGCTTATTTCATAATTTTTACAGTTTTACCTTTGCTACTTCTATTACTCCCAACAGAATAATATCCTGAAGAATATTGCAGAAGATATATGGAATCTGTCTGAACTGATGGAAATGTCCCTTAGGAAATAAATCACTAGTTTCAAGACATGAGGAAATTGGGAAATCAAAGTAATAATGGCAGATTTATTCTTGACCTCACTGCAGATCAGACCAATGCTACCCCATTGATTCAGATAGAAACCTAGATTGCACTTCACAGAGATCCTATTCTTGTTTGAAAGAGCTACACAATTAGTCTGACTTTATGAGTTTTCTAAGGCTCACTTTTTTCCATTTATTCATTGAAAATTCTTACAGTGTTTTGAGGATTGAAGCCAGTTTGAGGGTATGACATTACACTTGGTGAACTAATACAACAGGATCGGATCAATTTATTTACAAGTGACTGTTTACTCACCTAATGAAGGTCCTTTCTATTTTGGCACCACTCCCTGTTTGAATAAAGTCAAGGAACAAAGCAGTGTAAAGTTCTTTCACTGAAAACAAATTTCACAAACCCTGCACCTGCCGATACATCTCCCTTTTCCACCACCAGCACCACTTAGACATTACGAAATACTTGAAAGGTTGTCTTTCATTTATATCATGCTCCTCACAATCCTTTTTTTCCTGATTTGATGACATTTTACTGAAATATAGTGACTTGTAGCTAGATAGTTGCCCAAAAGGTAACATGTTAAAAGCCAATAAATCTTAGTTGAAGCATTGGTTGAAGCACAAATATCAGACCGCAAAATAGTCACATACTAGGCCTTTTGTGATAGAAAAATAGATTGCTTTATCACAAGCAGGTATTGTGAACCTATCATTACCGCATGGTAAATTGAGGTGAGCTGATCTAGGGCTAATGCAAACTATAGACATAGAGACCAGTTCTTCTGCTGAAATTCACATGGAATTGCTGGGTAATCCAAGCTTGGAGTTGTTGCCCAGCCAGTCTGTGGAGCAGCCTTTAGCATGGCTTCACCCTTGATGGCTTCTCATAGGTACCAACAGAGCAGAAGATGGTTCTACAGACTGAATGTCCAATCTCTGAGTTTATGCATATGAATATATCTGTGTCAGCTTTTAAAATTTTTATTAACTTATAATAGCTTTTTAGCATTATTTGTCATTTTAATGAATCCAATGTGTCTTTAAATATTGGACATATGCAAAGACTCATACAAAAATGACCATCTTGTCAGCCGGTGATCTTCTAGGCAGAAATATTCAGTCAATGCAGCCAGCTGTCTGTGCTGGGAAAGGTCCTGCACGAGTGGCATCCAGGCTCCTAGAGATGAACTAGACCCTGCTCTAATAAACATTAGAAATTCTGCAGTTGCTGGAAATCCAACACAACTCACACAAAATGCTGGAGGAACTCAGCCGGTCAGGCAGCAAATACGGAAATGAATAAGCAGTCGACCTTTCAGGCTGAGATCCATCTTCAGGGCTGGAAAGATAAGGGAAGACACCAGGATAAAAAGATGAGGATAGGTATAGTGATAGGTATAGGGATGGTGATAGGCGAAGCCAGGTGGGTAGGAACGATAAAAGGCTGGAGAGGAAGGAATCTGATAGGAGAGGAGAATAGACCATAGGAAAAAGGGAAGGAAGAAGGGACCCAGGAGGAGGTGATAGGTAGGGGTGAAGAGGCAAGAAGCCAGAGTGTGGAATAGAAGAAGAGGAGAGGGAGAGGGGAAATTTTTTTACCAGAAAGAGAAATCGATATTCATGCCATCAGGATAGAGGCTACCCAGATGGAATATAACTTGTTAATGGTCCACCCTGAGGGTGGACTCATCTTGTCACAGGAAGAGGCCATGGATAGACTGGGAATGGGACTGGGAATCGGAATTAAAATATTTGGCCACAAGGAAGATCCTCTTTTGGCAGATGGAGTGGGAGTGCTCGATGAAGCAGTTCCCGAAATTATGACTGGTTGCATCAATGTAGAGGAGACTGCATCAGGAGCACCAGTTACAATAGATGACCCAAGCAGATATGAAGGTGAAATGTTGCCTCACCTGAAAAGACTTATTGGAGCCCTGATTGGAGATGATGGAAGAGATGAATGGGCAGGTGTAACACTTAGACCGGATAAGCCGGGAGGGAAATTAGTGCAGAGGGTTGAATGGACAGTGAATAATGGAGGGAGTGATCCCTGTGCAAAGTGACGAGGGAGAGTGTGGTAAAGCTATGTTTGATGGTAAGATACATTTTGAGATGGCAGAAGATGCTGAGGGTGATATGTATGTTGCAGAGGCTCATGGGGTGGTAAGTAACAACAAAGGGAACTCTATCACTGTTAAGGCTGCAGGAAGATGGGGTGAGTGTGGATGTTTGGGAGGAGATGCAGGTGAGGGCAGTATCAATGGTGGAGGAAGGGGAATTCCTGTTCCTTGAGGAAGGAAGATATCTATGTTGTCCTGGAAAGGAAAGTGGAATCCTCGGAGAGGTGCAGTGGAGATGAATGCACTGAGAAAAGGGAATAGCATTTTCACAGGTGACAGGGTGGGAAGAGGCATGGTCAAGACAGCTGAGGGATCGGTAGGTGTTTAAAAGATGTCAGTCGACAGGTTGTCACTGGAGATGGAGACAAATAGATCAAGAAATAGCAGGGAGATCTTAGAAATGGAACAAGGGAATTTAGAGGACAGGGTGGAGGTTAGAGGCAAAGCTAATGAAATTGAGGAGCTCAGCATGGGTTAATGAAGCAGCAACAATGTAGTCATCAATGAAGTGGAGGAAGAGTTGGGGAACATTATCATGGAAGACGTGAAACATGGATTGTCTACGTAATCATTGAAGAGGCAGGCATAACTGGGGCCCATGTGGATGCCCATGGTTACTCCTTGAATCTGGAGGAAGTGGGGGGAGCCAAAGGAAAAATTGTTGAGGGTGAGGACCAGTTTTGCCAGATGGAGGAAGGTAGTGGTGGACTGGAACTGGTTAGTTCTTTTATTGAGAAGGCTTTAAAGCCTTCTTGATGGGGATAGAAGTGAATAGGGATTTGACACCCATTCTGAAAATGAGGTTGTCAGGGCCAGGAAATTGAAAGTTACTGAGGAGATAGAGACCATGAAAAATGTCACTGAAGAAGGTGGGAATGGACTGACCCAAGGGGGTTAAAAGGAAATTGAGGTATGAGGACATGAATTTAGTGGGACAGGAGCAGGTCCACCCAGACTGTCAGGCTTATGGATCTTGGGTAGGAAGTAGAAGCGAGCAGTGTGGGGTAAGGGAACTATAAGTCTGCTGGCAGTAGATGGGACTTCCCCAGAGTTAATGAGGCCAGTGATGGTGTCTGAGACAGCTTTCTGGAGCAGGGTCCTCTTCAATGGGGTAGGTATGCAGAGATGTCTGAGAGCTGCTGCCTGGCCTCAGCAAGGTGGGGGTCAGTCGCTTTGCCCCCTTTGTCTTCATGTTTGATGGTGTGGTTGGGACGTGTACAGAGAGATTAGTGGGCAGTGCATTCAGACCACGTAAGGTTCAAAGAGAAGAGAGGAGTGCTGCAGTTGAGACAGCTGACATCTTGTTGGCAATTCAAGATGCAAAGATCCAGAGCAGGCAGACAACCACAATGGGCTATCCAAGAAGAGGAGGAAGATTGGGGACAGGGGAAGGGATCATTAATGTGGGTGTGGAATTCTTGCCAAAGAAGTGGCTTAGAAATGGAGGTGACAGAAAAAAAAGGTTAGCATTGTGGCAGGCACGAAATTCACGGAGGTGCATTGAAAGGGGCACAAAGGTAAGGCCCTTGCCTCACAGAGGTGAAGGTTGGAGGAAATGGTGATGATACAACAAGGATTAGAGCTAGGATCAGAGGGGGTGGGGGTGGAAGAGAGCTGGTGGACAATCAACCAGCAAACTCTGGTCAACAGGAAATATGTCCAAAGCCAAGTGATGTGACAGTGCAACCCCTGCCATTACTGCAGTTGACTTCCTGCTGAATGATGTTTGCCAATGGCAAAGAAATTGAAATTTGGTGCCTGAGCAGTGCATGGAATCTTGTCAATACTCAACTACAGCTGAAATAACATAGGAATTGGGACATGTTTGCCTCATAGCTCTGAATCTGTTAGTCCTCAATAAATTTCCTGCACAGCTGCTCCCTCCACCCACTTCATATGTTCTTGTCCTTCTGTACAGTGGTTGAAGAGATCCAGACATCTTTCCACCTCTGTTCTGCTTATTTCTGGTTATCTGTATGCAGTTATGTTTGCTTATGGAGGGAGTATGTGCTGCTGCTATGGCAACTGGTTTATGGATACCCTGGGCTCTTACTTCCCTTTGGATAAGACATAAATGTGAAGCCTATTGACAGGACTGAATGTACTTATGTTATACATTGCCGATATAACAAGTGTTGTGTTGTGAAACAACAGTTGCTTCTCAATGCTTTGCTCCCAAATAAGATCTCTTTTGCTGGTTTCTCTGTTTTCAGAGATTATGGAATGTGATAACGTACAGAATGGTTCAGAAAAAACAAAAAAGCCTTTCAGTCAGCAAATGAAAGGTTTTTCAATGCACATTAATTTTGGGGAACTTTTATCCAAATCACAATCTTCCAGTGTGCAACATTTGGTCTTTATCTTAAATCAAGTCACTCTAAATATACTCCATTTTTCCTGTATAAACAGGAAAAGTTATAGATCATAAATACCTTTTATGAAAATCAGCTATTCTCAGTTAAATTTTAATCATTCTGGATATTCAAAGAATTTTAATTATGCTCTCAATCATAAACTACTTTTAATCTATGATTTATAAATCAATATGTCTACTTAAACTCCAATACTTGAAATTACTGTCTTTATCTGCCTTCCATTTGGAAATCCCTAATGTTAAATTAAAATACCTTTACAAAGGCAGAAGACAGAATAAATTGCAGATGATTAATTTTGATTATCATGATAAAAGATATTAGTATATTTAGGTATCTAAACTCTAAAAAATAAAATGTGACCAAAATATCTACTGGAAAAGCAAACTTTTCATTTGGGAAATGTACTCTTTCCCTCTTTCCAGGTGGTTAGACACATTTAACCCATAAGAGTACTGCAAACCTCCAAGTATAATTTCATTAGCAAGACTTCCTTTTTTTTTACTTTATGACCGACTCTTGCAATAAAGTTAAACATGTTGTTTAGACTCCCATTTTCCTTTTGTTTTACCTGCTTTATTTCTTTTGTAAACCTGTATTTCCAGATTCTGTTAGTTTACTAGTTTTTAGTTCACACTATTTAAAATGTTATTTTTTTTCTGTTGTTCTTATCTAAGTGAACAATCTCACATTTTTCCACGTTTAACTCATTCATTTAACCATTGTACACCCCTTTACAAAAATGCTGCATCCTCCTTACATTTCCACCAGCCTGCAAGTTTGGATATATGCCCCTTCATCTTAGCTTTTCATGTAATTTATAAAAGATGAGGATTCTGTAATGCATTGTGAAGCACTCCTCAAGTAATAGCTAGACAATTGGAACCTGTTCTTGCATTCTTTTACCCAATCCTCATATAATTCCTCCAATCCTGTGAGCCTTTATTTTGTGTTGCAACCTTTTATGGTATCTTCCCAATTACTTTTTTTTTGAAAATCTAGATGTAATACACCAAATAGTTTCACATTACCTGTCAATCTACTTCCCCTCTTCTTGGCCTAGTACCTTAGCTCCTTCTGCTTCACTTGTCCTTTATCAATGCCAAGTCATTTGGAATAGTTCATCTTTTACCTTGGAGATCAGACAACCATATTTCTGTAATAGTGATTATATTAAAACAGTCATGCCTCTGTATTTGCTGTTAATTAATCCACCTTGCAATGGATACCTCAACAACCAGATGCAATGTCTTTAGTTCTACTTTAACAACTTTCCCTTGATTTGAATATGGTCATCATCAATTACATCAGGGGTTCCCAACCCGGGGTCCACAGATCCCTCGGTTAATGGTAGGTCAAATACATAAAATAGGTTGAGAATCCCTGTTCTAGATCTTCCTGTTGCACTTGGATTTTTTTCTTCCCAAATACTCTGTGACCTTTGTTATCTCTGACTTTCCCTGCAGTGTTTTTCTTTGGCAATGCTTTATGGAAATTCACATTGTTATGTGTTGTCAAACCTAAAGGTTGTTGAGATATTATTAATGTATACATAGAAAGCTAATCTACAAATTTTGAACATATTTTTGCATTATATAATAATATTTTAATGTATTTTGATCAGGAGCTTTTTTAAAATTTAGAACTGGTAGCACTGCAATGAAAAAAAAGACTTGCATGATTTGATTTCTTAATTACTCGAACCTGAGTTACTAAATTACATATCCACCCTGATACTTGGGCACTTTTTTGATAATGCTAATAGAACCTTATTTCTTGCTTCTTTCCTTGACTGCAGTATACTTATAAATAAACGTGTAACAATTAAATTGTTTATTTCTCATCATCAAATTAAGTGTCAGGCCATTACTACAATATAACTGCTTTCATGTGAAATCTGTAAACTGACTACATAAATTACCACAGTGATGGATTTTTTTATCAGTAAAAAACTGTTACTATGTATATTCCTCACCTCCCCTGTTGATGTGTTCAGTCCTTGTAAGGAGTATGAATGATGTCCTGATAAAGGATCTTGGTCCGAAAGGTTCAATATGTTATTTTCCATAGATGCTGCCTGGTCTGCTGAGTTCTTCCAGCATTTTTTGTGTGTTGCTTGGATTTCCAGCATCTGTTGATTTTCTCTTGTTTATGAATGATGTCACCCTTGGGAGCGCTGCACAAGTAGCCTTTCTTCATACTTTTGTTATGGTCCGGTCCGGAGCACGCATTCCGGGTCTTGATCCGGTCCGTGGACTCCAAACTCTGGGTCTTGTAGCCGTCCCTCCTTTCACCCTTAAGCCCAAGTAGGATCATCTTGGCTTAAGGAGGCGCATCTGATGCCTATCGGCTGGCAGATGTATAT
This sequence comes from Hemitrygon akajei, assembly GCF_048418815.1. Classification (NCBI taxonomy): domain Eukaryota; kingdom Metazoa; phylum Chordata; class Chondrichthyes; order Myliobatiformes; family Dasyatidae; genus Hemitrygon; species Hemitrygon akajei. The sequence goes on from NC_133133.1 coordinate 61,731,818, forward strand.
AAGGGGCTCTGGGATGGAGTTGAGTTGGGGGTTGTCCTGTTCTGACCTGCTTTTGTTCTGTTTGTCCTGGTTTGGAGTACCCACTGTTAATCAACTAGTTCTGTAAGTCTGTTCTTGTGGTCACCCTGGACTGAGCTCCCTTCTGATCCCTTGCCTCTGTTGGGTAAGCAGGCTGGACTGCTGTTGCCTGGTGGGGGACTCTGACCCTTTCCTACCTCTCTCTTCTGATGGGTTGTGCCCTGCACCTACCTGGGTGCCCTGTGACCTGCACAGGCCCCTGTGTTCCTGCCTGGGAGGCTGGGCCCTGCCCAGGGGGCTATCCTCCCAACATTCCTTGTCCCATAGACCCATCCTCTAGCCTAGCCAGGGTCCTGCCTTGCCATGAACTATCTCTGAACCCCAGGATCACCTTTGAATGCCTTGTCCCTCATGCTCGCCACAGTCTCCTCATCTTGTTCTATCCTTTAGTTGTTCCTGTCCTACCCCTAGTACTTCAGTGCCTGTGTCCTGCATTTGGGTCCTGTCTCCACGTCACCCTTGTGACAACTTTAGTCTTAATAATGTATGTCAGGAAGGTATTTGAATACCATTGACTACACACCAAAGTTTGATCACGTTCTTGTGTGATGTCCTTAAATTGGCATGAATGAATGAGGGCAGACATTTTTTTAATCCTTTTCCTGACAAAAAAATACAGAACAATGGACACAAAATGCTGTAGGAACTCAGCAGGTCAGACTGCATCTCTGGAAATTAATAAATGGTTGACATTTCAGGCTGAGATCTTTCTTCAGGACTGAGAAAGAAGGGGAAAGATGCCAGAATAAAAATTTGGGTGTGGCAGGAGGGGAAGAAGGCTAACTGTAAGGTGATTGGTAAAGCCAGATGGGAGGGAAAGGTCAAGGGCTGGGAAAGAAGGAAGCTAATAGGAGAGGAAAGAGGACTATAGGAGAAAGGGAAGGGTGGGTGGGGTTCCCAGAGCAAAGTGATTTGCAGGTGAGGTGAGGTGAGGTAAAAGGTCAGAGTGGGGAGTAGAGGAAGGGGGAGGGAATGGGTGATAGTTTTTTTACCGGAAGGAGAAATTGATATTCATGCCATCAGATTGAAGGCTACTCAGAGGAAATATAAAGTGCTGATCCTTCACCCAGATGGTGGCCTCATCTTGGCACAAAGGGAGACCATGTACTGACATGTCAGAATGGGAATTGGAATTGGTTTTAAAATATTTGGCATATATAGAAGCCACGTTAGCAACATTAACTTCTGAGATATGTTTACTCAGCAAAGACTGGATTGAGCCCAGAATCTATACAGTTTTCCCACTTGCAGCGTGAACTAGCTGGCCAAGATTTAAGCAAAAAAGGCCTTGAATACAATGGTCCAGACATTCTTCTACTCTGGAGTAGGTGCATTAAGCATGATGTGCAAATGTAAACACCAGTAAACTTATGGTGTTCCATTTCCCATTCCCTTTCTGATATGCCCATCATGGTCTCCTCCACTGTCGTGATGAGGCCACACTTAGGAAGGAGGAACAACAACTTGTGCTCCATTTGGGTAGCTTCCAACCTGATGGCATGAACATCAATTTCTCAAACTTCCAGTAATGCCCCCCACCCCTCTCCTTCACCATTCCCCATCCCCTTTTCCCTCTCTCTTTATCTTCTTGCCCACCCATCACCTCCCTCTTGTGCTCCTCCTCCTTTTCCTTCTTCTGTGGCCTTCTGTCTCTTTCACCAATCAACTTCCCCGCTCTTTACTTCCTCCTTCCCCCTCCAGGTTTCACCTATCACCTTCTGTTTCTCTCTCCCTTTCTTCCCCCTCCCCCTTTTTAAATGTACCCCTCAGCATTTTTCTCCAGGCCTGCCAAAGGGTTTTGTCCTGAAACGTTGACTGTAGTATTTTCCTCGATGCTGCCTGGCCTGCTGAGTTCCTCCAGCATTCTGTGTGTGTTTTTTGGCCAGCATCTGCAGACTTTCCCGTGTTTCTGACTGGTGCAGCTGACTCCTAGCTGCTTCCACAGTCTGAGATTAATTAGAGAAAAGTACTAACATGGCTAATGTTAGCAACATCCTGTGAATGTTTTTTTAAACAATGTCCCTCAGGAGGTCATAAACAATGCATATTATTTGCATCTGATAATTGTTTACTTCTAAGACTGGGCCAGTCCATTCAATAGCATGCACCAAGATGTGGGCTGATACAACCCAAAAAGTGCCTGACATTAAGAGATCTCGGCTGATAAAATGGGTATTTTTTTTCCCCACCACATATCAGCTCAGGACTGCTGGTAGAAACCTGAACACCTAAGTGACTACCTGAGATGATAGTGGCTGTTTGTAGTTACGTTGCTGATGAAATGTTAACAATACTTTATATAGTGTAATATGACACCACACATGGTGTTAATGAGCCTAATTAAACAACTGGGAGCCTTGAACAAATAAAATTGTAAACTCATCTGTACATTCTCTGTGTTATAATTACTGTGATTTCTTCAATGAACTGAGATACGTTGATCTTCTTGAGATTATATTTCAATGCATTATTTTCCAATGGTGTTCATCAGAATATCCTGTTTGGATCCATGCCTAACAACCAAGCCACCATCTCAGTTTGAACCAAATTATTTGCACTGTTGACTTTCTTCTTGGTGTTGACCATCATTTCTGACATTTTCAAAGACAGGCTAATTTTATTTCAATTTGCATTACTTCCCTGGTGTCTGCCTCAAAAATCAGCTGCTTAGCCTGAGACTCATCAAACGTATTACATCAAATGTTCTTTTTTACAAACTTGCACCTTGCACGTTATGTTTGTTAAGTTTCAGCACATCATAACTCTGCCCTCCATCCTTTACTTTGATATACTATCCAAAAGCATCAGTTTATACCTTTCATTCTTGGTTTGAATCCATTTTATGAACTTGGACTTGTCAAGCTTTGTAAACTCTTCCAATCCTGCAGAGTGTATTGCTCATAATGAACTTGCCTTTCCGTTTGGCTCAGATACGTGTTTCCTGCCTCTGCTTCAAGTCTCTGCCTACTCCAATCATTCCACAATTCCTTTTCACCATCAACTCTATGGAGGACTCCTTCCTAAACTTCCCACCATATTTCCCTTTTATTTAATTGAAGCACCATGTTAATAACATTTGGCTGCCATTTTAACATATCCTCCCTATCTCAATAACCAGTTTCTTTCTGATTAAAACTCTGCAAGCATCTAAAAAATACAGTTTGTGCTTTGCGCTACTTCAGTAAAGTAGCCAGCATGATCAAAAACCATTCTCACCCCAAGTATTCTTTCTTCTCCTTTCTACCATTGGGCTGAAAATGAAAAATGCACAAGAGCACCAAGCTCAAGGACAGTTTCTACCACATAAGACTATTGAATGGCTGCCTAGTAGAATAGGATGGACTTTGACCTCATAATTTACCTTGTTATCTTCTTGCACCTTATTGTTAGCTGTACTGCACATTCTCTGTAGCTGTTACACTTTCTGGTTACCAAACCTGAACCACTCTGTTATGGTTTTACCTTGCTCCAACTCACTCTGTTATATTTTGATCTGAATGAACTGAATGCCAGACAAGTTTTTCACTGTATCGCAGCTCATGTGACAATAATAAGCCAATCACAATTGGAATTCCAGTTCCAATTTAGGGATGTTATACATTAGGAATAAACAATCGGTGGCAGTGTCCATATTGTTTTTTTTTTGCTCCTGATAGCTGCTTATAACTCACTCATTTTATTCTCATGTTCCATTAGCCCTTTGGCCAATTGAGTTTATGCCAGCCCTTTGAGAATTCTCTTTAATGGAATTTCCCCCCGTTTCTCTGTCTCTGCCCACAAACAATCCTTCTTCCTCTAGTTTCACCTACCACCCAACAATGAGGGACTGTTTATAATGAACAATTAATCATTTATTTATTGACATACAGCGCAGAATAGGCCCCTCCGACCATCTGAGCTGCACTGCCCAGCAATCCCCTACTTTAATCCTAGCCTAATTTCTGGACAATTTTACAATGGCCAGTTAACCTGCTGACTGGTACTTCTTTGGACTGTGGGAGGAAGCCAGTCCAAAGATGTACCGCGCAGTTACGATGAGAATGTACAAACTTCTTACAGGCAGTGGTGGGAATTGAACCTGGGCCTCTGCTTCTGTAAAGTCTTGTGCTGACCATTATGCTACCAGGCCATCTAACACATCTTTGGTTTGTGTCATCAAACCCAGGTTACTGGAACTATCAAATAAAGACACAGAAACAGCAAATAGAATCTCGAGCAACAATCTGCTGGAAAAACTCAGGAGATTGAGCGATATATGTGGAGGGTTGATGGTCTTGTCGATATTCTGGTCAAAGCTTGGCATCAGGACGGAGAATGAAGATAGCCAGTATAAAGGGGAGATGAGGAATGGTGTGACAGGCCAGCAAGTGATTGGTGGACTGTGGATGGGTGAAGAATGATGGGCAGAAGATGCTAGGTAGAGGAGAGGGAGTGGTTGTATTGGAAAAAGAAAAAAAAAGAGGAAGGGGAAAATTATAAATTCAAGACGAGTATTTATCAACCGTTTACCGAGAAGGGAGAAAAAACATTCAGAGAATGGAAAAAAAAGGGGATGAAGAAAAGAAAAAGATAAAATAAATAAGTATTTAAAACAGAGGAAAAATAGATCAGCTGTTGAACTGTGAACCGACAAACAGGGAGGCCTTCACTAAAGACTTCAAACCTCCAAAACAAGTTAGATTTAGTTGTAGAACTCTGTAGGTAAAGTTATACAGAGGTAAAAATAGATTACACACACACCAAATCCCGGGAGAGATTGTCAACAGCCTTTAGAGTTTCAGTGAATAATGTCTGAGTGATTCAAGTGAATTCCGAGTCCAGAGAAAGTAATTTTACTACGAGTACTTATCCACCATTTTAGGAGGTCCGATCAGATTCCGAAGATGACTGGATAGCCGGAAGACTTGCCACAAACGCTTCAGCTTCCCTCGCTGATTTGAACCACTTGAATTCCCCGGTATTAAACTTGATTCTTAGGTCAGCAAGATTACGAAAGGAAGGTTTGAAACCACGATCAAAAAGCACTTTCATTACGCCTTTATACTCAGCGCGCATCTTTAAGGTCTGGGGTGCAAAATCTTCCACAAAGCAAATGGTTGTATCCTGGAAAGAAAAAGAGCCTCTGCGACGTGCCTCCACAATCAGACTGTGTTTTATCTGGTATTGATGGAAACACAAGATTACTGGTCGTGGGCGGGATCCCAGAATTCCGGCGGGGACGTTAACTCTGTGTGCCCGTTCCAGCTCAGGCGGGTTTGGAAGCAGATCCTTCCCGAATATCTCACAGAGAAACTCGGCGAAAAACTTCACGGTTGACCCCTTCTCAGTTGCCTCTGGTAATCCCAGAATTCTGATGTTGCAGCGTCTGCTGCGATTTTCGAGATCCACCATTTTGGCAAGAAGTTTATTAGATTTTTCCTCTAAGCTGGAACAGAGAGTCTCCAAGTATCGAACCCGACTTTCTAAAGCTTCAGAAGTCGAATCGATGCGAGATAAGTGTTCAGCATGTTTGTCCACTTTATCGTTGATCCGATCCAGTTTCTCTTCTAACTGTTTGAAAGCGGTTTTAATTTTCTTTAAGATTTCGTCTCGGAGATTTTCAAGCGCCTCCATCGTCACGTCCGACGAGGTTGTAGTTTCTTTTCTCCCGGATTTAGAACTCTTGCTAGACATTGTAGGTTAGATATATTCACAGGCAAGTGAGAGATACCGAAATAATTCCTAACTAAGCTTTATAAAATGGAGACATTTAGTGCGAAGGTAGCGACAGTAACGGAACAAAAGTTCGGAGCAGCTAAGCGATCGCCATCTTACCGGAAGCCTCGGAGTGGTTGTATTGGGAGACAAGTGAATGGTAGGTTTAGGCAGACAAGAACAAGCTGGGGCCAGGTAGAGTGAGGAGAGGATGAAGGTTCAGGCAGCTAGGGGGGTGATAAGTAGGAACTTAAAGGCTACCGATATTGGAATCTGATAAGTCAGGAAGGTGATAATGGGAGAGGTAGGATGATGGTACCTGAAAGGGGAGATGTTATGTCACATTTTTCACTGGAACTATTAAGGCATCTATAATTCCAGCAGTTCCACTATGCCACACTTGCCTTTGGCTTATTTGTCTGGCTGTCAAACCTAGAGTGTGCAAAATTCGAGCTTCTTAATCTTCTGAACACAAGGCTTTGTCTGAATTTGAGCAACTTATTGTGACAAAAGTCTCCAGGTTTTGTATCCTATGTGTATTTGCAATTCAATGCATTTTGGTGTTTTTCTGAATGTTAGGATGTCCCAAGACCCTTTATAGTTAATGAAGCACTATACATTTGTTGTGAGGACAACGTTGTAATACAAGGGATGTGACGGACAACAGCTATACAGCAAGAACCTACAAGCTACAAGTAGATAATGAACAGATTGTGTGTATTTTGGTCATTTTGATCTAGGCAGAAACACTGGCCGGGATATTGGTGATAAGCGTTGGGCTTGTAGAACTGAATCCTATCAGTCCATCCTATTGCACTGTATTCTAAAATCAGAACTTACAGTGTACAGTTTGATGTTCACAATTTCAGTGAAACCTATTGAACAAAGCCTCATGAAAACTTAAGGCAGCCCTAACAGGGGTCAGCTAACATTAAGACCGTCTAGAACTTTATGTATGAACTAGTTCACAATGAGTGCACAGTTAGCAGAGAAGCAATCAATGAAGGTTGGAATCTATTATCTTTTATGATGCATAGTATTATAATTTTATGAGACGGGTCATGGTCAGTCTGGGTGCACAACGGTTATTCACCTGAGGATGAATCATTGCAATGTCACGTGTATAAAATTAGGGAAAGTAAATAATAGAAACTCAATATGTAGGATTTTCCAGCGGACAGTAATATAACCAAATTATTAGATAATGTCAAAAGCACAATGATTTTTTGTTAAATGATTGCCACTTGAAATTATTTTTCATTTCAGTCAGCACATGCCTGTTGTGTTGTGATTATCCATATATTGTGCTGGATTATGATGCTTACTAGCTGATGGGTCCACTGGGAATAGCCTGAAGTGCACAGTTCAGCTTGTTCCTACATATTGTGTTGCTTATGAAATAATGCATTGAACGGTTATGTTGCAATAAGGAAATCAGGAAGGTATTGGAGCTTAGATGCTGCAGTATCCAACATTCCACTTTGTTGCTGGACTTGGCACTGTACATAGCAACAAAGCTCAGATATTCTGAACTGAAGGGCTGGATACGTTTTATATCTGCCTCAGAGCTAAATATCTAATAGTTATTTGAATGGAGTGATTAATCTGGATTCAAAAGGTAAATGCAGGTAAGTTCTTTATTTGGTCAGGCAGCATCTTTGGAAAAAAGTACAGTTGACGCTTCAGGCCAAGACCCTTCAGCAGGACTGAAGAACAGTTTCAGCTGCCTGGCCTGCTGATTTCCTCCAGCATTTTGTGTGTGTGTTGCTTTGGATTTCCAGCATCTGCAGATTTTCTCTTGTTTGTAAGTTCTTTGTTCCCCTTTCCATTTCACTTAATTTCCATCTGAGGCCCTTCACTGGTCAGGGTCAACTATGGATATTGCATCCTAGCTGTCTACATAATAGGCAGGCCAGGACAGTGCGATTTGGACAGCAAGCTGTTGATCATGTAGCAGGCTTTCCCTCTCTACACAGCTGATGCAACCAAAGGAATGGCAGAGACTGATACAGTTTGGTACCAGTGGCGTTGCAGGAAATGCCAGTCAGCATTGAACTCAACGTAGGAGCTGTCTTAGAGACTCCAACTCTGAAATTTTCATCGGGGTTTATTCCCAAAGCCTTCCCCATGAGTGGGTGTAGCTGCAAGGTTTGAGCTCAGTGTTCCTTCTCCCAGATGAGCTGCCAAGCACAGCTGACAAGCTCCATTTGCCCAAAACAATTGGTTTTAAGCTCCCTTGCCCCTAATCCTGTCAGTAAGAACGATTCTGCCAGGCTTAGTAATTAAGCCACACATGAAGGCCAGGAGCTGGAACTGGTTGTCAGAGACTATTTGAGATGTAGGCCATTGAAAGCATTTAGAAGATAGTGTGAGCTTATCCTCTCTGCTTCCCTGGCTGTGACGATCTTACAGAATCTAATTTCTATCACCAAACGTTTTTAATTCTTATTTATTCTTATATCTTTGATAGTAATCTTTAGTTATTTGCATCTCTCTCAACTGTCTTTAATGTAGTTAGTTATTGGATATATTTACAAATATCAGTTATAGATGTCTTCGGCAGGAGAAATCTGTAATATACCATTTGAACAAGAGGGCCTTAGGACCTGAAGCCTAGTCACTGCTCATGCAGACAGCCATCATGGAGGGCACTGGAACTGGCTGAGTTCCATTTAAGGTGTATGTTATCACCTGGAGCATTTCCTGCAGAATCCCACCCACCAGGTAATTGGGCTAAGCACTCCTGGTCATCATTTGCTCTCCCACTAGTTCATTGTTTCATCGCTTCTCCCTATAGATGCTGCCTGGCCTGCTGTGTTCTACCAGCATTTTGTGTGTGTTGTTGTTTGAATTTCCAGCATCTGCAGATTTCCTCGTGTTTGTTCATTGTTTCAATGTATTTTTAGCACGCAATGATATATTTTTCATTATTTAACTACAGGGATTAAATCAAAGAATTGGAATCGATAATGCTTGTAACTAACTCATAATAAAACGAAATGCGTGAATGGTGAAAACAATGAAATGTGTGTGTGATTTGAAATGTCCCTCCCAGGGATATTGCTTTTATACTTGCAAAATCCTCCCATCAAATTTTTATAGGAAAATAATCAGTGCCCACAGTATTGTATAAAGATCAAGGTTTCTGTGAGCCAATACATTTAGTTCACAGTCAGTTCAATTTGTGGACCCGATAACAGCTGCTGATTGTGAAGTTCTGGATCTTCTCGCAATCATTGGATACCAATGAATCTGCTTCCCAGGAGCACCCATACCCCATTACATCTCCTAAAAAGCTCTGACTCATTTCCCATTGGCCAGTGTCTAAATGGCAGAGCGGATGCTTATCTGGAAAGCAAATGCTGGCAATGAAATGTGTCAATTTTTACCACTCTTAAATGGAGCAAACTACGATAAAGATTTCTTAAAACAAAGATGCCACAATTTCATTTTTTTCCTGACTTCTGATTTAGCAATTTAGCACACCAGTGATGCCTGAAGTTCAATCTCCAGACAAATATTTCATTACAGCATTTTAAATCTTTGAATCGAAGTGTTACAAACTGCAGTTTTGGTTTTGGAACATCTATCATTCAGAATAATCTTCTAGATTTGTCAGAACAGAATGGAATTAAAATTCTCTGCCCTGCAGATATGCCACATTGGGTGCATTATTTTATTTGCATAGCAACAGTACTACTTTGTCATGATTCACATGGTGTTTTATGTGCTTGGTTGTTTTTGATTGTAATAGAAAATTCTCTGAAATACAAAAATAGCTGTAAATTATGTACAATGCATAAGATTGTTTAGTTATTTCAGACAAAGTATTTTAGTTATCATCAAAGACCAGTGATGTGAAGATTGTTGTGAAGGCAATGCATTACTACACACAATTCTCTTCTCATAAATTTTTGAGTTGGTCTGATTTTAGCATAAATTTAATGAAAGAAATATAATTTGAAATGAATGCGGTAATTACTATTGTACGCTTCATGTTCCAAGTATGGAAATCTAGGGAAATTCTGCTGTTTTTTCCATCCAGGCATACACATGCATAAGTGTTCCTGTTCGTCTGTGAAGGAAGTAATTGGATTAACAAATTTGTTAAGTAAATTGCAACTATGTAGCTCATTTATTTTCAGAACAGTATTCAAAGAGGACTGAAGGTAACAAATGTGCTACATGCACCTATTAGCATTAATTCCTCACGTGCTGTTTGGGCAGTTCACCGCTATCAAATCTGTTTATTACTTAAAGGATCAGATGTGACTCTTTTTCGTAGATTCAAAGTAAATGCCATAAATGGATATTGTATTCATAAAAATCAGAGCAAGTTTTCTAGAATAATTTAGCCAAAGTATTTTGAGCCGTGGCCCAATAGGTTGGATTTAGAGGGGGAGGTTTTGGTAGCTCCGTACATGGTTAGTGAATTCTCCACATGTATTCACCAAAAGGGAAGTCCTGACCTTTATAGCAGCAACTTGCCAAATGTTTTGCTGATTCTTGTTAAGGAGCCTCACAGCAGATCTTCACACTTTGTTGGTAAATCTACTGAAAGTATCTGCATCAGGCTGGATTTGTTTAAAGTATATTGTCATTGAAAAAAAAATCTCTGTATGTAACTTTTCAGATCAATTATTACATCATCTTCCAGGTGCAGTCTCACATATAACAGGACAGGTGGCATTAGGTGGAATGAAAAGCAGTTAATGTTTTAGGTTACAAACTCTTTGTCAGAAACAGGAACAGTAAAAATATTTCAGTAACAGTGAAAAAGGAGGGGTAAAACAGAGGGCTCTTCCCTGATATGGTGAGACCAAATTTCTTGAAGTGGCTGTCAGAAGACTGACACTGCAGTCTGTTAGGCTTCTCACTGCTACTTTCAGAAAAGGAATCAGGAACTAAGAGTCTGGTATCAGGCTGGTGAACAATGGCCTCAGTTTAGGGACGTTCATCTGGGAGAGAATTAAGTTGCTTTGTTTGGCCTGGCAGTTGTTTTGAGGTGTTTTGCTGAGACAGAATTGGTGTCAAGACAGCCAAGGGCAATGACTTATTGAGAGCCAGAAACCAGGGTGAATTTATTAAGAACAGAGAAGTAGAAAATGCCTGGCTAGTAAGAACACTAAAGAACTTATCAGTTATGACTCTGAGTGTCCTTGACTTCATTCCATTTCAAATGATCTTATACAATCTCATCAGCAGTCCTTATTGACAAGAAGACCGTATACCAAATGAAAAACAACAAGGGCCTGGGAGCAGATAGTAAATCTGCGTTGTGCAGGCCTGTATGAGACTGCACCTGGAAGGTGATGTACGTGTCAAATCTCCTTACCTCGGCATAAACTTACAATAGAAAGGGTACACCTGATTGACTCCTTCAGAGAGGGGTCTGTCCTTTGAATTAGACCATGCTTATTCACCCTCAAATTTAAACAAATGTGACATGATCTTACTGGAACAAATCAATGTTTTACTTGGACTGATAGGGAGACGCATGGATGGTATTTCTCCAAACTCAAAATTAGCATCACAATAGGGGTTCAAATATTTAGGTCTGAGATGAGAAAAATAAGATCCTGACTCAATGGGAAAATGAGTCCTAAAGGGTTTAGAGTTTCAGTTACTGAGTACATCCAAGGCAAATATATAGATATTTTGGATATTTTAGGAATTAAGGGAAATGCAACAAAGTGAGTTAAATAATCAACCGTGATCTTATTGAACAGTGGAATGTCCTGGAGATGCTAAAGAACTAGACTTGCCTTTGTTTCTATTGTCCAGAAAAAGCTTAATATCAGCATGGTGATGCAGCCTGTCGTGCAGCTGCCCCACAGCACCACATACCTGGGTTCATTTCTAACCTCCAGTGCTGTCTGTGCGTTCTCCATGTGGGCAGGTGAGACATGTGGTTTTCTCCCACATCCTGGGGCTTGCTAGCTTGTAGGTTATTCAGTTCGGTTAAGAAGTATGAGAAAGGAGCTGGCCAAAATTGGTTGGAAGGGGGCATTATCAGGGATGACAGCAGCACAGCAATGGGCGGAGTTTCTGGGGGCAATTTGGAAGGCACGGGATAAATCACATTCCAAAGATGAGGAAGTATTCTAAAGGAACGATGAGGTAACTGTGGATGACAAGAAAAGTAATGAACAGCATGAAAGCAAAAGGGAGGACATTTAATGTAGCAGAGATTAGTGGGAAGTTTAAATAAAGCAACAAAGGCAACTAAAAAAATGGAGAGAAAAGATGACATATGAAGGCAGGCTACTCAAAATATCAAAGAGAATACCAAAAGATTTTTTTATTGAGATATAAAAAGAGTAAAGAAGAGGTGAGAGTAATATTGGACTGCTGGAAAATGACACTGGCAAGGTAATAATAGGAGACAAAGAAATGGCAGACAAACATAATAAGTATTTTGCGTCAGTCTTCACTGTGGAAGATAGCATTTGGTATGCAAGAGACTCGTGAGTGACAGGGAGCAGAACTGAGTGTTGTTGCTATTAGTAAGTAGAAGATGCTTGGGAAGCTGAAATGTCTCGTGATATATAAGTCACCTGGACCCAAAGGACTACATCTTAAGATTCTGAAAGCAGAAGTTGAAGAGATTATGGCGGCATTAGTAATGAGTTGACAAGCATAACTAGATTCTGGAATGGTTCTGAAAGACTGGAAAATTGCAAATGCCACTCCACTCTTTAAGAACGGATGGAGGCAGAAGGATGGGAATTATAGGCCAGTTAACCTGACTTCAGTGGTTGGGAAGATGCTGGATTCCATTATTAAGCATGAGGTTTTGGGATACTTGTAGGCACATGATAAAGTAGGCCAAAGTCAGCATGGCTTCCTTCAGGGGAAATCTAGCCTGATAAATCTGTTGCCTCAGTGACAGTGAAGGCCAATGCAATATTAGCACTCATTTTGAGATGACTAGAATATAAGAACAAGGATGTAATACAGAGGTTTTATAAGGCATTGGTCAGTCTGCACTTGGAATATTGTGAGCAGATTTGGGCTCTTTTACCTCAGAAAGATAAGCTGGTATTGAATAGGGTCCAGCAGAGGTTCACTGGAATGATTCTGGGAATGAAATGGTTAATGTTTTGAGGCATTTTTGATGGCTCTGGACCTGTAATCATTGGAGTTTAGAAGAATGATAGGGGATCTCTTTGAAATCTATCGAATTTTGAAAGGTCTTTAAGACAGTGGATCTGGAGAGCTGTTTCCTATAGTGGGTGAGTCTAGAACTAGAGGGCACAGCCTCAGTATAGAGATGAGAAGGAATTTCATTAGATAGAGAGTGGTGAATTTGTGGAACTCATTGAAACGGACTGTCTTAGAGTCCAAGTCGTTAAGTATATTTAGATCAGACATTGATCAGTTCTTGTTTAGTCAGAGTGTCAAATCTTGCAGGGAGAAGTCACAAGAAGGGGTTGAGAGGGAGAAAAAAATCAGCCATGTGGAGCAGACTCGATGGGTCAAGTGGCCTATTTCTGCTCCAATGTTTTATGGCATTATGGTCTTATGGTTAGTGTGGTTTACTCTGAGTTTAATTGAATGGTCAGATGATCAAGGTGGAGTTGTTCAATAGTTCAATGAAAATAAGTTACAGGGAAATAAGAAAGCTATTGGTATTAAGGGAAAACCTTGGCAGCTGGCTTAGACTCAATGGGCTGAATGGTCTCCTACTTTGAAAAACATGTAGACTCCTGTGCTAAGCAAAAACTTTGTACACCACAGATGCTTCATTCAAAGAATAGTAACTCCTACACTGGTGCATTTTCAGTTTTCTACTGAGGTATCCAGCAAACAAAAGGACTCGGAGTATGATGATGTTCCGACTGTGAACTTTAACAAGACTGTAGAAAGGCATTGAACTTGAGTAAACAGGCTTTAACAAGCAAGATGGAAATACAAGAGATTCTGCAGATGCCAGAAGACTTGAACACACACAAAATGCTGCAGGAGCTCAGCAGGTCGGATAACATCTATGGAAGAAAATGAACAATTGATATTTCAGGCTGAGAGACCTTATCGCTCATCACTTCGCAGATTCTCACCTCATTCCCTTTCATCCCTGCTTCCCCAGCTATCAGTGTTCCTCCTCCTACCTCAACTCACCTATTACATGCCAGTTTGTGCTCCTCCTCCTTCCCCTGCCTTTTTATTCTGGCTTCTGCCTTCTTCCTTTCCAATTCTGATTAATGTTTCAGCTCAAAACATCAATTTTTCATTTCCTCCCAACCAGCTGCCTCACCTGCTAAGTTCCTCTAGCACTTTCTGTGTGGTGCTTAAAATAAACTAGCTGCTGACGGTCAATAACAAGATGCAAAGCTAAAATGATACCTTTAAGGCTACTTTCCTGAGCAAGTGTGCTTAATCCTGTCACTACAATATACAAACCCACCATATGCAAGTCAATCACCAAGCTTTGATTTGACTTATACAACATTGTAAAGAATGTGAGCTTCATTTCTTTGCCTCTATTAATCTAACACTCCATTGGATTTCATCTTGTAAGTGAGATATTACAACTGTTGACATCTCATTGTTGCCTTGCATTCACATAGATAGGGACTGCAGCAGTTGATTCTTTTCACACTTCGGGAGAATAATGCACTATACTGGGACAACTTCATAAACACTGGAACACTGACAAAACAGCATTGTTTTTGGTTCCTTTTTTTTAATTTTCAAGAAGAATTTAAAAAGAACAGAGTTGAGATTGAAGAAAATGAGAGCACCTACCATGTCTCACACATTTCACAATGTAGCCTATCACAGATCTTTGATATACCATGACTCATCATTGCAAATGATAACTGTTAGCACTTGCAGCATAGTAATAGGAATTGAAAACCTTTTGATGTTATGTGGCTTGTTGTCAAGATTATAATTGGTTTATTCTGATGAGTTCTTGCTTTTTTTGCTGCAGATGAACAAGAGAATTTTAGAATTATGTTTTCAAAAATATGTCTTCAATTATTATTTGTATGAATGCCAAAGAGCATGAATACAGAAGACAGAAGCAATTTCTGGTATCTGACATGTCAGTCCATGGCCCCCTCGTGCCAAAATGAGGCCGCTCTCAGTGTGGAGGAGCAACATCTTATATTCCCTCTGGGTAACCTCTAACCTGTAGGCATGCATATTGATTTCTCCTTCCAGTTATTTTTTTATTCCTCCCCTCTTCCACTCTTCTATTCTCTACTGTGGCCTTTTTCCTCTTCTTACCTGCCTATACTTTCCCCTGGGTCCCCTCCCATCACTTCTTCCTGGATCTCCTCCTCCTTCTCTTTCTCCTATGGTCTACTCTCCTCTCCTATCAGATCCCTTCTACAGCTTTTACCTTTCCCACTCATCTGTCGTCACCTACCAGCTAGCCTCTGTACCCTCTCGCAACTTTTTATTCTGACATCTTCGCTTTTCCTTTTCAGTCCTGAAGAAGGATCTTGGCCTGAAACGTCAACTCTTTATTCATTTCCATAGGTGCTGCTTGACCTGCTGAGTTCCTCCAGCATTTTGTGTGTGTTGTTTTGGATTTCCAGCAACTGCAGAATTTAGTGTGTTTATGAATTTTTGGTATCTGTCCATTATTGTCAAGATCATTGCATTGTACCAGTAATGCAAATCGTTTGAATTAATGTGAACTAGGGAATGATATCCATAATTTTCAAGTAATACTTTTCATAAGATATTTATCAGACTGGAAGAAAGACATAAAACATATTTATTTTTCCCGTCTATTATTATCTAATTCATCAGTTAGAGCACAATAGCAATTACAATTAAGGTTTTTATTCTTAAGAAGTGATGGTGGAAGGAAGAGTGTAGAAAAGGAGGGGTAGAAGAAAGAGAATCTATCTCCACCCTTGTTTCCTCCAACTTGTATGCTGCAAAAAAAAATCAATGTATTTTTCATGTTCTCCTTAATTTCAATGAAACAGCAATACTTGCACAGCAAAGTACATCATAGGATATTCATGAATGTTGTACTATTTAAATTCCCCTATTTTCTTGATGTTCATAGTGCAAGTTGTAAAAGGTTTATGGACTAAGTACAATGTAAGAATCAGAACCAAGTTCTTTATATAGTGGATTCCAATTAAGTGGGCTATCGATTAATTGGCGCAGCCATTTGTTTGGGACAACTCTTAAAGATCAAAAATTAATTGAGAATATAGCCAGGATTGCCTTCATTTATTTGGAACATTTTGCCATTTAAATATGGCAGGAGACTATTGCTGAATAGTTTCCTACTCGTGTCCGATGTGTGCACTTGTGTGGTTGTTAGACACTACACCCTGATTAGAGTAGAAGTTCAAAGGTTCAAATGTTAATTTGTTATCAAAGCATGTATCCAAATACAATTCTGAAATTTGTCTTCTCTAGATAGCCACGAAACAAAAAATAATGTGAAAGTAGTTCAGGGAGAAGCATCAACCTACCCCCCCCCCCCCCCACACACACACAAAAATAGAATGGCATCCTGATCATCAACCCCAAAAACCCCCTCCCCCCACACAAAATGGAACAGGAACATCGACCGCCCGCACCATAAACAACCTCTCCGCTGCACGAAAAACACTAGCAGAACACAACAGAACATCAACCACCAACCACCCCCCTTAACCAGAAAAGAAACAGGCAATTAAAAAATATATAAAAACCATAAATCTGAAAAGTTCCACAGTTCATAAACTCAATAGTCCAATTGATAAATGCAGAACCATGATACCATTCTACAATATCACCGACATTTATTGAAAGAGAGGGACACCGCACGAGTCAGAGAGGCCTAGCCACCTGCCACAGTGAGCCACACAGCAATAGGCCGCTCACAGTCTCCTTCTCCAGCTGCCATCAAAAGAAGGCACAGGGTGCTGAACTCTCGCCTTCTGCATTCTTCTGAATGTCTCAGTCTTCCTTGATGCTTTAATCAGCAATTAGTGGAGACTTTAACTGGAGAAATTGAGTCAAACATTGGCTCACACCCCATTTCAAAGTTTCTTCGCATCGAGATAGTCCGAGAATGTACTTGCTTCCCACAATCTTCTCGGAGACAACAAAGCACTGGATCACTCAAACAATCTCCAAACTGTAAATCACAGGCTCTAACAGTCTCAGGAACACACTTAAGGTAAAAGGAACAGATGTAAAAGAAGTAAAACAAGCATTTTTGTGAGCTATCTGGAAGATATCAATCCAGGGAGCATTGTATGCGGGCACCATCTTGAACAGAAGGTTTTTAAATTGTGTCAGCTGCATACATTTGTGTTTAAAAAACTGTGATTTTTATCATGATAGTTCGTGAGAAGTAAGTAATAAGACCGTTCAGAACAGTTTTGCTCACTGCAGTTTCAAGCACTCAGGCTGGAGATGCCAGAAATGGCTGTGAGTGAAAATGAAAGAACTTCACCTCTTAAACAAGTTGGGCACAATGAAGAATTTGAAGGCATCGACATCTATCCCGAATGTTGCAGTAAAAATGAAGATTTGGTGGATACAATTATCAATAGCATTGTACGAAGGCAGTCCATTATCTACACCGGGTGTCTGCACTGATTTTGCTTATTTAAGGAATGTGACCGTTTTATAGTATTGTAATAGTATTGATGGTGTTCTAATTAATTCTGTATTTCAGTTAAATACATATTTTTACACAGTTAAATGACAGCTTATCTCTTTTATGAAGAAGAAGAAGAAGAAATCCCTTAACTCTGAGTGGAGTCATCGGGACACCCTTGTGACGGCGTTTTTTTTTAGCAGGCTTTCTTGTTTTTACAAGGCCGAGTTGCTAGCTCAACACTCAACCCAGCACGGATGGAGAGCGTGCAAGGGAGCCGGTTGGATTTGAACTCGGGAGCCTTTGCTCCGAAGTACAGCACTGATGCCACTATGCCACCAGCCGGCCCTGTCTCTTTTATCACCCTTTTAATATTTCCTAAAAACTTCGACTCATTGGGGCTGCTGATTATGTACTGGTCCTGACATTTCCCAATTAATTGGAATCCACTGTATATCTTATTGACAAGAATACAAGAGCATAAGAAATTTTTAAAAAACAGCAATTAGCCATTTAGTCTCTCGCATCTGCTCCATGGTAGTGTGGTGTTTAGTGTGTAGGGTAACATAATTGGGAGAAACATACATAATTCACAATCAGCAACACTGAGTTGGGGTTTCACTTTAGGAAGCTGGTCAGAGGTGATGACATGGTTATGTAAGGAATTTTTAGCATGCTCTTTTGTTTAGGTTTTGGAGTTCAATACAATGTTATGGGTGTCGTTGAACATTTAAAATGCCTCACTTCATTTTATTTGCAAAAACCCACATTGGTGACTCCAATGCTCTAGAATGATTCCAGAATTATTGAACATGTTAGCCAATGCAATCACTTTGAAACAGTTGGAGTTTTGGGAGCAAAATTTTGTCACTTGATTTGTACAAACTTAGGCCCGTTTCTGTTGGCAAGAAATCACTGCCTATGACACCAAATTCAACTACACATGCCAATCAGTTGCTCACCTTACCTGGTCTCAATGATGCTAATCCTTTGGGGCTAATAGACCACTTGCTGTCTCCCCTGGGAGATCACTATCTGTGTTTTCATACACCAAACACCTTATCAAGTTTGCATAGCCCTCACTAATGCACCCATGAAAGACTATAGGAAGCTTCTAAAATGGCTGATAGCCTACACTCAGACAAGCAGTGATGCATCATTCTTCCTCTTTTCTCTATCTCAGTAAGCCTGGTCATACGGATGACTGTGGCTGTGAAACAGACAATGCTGGGTCTGTGCTTTAACCTTGCTCACTTTGGTAGGAATGCTAGGAAGTGCTAACTGCCTTGCTGCTTCGATAGTGCCAGCGCATTGGCACGTCTGAGGTCTGTGAACACTGTGGGCTCCAGCTGCCAGGGACGTCTACTGTTCATTACAGACACCCTTTCAGAGTGGCACTTCTTATGTGATATGGGTGCTCAAGCGAATATGCTGCCAGCATTACTTATTCATGAGAAGGAAAAGAATGGTGAAACCTCATTGGAAGCTGCCAACAGTAACAACATTCAGACTTACAGGACACAACGTGCGACATTCTGCTTCAGTCAGCAACATTACACATGGGACTTAATCCTGGCTAAAGTGGCTATACTTATGCTCCGTGCAGATCTCCTGTGTGCCCAAAGTCAATCTTAAGAATTGCTGGCTTATGCTTGTCAATGGCATTGGGTCATTACCCTGCTCCTCCAGTAAGTTCCCCACAACAACTCAATTTGGGTTGAAAACCATTGACTTTCTCGGCCATCACATCTCCGCAGAAGGTGCGAAACCCTTCCCATGAAAGTAGCCTCTATTATGGATTTCTCTCCATTCTGCACTAATAAAAAGCTAGAGGAGTTTTTAGGTATGGTGAATTCCATCACCACTTCATTCCGCAAGCTGCTGAACTTATACTTCCCCATATTGTGCGCTTAAAGGCAATACCCCTAACCAAGTGCACGACTGGTCAGTGGACATGATGATACCAAACGAGCTTTTTCTAACGCAACCCATCTGGTGCACCTGCTCCTCAATGCACCCATAGCTATTACTACAGATGTTTCTAATGATACTGTGAGTGCTGTGCATGAACAGTTGGTTTTGGCAGCTACTTGACTTCTTCAGCCAGCAGCTCTGTCCCGCTGCAAGGAAATACAGCATGTTTGACCATGAGCTTCTCCAGCTCTATCTGACTGTCTGCCATTTTTGTTTTCTACTAGTGGGTCACCATTTCACAGCATTTGTTGACCACAAACCCCTCATGCAATGGCCAAAATATCAGACCCTTGGTCTGCGTGGCAGCAATGACATATGGCCCACATATCTGACAATGGATGTACAACATATCAAGGGGAGAAATAATGTTGTGGAAAATTGTCTGTCACAGCCAGCAGTCGACCAAGTTACTAACCCAGAGTTCCAGACTTACAGAACAGCAATCACAGGCCTGTAGTTAGTTGACATTAAGTTCAGGAAGCTAAGGTTACTCTTCTATGCAATGTCTCAGCCGGTCTCCCTCGCCCCATCATGCTCACAAACTGGAGAAAGACTGTTTTTGACTTCGTACATGGCCTCTTTAAAGATTGTTTGGCAATCTTTACTCAGAAAGGACTTGAGTGATTGGACTGCAGCTGGTGTGGAGAACCAGCAGGCAAAAATTAACCACCATACTCAGATATCATTGGCACCTCTTAAGGTCCCTGAGCAATGGTTTGACCATGTCAATGTGGACCTTGTTGGTCCTCTTCCCTCCCTCCTGCAGTTTCATTTTCCCACGATCAGGCTAGGGTTAAATCGGAGGTTACTGGTGACATGGCTGGAGGAGCTGGAAGGACCTTTACCACACTGTAGCTCTAAATAAATAAAAGTAAATGATGACTGAGCTTTTTGTCTTAGCTTGCTTACAATAGCAGTTATATACCCAATCCATTAAAGTTCAAACATCTATCTCTGCCTTGAACATACTCACAAGCTGAGTCTTCATGATCCTCATGGCTAGACATTCCCAGAGTTTAATTATCTTTTGTATTCCCTACCTTGTAGTCCTCCTTGTATTTGTGTACCAGCCAACTCACATCACCACACAACTTTGTATTATCCACAAAAATGGAAATGCTTCACATGATACCCTTCATCCAAATCTTCAATTGAGGTTCTGAACTACTGGGAAACTTTTTTTTACCTGCTAAATACAACCTCCCAACCTAAAACTGCCATGTTTATTCCTATTCCAAGTTTCCTATCCATTAATAAATTCACAAATATTGCCAACATACTACCTCAAATCCCATGTGCTTTAGTTTTGATTCATCATGTCTTGTGTAGCACATTATTAAAAGGTCTTCTGGAAGTTCAAATTCATCATATCGAATAATGATGAATTCTACTGTAGCAATCTCAAGAAAGAAAAAGATTTGGCAGGCATGGTTTTTCTTTCTTAAATCCAAATTGACTTCATTCATTTATATTGTTGTTTTTCTAAGTGGCCCATTACCAATTTATTAATAATACAATCTAGCATTTTCCTTCTTGTGATTTTTAGCTAATTGTTCTGTAGATACCCCCATTCTTTATTCTCCTCTTTCTGAAATAAATGACATAACATTAAGCTTCAACTTCTGCTTTGTTTTCTGTTTCTACCCCAATCTTATTTTATCATCCAATGAAATCGTTAAACTTTTCTGCTCCAAATGGAATATCGTGCTTCATTGACTTTCTGTTCTTGAGACCATATTGAATACTAATTTTTCAGCATAAGTCTCACTCATATGAGAAACGATTATGGAGTGGTGCAGTTCCACTGAACGCTGCATTAATTGTGCTCCATTCCTTTGTGCATTCTTCCTCTCTCTGCACATCACTATGACCTAGGCAGCTCACATAGGAATTCCAATTACCAGTATGTATTTCTTTTCCTTCAAGATGTTTTTCATATCCACTTTGTGGATCATTTCTAATGAATACATTTAGCTCAGTAGGTCACAGTGAAGCTCATTGAGGTGTTTATTGCAAACTACTTTATATGTCTTGCCAACCATGAAGAGGACTCATTTCTGCCGGACTCTATTTGTGTTAGTCAGCCGAGGCGCCTGCCTTTGTTAAGGGAACATAATTACAAATGAACATGTAAATTTGGAGCAAGAGTTAGCCTGCTCCACCGTTCAACATGATCATGATTAATCCGATTGTAATCTTTATTTTACACACCTTTCTAACTCTGGTAACCTTTTGCCCTTTTGCTTATCATGTATCTAACTATAAAAATATCCAAAGAGTCTGCCTCCCCAGCCTGTTTGAGGAAGACTCACAAACATCTCAGACAAAACATTTGAACTCATCTCCTTCTGAGTGAATCTTTTTTTAAAAAGTGAGTTTTAACATTTTATACACCAAATTTGACTTCTTTGCCCATTCACTTAAGTAAACATTTAAATGAGTGGGCAACAAAGTTATATTTGGAGTCACCTTTGTGTCATCTTCACAACTTGTTTTCTAACTATCATTATTTTAATTGTACCATCATCAAAGTACTTGTATAAATTATAACAAGTTTAGGCTCCAACAATGACCTCAGTGGTATACCTCTCAAAGCATTTTGTCAGCTAGAAAGTAGATCCATCCTACTTTATTGTCTAGTTCCTGTCAGTCAATCTTCTATTCCTGTTACGTCCTACACCATGAGTTTTTTTTTTGCAATAACATTTGATGCTGCACTTTATTAAATGTTTGCTGGAACTATAAAGGCAAATTATAAAAGATCAGTTTTGGGATCTGAGTACTCACACTTTGGCCTACAACCGAAAATGGTCCATGGTGGACAACATCGCTATGGCTTTACACTGATCTCTGAAGCAGCTAGACAGTAAAGACCATAAGAGCATAAGACTATCAGACATAGCAGCAGAGTCAAGCCACTGATATGAGTACAATGCTTTCACCGTGATGCTAAATTCTTTCTGGTTCTCTTGTCTATCAATTATCTGAATAATCTTAAAATAGCTGTTGTTTTGTAATTTGCATGATCTAAATTTCCAAGTGAAAAGCTAGAATCTAGAAGTCTCACAAATACACTTACAATAGCTTATTCAGGAGAACTGCAGCTGAGAACTGCTGGCAGTTGTTTTATGAACTTTACTCCTAATGTGCTATCACTCGAACATAAGCTAATTGAAAGAAGGAATATTTATATTTTATGACCAGCCAATTTGTTTAGAAGTAATCAGGCCACCAGTCTGCACTGTTGTGCAATAAATTGCTGAGGTTTTAACCATTGGCTTTTAATGATAAATATACACATAGCATACCTATTTATGATTTCTCTATAAATAGAAAACCACTGAGATTTTGCCTCATAATAATTTAACATCAGAAAATAATATCCTCTGCTACATTGATAGCTCTCTCAACCATTCTGCTGCAAATGCTTAGTAATTCAATAGAATCAATCAGAGTCAGGTTGAATATCACTGGCATATGTTATGAAATATGTTGTTTTGCAGCTGAAGTGCAAAAAAGAACAAAAATAGTGAGATAAGTAGATGGGTGCATTATTTATTCAGAAATCTGATAACAGTGGCAAAGAAGCTGTTCTTAAAACACTGAATGTGTTGTCTTCAAGCTGCTGTACTTCATTCTTGATGGTAGTATACCAGATATTGATGAAACCAGTTAGAATGTTCTCCACAGTACACCTGTAGAAATTCATGAGAGTCTTTCGTAACATACCAAGTCTCTTCAAACTGCTCATGATATATAGCCTCTGCCATGCTTTCTTTGTAATTGCATCAATATGTTGGTCCAGGATACAGAGATTTTCAGAGATATTGACACCCAGGAACTTGAAACTGCTCAGCCTTTCCACTGCTGATCCCTCATTGAGAACTAATGTGTGTTCCCTCGACTTCCCCTTCCTGAAGTTGAAAATCAATTCCTTGGTCTTACTGATGTTGAGTGCAAGGTCGTTGTTTCAACACCACTCAACCAGCTGATCAATCTCATGCCTGTACCCCTTATCATCAGCATCTGAAATTCTGCCAACAATAGTTGTGTCATCAGCAAATTTATAGATGGCACTTGTGCAATGCCTAGCCACACAGTAACGGGTGTAGAGAGAGAATAGAGCAGTGGGGTAAGCATGCATTCTTGAGGTATCTCACCGTGGATTGTCAGTGAGGAGGAGATGTTTTTTCCGAACTGCTCGTGGCTGTTGTTTCCTGATAAAATCAAGAATCCAGATGCAGGTGGAGGTACCGAGGCCCAGGTTTTGGAGTTTATTAATTAGTACTGAAGGAATGATAGCATAGGACACGGAGCTGTAATCAACAGGCAGCAGCCTGACGTAGATATTGCTATTGTCCAAGTGATCAATAGTAGAGAGCCAGGAGGTTGCATTCACTGTAGATCTATTATGGCAATAGGTAAATTGAAGCAGGTCCAGGTCCTTGCTCAGGCAGGAGTTGATTCTGGCCACGATCAACTGCTCAACACATTTCATCACTGTAACTGTGAGTGTATCTATAGTCACTTAGGGAGCTCACCCTGCTCTTCTTGGGCACTTTAAATTTTCACCCTTTTGAAGCAGTTGGGATCTTCTGACTGCAGCAAAACAGAGATTACACAGCCACCAGATGCTGCAGGGATTTGCACAAGTGCAGTTTTATTCTCCCTTTCCAAGGGTGCGTAAAAGGCATTTAGCACATCTGGAAGTGAAGTATCACAGCTGTTCACGATGCTAGGTTTTTCCTTGTGGGAAGCAATGGCCTGAAAAACCTATCAGAGCTGTCATGCACCTGCTTCCATCTCTAACTTCAATCAGAATTATTTCTCGCTCTTAAAATAGCCTTTTATAGGTCATACCTGGATTTCTTGTATAGTTCTGGATCACTAGTTTTGAATGCCCTCTAGTTTTGATTTAGCCCTCAATAGACTACAAATCTCATGGTTCATCCAATCTATTGGTTTGAGTATGTCCAGCATATTCTCAAAAGCACACACACATCCACACAGATCTTGACGCAGTCAGTGAGAACTATGATGTACTCATGCAAATATGAAGATAAATCTCTGAATATTGTCCAGTCCACTGACTCAGAGCAGTCCTGGAACTGCTTCTCTGCTTCCCTTGACCATACCTTCTTGGTCCTTACCAAGGCGCTGCCATCTTTGGTCTCTGCTTATATGCTGGGAGAAGAAGCACAGCCAGGTAATTGGACCTTGCAAAGTACAGATGTGGGATGGCACAGTAAGTGTCCTTGATGGTGGTATAAATGTAGTCAGGTTTGTTGGCTCCTTTGGTTCCAAAAGTGATATGTTGTTGGTAGTTGTTCAGAGATTTCTTCAAGCTGGCCTGATTGAAATCCCCCACAATAATAAGGAAAGCTTCAGACTACGCTGCTTAGTGACTGCCGTTTATGATGTCTGCCTGATGTTGGCCTGAAATGGAATGTACACTACACAACTACCAGGATGATGGCAGAAAACTCCCTCGGCAAATAAAATTGACAACACTTAATTGCTAGATATTCCATCGCGGGTGAAGAGGACTGAGACAGAACCATGTTGAGCACCATATCTGTGCACCGTGGTGAATTCACTTATTCACTTATTCACAACCAGCACCCCTGATTTAACACAGGACCAATAACCTATCAACTTGTACCTCTTTAAACTGTGGGAGGAAACCAGAGCACCTGGAAAAAACTCAAGCATTCTATGGTGAGGAATGTACAGAGTACTTCATATAGGCTCTGTATTGATGACGTAACACACACAAAGTGCTGGAGAAACTCAGCAGGCCAGGCAGCATCTAAGAAAAAACGTACAGTCGACGTTTCGGGCCGAAACCCTTCAGCAGGAAGTCCTGAGTCCTGCCAAAGGCTTTTGGCCCAAAATGTCGATTGTACTTTTTTCCATTGATGCTGCCTGGCCTCCTGAGTTCCTCCAGCATTTTGTGTGTGTTACTTGGATTTCTAGCATCTGCAGATTTTCTCATGTTGCTTATTGATGATGTCAGAATTGAACTCAGAACTCCAATGCCCTGAGCTGTAACAGTGTCGCTCTAACTGCGATGCTACTGTGGTGCCCATCTTCACTGAAGTTCTTTTACTCAGAAATTAAGAATTCATCCAGGTATTGAAACGGTAGCAGAAATCCAATCTTTATTAGTAGGCCATTATTTGTAAACTGTCTGTATAATCCTGCAATATATTTTGCAGTACTTACATTAGATCAATAGGATCATTTCTCCAAAACTTATTATTTTGTACTTTTTTACATTAAATCAGATCAGCCATCTATTTGTCCATTTTTAACACAGTGTGAGCTTGATATTTAATTGTACAGTGCCTTTTTAATGAAAAAATCAATTGCAAAACAAACTTGCAACCTGATTACAACTTTAATATGTTCTATATGCATATAATACATACACATATGGATTTGTCTGCGTACAGTGGCAACATTAATCAATGTTGTATGTCCAGCTGAAGTCTCCTCTGTGCAAGTGATCATCAATTTCATATCATTGGAGGATATGAAAGCTGATTTAAACAGCAGGAAATTTGATGAGCCACCAGAAGGTGAGCTTTGTAGAAAAAGCTAGTCAGATGATGGAAGTCTTGGAATGTGTTGCATAAACATAGAGTTGAAGACTGATTTAATTGCTGCAAATGTGGGAGGTATTTTAGTCATTCCTCAAAGCCTTCAGTCCTATGATGTGAAAGGTAACAAGTACACTTGGTTTTAATTGAGAGTCTTCTGGTAGCCACACTCCATCTTTGATTAGAAATGCATGCAGAAGCAGTAAAGTATATAAGGAACAACTGCAGGTGGAACAGTACAGTACAACATGATACCAAGGGTGTTTGCATGATGCTTTGATAAAGAGACTCCTGCTGGACCTACCATAATGCTGCTATCACACTAGACAGAAAGATGAGAGAATGATCTGTCCCGTCCATCCTTGAGATCATCAATCCAGTTCAACTCCTGGAAAGTCCTGTTATAAACATGGCCATGGGGCGCCTGAAAGCTTAATGGCATGAAGGTCCTTGAGATGTTTTCAATACTTAACAATGCACTTCAGTGTTGTCCAGTAGTCTTGTTGCATTCTCTACAATTTTACAGTCATTGCTTAGCAGTAGCTGGTTGTGAAGGAGGCAGTAGACAATAGACTCTTCAACAGGACTGCATGGGTCCTAGTAACGCTTGCCTTTTTGTCGGCCATGTGGAGCAATCTGTGTTCCAAGCCTACACCGGTATCTGTCCTCCTCTTTTCTTATGTTATATTGACGACTGAATCGGAGCTGCTTTCTGCACACATGCTGAGCTCGTCGACTTCATTAACTTCGCCTCCAACTTTCACCCCGCCCTCAAATTCACCTGGTCTATTTCCGACACCTCCCTCCCCTTTCTAGATCTTTCTGTTTCTATCTCTGGAGACAGCCTATCCACCGATGTCTACTACAAACCTACAGACTCTCACAGCTACCTAGACTATTCCTCCTCCCATCCTGTCTCCTGCAAAAATGCTATCCCTTTCTCTCAATTCCTCCGCCTCTGCTCTCAGGATGAGGCCTTTCATTCTAGGACAAAGGAGATGACTTCCTTTTTTAAAGAAAGGGGCTTCCCTTCGTCCAATATCAACTCTGCCCTCCATCACATCTCCCGTATTTCACGCACCTCTGCCCTCATCCCACCCCCCCCCCCCACCAGCCCACCAGGGATAGAGTCCCCCTGGTCCTCACCTATCACCCTACCAGCCTACAGATCCAACGTATAATCCTCCGTAACTTCCGGAACCTCCTACGTGATCCCACCACCAACCACATCTTCCCCTCCCCCCCACTCTCGGCTTTCCGCAGGGATCGCTCCCTACGCGACTCCCTTGCCCATTCATTCCCCCCCATCCCTCCCCACCGACCTCCCTCCAGGCACTTATCCGTGCAAACGGAAGAAGTACTACACCTGCCCCCACACTTCTTCCCTCACCACCATCCTAGGCCCCAGACAGTCCTTTCAGGTGAGGCACCACTTCACCTGCGAGTCAACTGGGGTGATATACTGTATCCGGTGCTCCCGATGTGGCCATTTATACATTGGAGAGACCCGCCGCAGACTGGGAGACCGTTTTGCTGAACACCGGCGCTCAGTCCTCCAGCAGTGGCGGGATCTCCCTGTGGCCACACACTTCAATTCCACAGACCACTCCCACTCCGATATGTCTGTCCATGGCCTCCTCTACCGTCAAGATGAGGCCACACGCAGGTTGATGGAGCAATACCTTATCTCCCACCTAGGTAGCCTCCTACCTGCCGGCATGGACATTCAACTCACAGACTTCTGTTGATACCCCTGACCCCCCCCCCCCCCCCCGCACGCCATCGCTATCTATTAGTCTGGTTCTCTTTCTCTCTCTTTCCCCCCCTCACTATAATCTCCCCCCCAGCCCTACCTGTCTTTCTCTTTTATTTCCCATAATTCTCCACCTTCCCCCTAGCCCATTTCCCTTCAGCCTATCACTTCCCAGCTCTCTACTTCATCCGTCCCCCCACTTCTTATCCCCCCCGACCATCCCATGTTACTTCACTCCTGACGAAGGGTTTCGGCCTGAAACGTCGTCACTACCTCCTCCCATAGATGCTGTCTGGCCTGCTGAGTTCTGCCAGCATTTTGTGTTTTTATTTGTTTCCAGCATCTGTAGATTCACTCGTGTTAGATTCTTCATTGTGTCTTTTAATTATTGTGATATTGGTCTTGCAATTTAAAGATGATTTTTTTCCAGCTGTTTGATAACAGCACCAATAAAGATTCTTGGGCCAGTATTCATTAAAACTATATGATTAGAATCATACAGTCATACAATATGGATGCCAGCTTTTCAGCTCAGGCAGTCCATGCTGACTATGTTGCCCAGTGAGCTAATTCCATCCACCTGCATTTAACCCATAGTCCTCTAAACCTTTCCTATCCATGTATCTTGCTGGCTTTTAAATGTTGCTGATACGCCCACCTTAACCATCACTTCTGGCAACTTGTTCCAGCTATGCACCATCCTTTGTGTGAAGAAACTCTCATATGTCTCTTTTAAATCTCTCATATCTTATCTTAAACCTGTGCTGTCTTGTTTTCAGAAAAAAGACAATGTTCATCCTGTCCATGTCACTCACGATCTTATATATGTCTGATAGGTTACCCCTCAATTTCCTCCATTCCAGAGAATAAAGTCTGAGTCAATGCAACCTCCTGTTGTAACTCAGGCCCCCACGTCCAGGCAACAGCCTGTCAAATCTTTTCTGCATTCCTTCCAATTTAATAAGCTCGATACAGCTCTATAGTTGCAGCTCTATAAAATTCTGGTTAAACCACACTTGGAGTATTGTGATCAGTTCTGGCAACTTTATCATAGGAAGGATGTGAAAACTACAGAGGAGATTTACCGCAATGTTGTCTGGATTAGAGAGCATGTCTTATGAGGATAGGTTGAGTGAACTTTGGCTTTTCTCTTTGGAATAAAGGAGAATAACAGGCGTCGAGATAGAGGTGTATAAGGTGATCAGAGGCATAGATAGTGGACAGTCAGAGAGTGATTCCCAGGGTAGAACTGACTGAAACAAATGGAAATAACTTTAAGTTGACTGGAGGAAGGTATAGGGAAATGTCAGAGGTAAACTTTTTACACCGTGAGTGGTAGGTACATGAGAGCATTCAAGAGATTCTTAAACAGGCACGTAGTTGAAGGAAAAAAGGAGGGTTATGTAGGAGGGAAGGGGTAGATGATTTAGGAGTTGAAATGTTTAAACAACATCATGGGCCAAATGACTTGTACTGTTCTGTGTTCTATAACAACTTTCCTGTAACAGTGTGAACAGAACTGTACACAGTACTCTGTGCAGCCTCACCAGTATCTAACATAACTGCAGCATACTGTAACTTTGCAATTCCTATACTCAGTGTCCCAGCTGATGACTGCTAGCATGCCAAATGCGTTGTTCTGCATCCTGTCCATCTATAATCCAACTATGCTCTTTGCTCTCCTTAGTCTCTTTGTTCTATAACACTACTCAGGGCATTAACATACACTGTGTAAGTTCTATCCTGGTTTGACCCCCCAAAATGTAGTAACTCACATTGATTGAAAGACATTTGCCTGTACTCAGCCGACATACCTAGCTGATCTAGATTCCCTGCAATTTTTTCATCAGCTTCTACACTATCTAAAACACCATTTATTTTATTATCACCCACAAACATATGAAGCATGTCTTGTACCTTCACATCCAAATCATTTCCACTTAACAATGCACTCCTAGTCATCTGGAGTTTGAGTAGTTCCCACTAATTATGTAAAGTGCATGCTGCCTTTTTATTCTTAATCAGAGCTACAGTATGTATCTCTTATCAACCACTGTTCCCAAAAACTTGCCAGTCTTGCCCTTCACCCTAACAGAAACATACAGGTGCTAAAATCATGATGTCACATGTTCAAAGGGCTCACACCTTAACCTGCAAATAATTTCACTCAATCAACCTCTGCAAGATCACACTTGATGGCTCTAGAGTACTCACTGCCACTTGCTGTACCTCATTTACCGGGAGAAGGTCCAGTGTTGCATCCTCTCAAGTACAGTAGTACTATTTTGTATATTGGTAAAGGAAGCTTTCTTGAAGATATTTCACAAATTCTACTCCATCGAAGCCTTTTGCACTATGGTTGGCTTGGTCAATATTAAGGGAATTAATATCTCCCAATAATTCTACCTTATTATGTTCACAAGTTATTGCAATCTCTCTACATATCTGCTTCTCCAATCCCCGATTTGTAATACAATCCCATCACAATGACTATCTCCTTCTTGTTTCTAAGGTCTACCCATTTGGTCTTTCTGGATGACCCTCCAAGAATATCATCTCTAAAAATTATTGCTGTGTCCTCTTTCATCAAGAAGGCATCTCCCCCTCTTCCCTTCGCTGCACCTCTGTTAAATCAGTAGCATCTATATCCTGGAATATTGATTTGCTAGTCCTGTCTTCACTCAGTGTTGTTACTGTTATGACTAAGATAGCTCAGTTCCCAGAGTCATTCCATGCTCTGAGTTCATTTGCCTTACCTGTTATGCACTGTCCATTGAAATAAATACAATTTAGATCTGGTTTAAACTTCAGTTACAAATGTGTTTGCATGATCCATCTTATAGTTGGCAATATCAGAGAGTATATGATGTATAAATTTTGAAAGACATATGGAAATTATTCTGTAATACAATCCACTGGAGAAAAGATATGAAGATATCATGGAAAGTAGTTAGTAAATGTACAGATAAATTTGACTATGCAACATTAAATTTACTGCCTTGTGTATACAGTGGATAGGAAAATGCAAAGATGCATTGAGAAGTCTTTCTCTTGACACTGTAATGCAGTAAACTACTCTTTTTACTCTGCACTTTAAGGATTATTCTCAAGTAAGAATAGTGAGCCAGTGTCTGAACTTTTCGTGAAGTCAGGACACTCCTCTGCATTACTAATCTCTGAAGGCTAATGAGAAAAGCAAGCTCCACGATCTATTGATGGTAAGAGGAAATTGGATGGTCAATGATGGGACTGCAAAAATTTATTGGACAAGTGTAACATGCTCTTTGGAAAGACTAACCTCAGACAGATGACAAAGGAGTGCCAATTAGACCACAACTTTGAGGTATTCCTCAGTGCCAAAATGGACTTGATGCGAGGCCTCCTTCTCTTGGTAGAGAGTCTTGTGCACATTCTGGCCTGTGTAATCACTAATGCACCCATCTGCTGTGAGCATGTGCTCCTTCCTTTTGTGACTTTGCTGTTTGAGGGACAAACTACTATTTGTATCTGTTTTCTTAACACTCAGAGCAGCTTGGAGTACCTGCAGAAAAATTGAGACATCCAGGTAAATCTTTCTACTGCACTTGGTGGAATAATTATCAGTAAGCTGATATTTGCTGTGCCCTGTCAACCATGTGCTCCCTATCAGTGATATGTTGCCCATACACATGGAATTGTTGACTGAATAATACAGCAAACATCTGTGGCAATTGAATAAATGCTCTTGCCAGCTAAAGAGTGCAATATAGTTATCAGAAGCTCTGTGATGTTATTGAGGAAAATGGATCCATGTATCTTTTTCTACAGTGCATTGCATTATCAAATGGCTTTCAAAATCTACACATTATTTATTTATATTTATTGAGATACAGTCTGGAATAAGCCCTTGCGGCCCTTTGAGCTACACCTCCTAGCAATCTCCTGAATTTAAGCCCAGCCTAATCACGGGACATTTCTAAATGACCAATTAACCTATCAATGTCTTTGGACTGCGCGAGGAAACCATGGTCACAGAAAGAATGTACAAACTCCTTACAGACAGTGGAGGGAATTGAACCCGGGTTGCTGGTACTATAAAATGTGCTTTTTGAGAGGGTGATTTTAGATGCATATCATATTTTTACTGAGTTAAGTATTGTATGTAATTAGTTTTTGCTACAATAAGTGTATGGGACATTGGAAAAAATGTTGAATTTCCCCATGGGGATGAATAAAGTATCTATCTAACCACTACGCTGCTGTACTGAGCTATTTCCATACCCAATAATACTGCCAATTGTAAACGGGTTAAATTTGTACTATAAAATTTGTCACTGGGATTTTATTATGAGCCTGACCATGAGTTTAAGAAATAAAGGGTGTATTGGCATCAGGGGATGCTCACTACTATCTTAAAATTGGATGAATTCCCAGACACAGTTGAAAAAACACATTAGCATTTGCTCAAGAAGACAAAAGACTATTTCCATTTACTTAGTGTCAGCCTACCATGGTGAGTAGTCACTAAGTGTATTGATAAATTCTGATTGTTTCACATATTAGGTTTACCACTTCATATACTTGGCAGATGGGAAAATGAAGGACACGTTGATAAGTCTTTCTAAAATGACTAACGATTTCTCAACCAGCCAACTGATCTCATCAAACCAGGTTGATAACCACAAAGACCTGAACATGCATTTAAAATTGAACTGTGGCTTCCCGCCCCTTAATTTTATCATTTGTAAACAAAACCTAAATGAGTTCAGTGTCAGCCCTTTGTATATTATACTGTTACCTTTCAGATCAGCTTTGATTTCTTGTTTGTGCTGAACTGTCTAACTAATTGGTATAAGTATTCCATGCATTGGGCATTCAAAAAGTTAGTAGTTTGAGGTTTATATAGGTGAAGACTAAACAAACCAGAAACATAGTGTTTTGCATATGAAGTTGTTGGCTTGTTCTGTGTCACAAAAGATTAGAGATACCTGAAGCTGAATATGAAGGTGTTGCACTGAAAATCTAAGACATTTGGGAATAAAAAATAATCATTACTTCTTGGTTATTTCATTCTGATTGAGAATTGAGACTAGATTGCTGAATGTTTCATCTAATCTTTGTGATGATGTTTTGCCTTTTATCAAGAGAACATTATCTTTCTTTTCCGGCTTCTGAGAATGAAAGAGTTATCATAAGAGAAACATCTGATAGCTCTGGGTGTGTACCTGCTGGAATTTAGAAGGATGAGGGAGGATCTTATTGAAAGCTTTTGAATGTCGAAAGCCCTAGACAGAGTAGATGTGGAAAGAATGTTTCCCATGGTGGGGGAGTCTAGGACAAGAGGACACAGCCTCAGATTAGAAGTGCGTCCATTTAAAACAGAGATGCAGAGAAATTTCTTTGGCCAGGTGGTGATAAATTTGTGGAATTTGTTACCATAAGCAGCTCTGAAGGCCAGATTGTTTGGTGTATTTAAGGCAGAGCTTGTTAGGTTCTTGACTGGACATGACATTATTGGTTATAGGGAGAAGACTGGGTAGTGGGGATGAAGAGGGGGAAAAAAGGATTAGCCATGACTGAATGGCAGAGCAGACTAGATGGGCCAAATGGCCTATTTCTGTTTGTATGTCTTATGGTCTTTATGGGATTTCTAATGCATTAATTATTCATTTTTTTCTAGTTGTGGTACCAAAGTTTAGCAATAAAAAATAAACAAAACAAGGCACAGTGCAAGTACAGGACAGGCATTTTTAAAAAATTCATTAAAACTGCAAACATCATTCAAAAATATGGCTTGTGAAGTGAATGAGATACAGATTGCACTTTAATGACATTTACTATTAATGTGTAGCTCCTACCTTTTTATTTCAGATTTACATTTGTATTAAGTACAATCTTTATGAGTATTCTATACCTTCCAGAAAATTCAATTTCCATCCAATCATGAACAACTCTTGATGAACATTTATTGGATTATTGTCATTTTAAGAATATCTCTCAGCTGGAGCTTTAGCAATTAACTATTAGTTAAGTTGGATGGGTAAAAATTTCTCCGGATTTAATAAAATATTTTCTACAACCTTCAATTAAATGCAATTTTTCTTTCAAAACTTTATTTGATACTGCCAGAATTAGGAAGTTGGTCTCTTAATAACTTCTGATATCAAATAAAAAAGCAAACCGCTTTGCATATTTCCTGCCTGATACTTGTTGCTATCTTCTCTATGCAGTGAAAACTTGTATAGTTTCATTTTCAGTGTCCAGGGGCACATCATAATTGGCTAGTATGAGTGTTGAATAGTGAAGAATGAGCCAAGAAATTGTAATAGACATTCCAGGAGAATTATGGGGTAGGGGAGCAATGATGTCTGAAAGTCTCCAGATCTGTGACATTCTACTGCGTGTGAGACCTAGGGCACTGTGTGCAGTTAAATTTGACTTGTAAAGACATGCCATCTTCCCTTTGCTCTCCTGTTTCTCCCCTTTGCTTAGAATTCAAATTGGTGGGGTTCTTTAATGTTCTGTCAGCTGGGCAGAATTGGTGGGTAATGGGGATAAGCTTCCATTACCTATTAAATACTCCCTATTAACTAGCCACTGACAATCCAGTCCAGCTCCTGACCTTCACATGCGGCTTAGCTACTAAACCCAGTGGAACCATTTCTAGTGACAGGAGAAAGGGCAAAGGTGGGTTACTGGCACCTTAAAACCAGTTGTTTCGGGCAGATGGGGCTCATTAGTCATGGTTGGCAGCTGATCAAGGAGAAGGAACACTCTGAGTGGTAATGCCCACTTTTGGGGAAAACTTTGGGAGTAAACCCAAGGAAAAAATCTAGAACTGGGGTCCTTAAGGCAGTACAACATTGAGTTCACTGCTGACTGTCAAGTCAAGTCAAGTCAAGTTTATTGTCATTTAGCTATATATACATGTATACAAGCAAATGAGAAATATTTCTCTGGACTTGGATGTAAAGTGCAGTAGTACACCTTATGCACATATAACACACAATAACTTAGGAAAGTAAGAATTAACTCTACAAACGAATTATGCATAGATGAATGAAGTGCATTAATTAAATATTGTATGGTATGGTACAAATTATCCAGTGACATTTCAAATGTGATTCGATGAGGAGTTCAGAAGCCTAATGACCTGAGGAAAGAAGCTGTTTTTCATCCTGTACCATTCTTGCTTTTATGCATCGGAGTCACCTGCCTGATGCTAGAATGTCAAAGGGGATGCTGGATGGGTGGGTGTTATCTTTGATCATACTAAAGGCCCTGTGTAAACAGTGCTCCTGATAAATGTTGGTGATGGATGGGGGGAAGACCCCTAAAATCCTCTCAGCCATTCTCACAGTCCTTTGTTGGGACTTCCAGTCCAATGCTCTGTTGTTCCCATACCAGATGGAGGCAACTTGTCAGGACACTCTCAATTGTGCTTCTGTAAAATTTACTTAAAACGGGAGTAGAGGCAGCTTGCTTGCCTCAATCTCCTCAGGCGGTGGGGGCGCTGCTGTACCTTCTTATTCTGGGAGGTGATATTGAGTAACCAGGTGAGTGAACTCCCAGGAACTTGGTGCACTTAACTCTCTCTACAGAGGAACCATTTATGGTTCATCTGCACCTTCCTAAAGTTCACAATGATTTCCTTGTGTTTTCTCCATGTTTAGACTTAAATTGTTGCCCTCACACCAGTCCACCAGCCGCTGCATTTCCTCTTTGTGCTCTGACTCACCATCGTCGTTGATGAGGCCAATGACTATCGTGACTTCTGTACACTTGATGATACGGTTTGAGCTGGATCCTGCAACACAATCGTACATCAGCAGTGTGAACAGCAGCAGGCTGAGCACACAGCTCTGGGAAGTGCCAACTGGACTAGAGACATTGCCGCCCACATGGAATGACTATGGCCTTTCTGATCAGAAGTTCAGGATCCAGTTACAGAGGGAAGCATTGAAACCCAGTGACGATAGTTTCCCCACCAGTTTCTGGGGTATGATGGTGTTAAGTGCCGAAATTAAGTTTATAAACATCAGTCCGGCATATGAGACCCCATTTTCCAGGTGGGACAGGATGGAGTAGAGGGCAGAGGCTATGGCATCATCAGTGTATCAATTTGAGCAATAAGCAAACTGGAAAGGGTTGGTTGTAACAGGGAGAAAGGCTTTAACATGTTCCAAGACCAGCTGTTCAAAGTATTTCATAATGGCTCATGTTACTGCCACATGACAATAGTCACTGACGACTCCTGGTGCCGGACTGTATTTGTTTTTTCCCATTTGGATTTATCAGTTGCGTGGAGAGGGGGAGTCTGCTGATGGTCAACAGCTTACTCTCCATATTTTACTGCCTGGCTTGCATACTGGCTCGAGTATCGACTTATCGGAATTTAGTGGACAGCATGGATGACCAAGATGGTTGATCATTATGAGTTGGAATGAGGCATTGTGGAGATGTTCCGGCTAGGAAGGATTCAACAGAGAGATGAATGTCATTCCAGTCAGGGATGTTGGGGAGATGGAAGATAATTAAAAACATTAGCAGAGAAAAGGAGATGGACACAGTTACTAATAGGCAAATTTGAGGAAACAGGAGGGGGAGAATGAATAGACTCCAAGCAAACACCCAAATTAAGTAGCCCACTGCACCCTATAGGAGTTCAGACTGAAAATCCAGGTAAGACTCCTAAAGAAAAATCTTCCTAATCCTGTTTAGCAACCAGATCTTAACAAGAACCTTGTCAAGTAATTCCTGAAATCAGTTGTGTAAAGCAATAGTGTTTCTGGATCAATGCATTTTAAAATTTAGAAACGAGCTAAATTTAGGAAATGAGTAAAGAGATTTTCAGTATTTGTTAAATGTGCAATGTGCTGTGTACCAGTGAATGATTTTTGTGAGGACTTCCTGGTGCAAAATTCATTTGCAGCTCATTCTCAGATAGTGTACAAATTAGAACTGGTTCTGTGCATTTAACATGCTCAGATGTGTTTCCCTCATTTATACTAAAAAGAAAAAAATGTATCACAGGTCACTGAGGTGACAGACAGTGGAATAAGGCCAGATACAGGGGTATAAATATATGGATAACTGTTACTGTACTCCAAAAACATTAATTAATTGTACATTACATTAATGGAAAGAAGTTACACAAATCTAATTGCATTTTGATTCTTTCTTGTAGGATTGTTTGCTGCATTTTTATAGTATCATTACATAACAATCTTAAAAACATTGATGAGATGGTCAGTTAGACTTTGGTAGCAAAACAGTTAAGGGTGTGGGGGCAGCAAGGAAGATTGCCTTGCTGGCCTTAGTTTCTGGCTCCTGTTTATAATTTATACCATCATAAAAACATTCATTCAGGGTTGAATGAAAGCAAGGCTATTAATTAATTTTCGATACATCTGTTAAATTAGCTTTTGCATATTGTGTTGATTTGTTTTTAATGCCTAGAATGCACTTGAATAAAAAAGAATAAGATAAATCTTACATTGCTTTCATGTTGGAATACTAATAGCATTCCAATAGCATGACATATGAGGTGCCATCAACATTTTCTCATGTCATTTATGCAGCCATTTGAAGTTCTTGTGATGTGTGAAGGCTATGGTTTCCTCCTTGTAATATTGACATGTAATTTCATTTTAAAATGGTGCATAATTGTACTTTGAAAACCCCAATTTATCATCTAGCCACAGGATCAAAGAATCACAAGATTATACTTATACAGTGTGAATGCAGACTCTTTGGCCCATCAAGTCTGCACCAACCAACAGAAACCCACTTCCATAAATCCTGCATTAATCTCATTTCATTCCTCTCGGATTCTCAACTCATTCCACATTTTAACATTCACCTACATGTTTAAAGCAATTTATAATAGGCTTTTATCCCATTCATCTATATCTCTTTGAGGTGTGGGACTATCCAGCAGAAACCCACACAGTAAATGTGTGGTTGCCTCATTCTTTCTTTAGAATGTTTCTTCTTTGGGATTAACTGATTCTGCATCTTTTCAATTACTCTCAGAAATGCCTGCTATCACTGTTCCTGTCATCCCTGCTAATGTCCCTTTCCAATCAACTTTGGCCTGCTCCTCTTTTCTGCTTCTGTAGTTACTGTACCTTTACTCAACTGTAATAATGATATATCTAATCATAGCTTCTTCCTCTCAAACTGCACAAAGAATTTTATCATATTATGATCCTGCCTCCTAAGGATTTCCTTAACTTAAGCTCCCTAATTAAATCTGGTTCATTGCACAATACCAAATGCAGAACTGCCTTTTTCCTAGTCAGCTCAACCACAAGCTTTTCTTAAAAAAACCATCTTGTTTGCATTCTACAATGTCCTTTTCTTGGGATCCAGCACCAACCTGATTTTCCCAGTCTATCTGTATGTTGAAGTCTCCCATGGCTCCTCTAACGTTGTTTTTCTTACATTTTTTTATATCTCTGGTTGTGATTTTCACAACACGTCCTGGCTATTATTCAGATGCCTGCTCATATTTTAACTCCCATCTGGGTACTTTTACCCTGGTGGTTTCTTAACTTGATCGACAGGATTCTACATCTTCTGATCTTCTATCACTTCTCGTTGAGGACATAATTTCATATTTTTACGAATTGAGTCATTCTACCTTCTTTACCAACCTGCCTAACTTTTTAGTAGGATGTGTATCATATCTTTGGATGTTTCGATCCCAGCTGTGATCTTCTTTCAGTAATGACTATGTGCTACCCATAGGTTTGTCATTGCCAATTTCTAACTGCACTCTAAGCTTAGTGACCTTTATTTATATACTGTGTGCATTCAAATATAACACCTTTAGTCAACTATTCACCGCTCTTCACCTCGAGTCTGTTTCCATGTTGTCTGAAGTTATATTTTTTTTGTCTAAACCTTTTTGTCTTTTTTTTTAATTCAGGAGACTCCAGTCATCTCTCCTGCACTCCCCATACATTTTATTTTATCCATATTTTCTGATCCATTGAATCTTCCACCGCCACTATTTAGTTTAAAGCCTGTCTTCAGCCCTAGGTCAACCAATGTTGGTCAGCAAGCACAGACCAGTACTTGAAATTTGATGCAAGCTAAAATTAACAAGGATATGGAGGAAAGCTTCACTGGTAGATGACATAGGATTAGGTTTGAGTTGGATGAAGTTATGAAGGTGGAAATGGGCTGTCTGGACCAATGTGAAGTCCGAATCTCCATTTGGAGTCAAGTAAAATAGAAGTAATCCAAAGAATTTCGTTTCATTTCAGACAACGTTGGTGATTAAGGAAGAGCTTGTGATCAGACCAAAGCTGATGGCTGTAGCAATTTGCTTGTGGCATATGACCAGGAACAGGAACATTAAAATACTTGTCCTTCATAGATTTGTGATTGATAATTCAATTTTGAAGATCCCCATGGGCTTTTAACATACAGACTAGTTCTTAAAAACTTGCTTTGTGTCCTTCCCTTTTACAAAGTTTTTAAAGTTAACGCCAGATGGTAGATGTCAATGAACAATGGAAATCATCAGCCCAACCAGGTTCAATACAGCTATAGATTATTCTTCATGCTATTTGTAGATCACAAAAGAAGCCATCAAAACAGCCTAACATTTGAATCCTTTTTCTAGAGTACCCCTGCTGAAGTTAAATTTTGATCAACCATAACCTAATAACTCTATGCAGAAAATGCAGGCTAAGGAATTCTTGAGCTGGTTGCATCTTCATATTATATTTTGTTCAGAGTTAAATGTTTAAAGTATTTAATGGGGATCTGAAGTTATGGAGTAAACTTTGCATCTCTATGTCTGCTATTAGATTTCATTAGGCTATATCATTAACAGTGTATGTATGACCAAAACAAGTACCTTTTATTGAAATTGCTGTGTTTGAATTACATAAATTGGAATGGCTTTATGGATTAGCACTAAAAAGGGTTTATTTATTGATATACATAGTCTAAATGAATGACATTGTTTGAAATAAAGATTTCAAAATGTAAGCTAGATGAGTGAGTATATATTATCAATAATATCTCTCTTTAAACCTATAATGCCATATTAATGAGGGATATTGCATTTTCATAAAGGAATCAATAAACTGCAAATTAAAATGCAATTGTTGCATTTATGTGGCATGGCTGCAATTAACATCTTTCATACCTCAAACAAAATCTCAGTGACATTTGCCAGATCTCATTTGTTGGTTCTTTATGGATTTAACCATAAAGAAAACTGTGCGTATTTTTCCTGCTGAAGTTTTAGTTTTGTACAGTAACCATGGAAGGAAATAATCAAGTATAAATGAGAAAACTGTAGAGAACCTCTTTATTTAGGCTCTTAAGGTCTTCAGTTACATATAAAAAAAAATCAAGGGGCATGGTGAATATTTCTACGTTTTCTTTCCAAAATATGATGATGGGGAAAGGTCATGGTTTGCGAAGTAGGCTCATTAGAGACTCTATAAATGTTGTCTTTCACTTAATTCCTAGTGGATCTTTGCAGTGTAAATGGTGTTGTTTGGCACAGAAATTGGCCCCTTGAGACAAATCCTCAAGCAACTTCTTGGCCTTGCAATATAATGTAGAAAAGCGGAAAGACATTTAAAATGCCCACTAAATAATAGCAATTAAATGTTTAGCATTTTCAGGAATTTATTGTATAAGGCAGGCATCAAATCTAAAATACTACTTAACCCCGGTTACAGGTTTGGGAATTAGAATGCAGCCTCACTGACTCTCCTGACTGCTGAGTGGATAAGTGCAGTGCTGGTAGGAAAACAGTCAGATTATAAACACAGCAGGATTGATCCCTTGACAGCATTTGAGTTTATAGGCATTGGAGGAGCAGCAGTGTAGCCATCACAATTAGGTTTGTTGTACCAAGCTGGAGGGTGAAAGGGCTCAGCTAAAATCCCTTCTGCTGTTCAATATACCTCCACTAGAATTCAGATT
Source organism: Hemitrygon akajei (assembly GCF_048418815.1). Lineage (NCBI taxonomy): Eukaryota > Metazoa > Chordata > Chondrichthyes > Myliobatiformes > Dasyatidae > Hemitrygon > Hemitrygon akajei. The sequence goes on from NC_133133.1 coordinate 61,772,421, forward strand.
CAGTTAGCAATGATAGGTATAAATGTTGTGGATCGCCATCCACACCTGAACCTTAAATACTATATTCAGGTCCGATTCTGTTTAATATTCACTAGGGGTAGAAGAAACAAAATGCCCAGAGTGGGAGGAGACCAGCGTTGATAGCAAAATGGTTCGTATAAAGCTGCATTTTAATAGCTTTAAATCTGTAGCTGCTTTCATGATGATTCTGTGTCATGCTAGCATTGATGTGCATGCCTTCCCAATGGCTTGCTGTAGCAAATCTATTGATGTTCCTTTGAAATTGCTGCCTGCTGTGTGAGATTCCTGTATTGGGAGCAAAATGATGCCTGCATGGCTGGAAACAAATTTAAAAGTATTCTTGTGTGGTAAGTGTCTGCAGGCTTCCAAAAAAAAGGCAGCAGTGGCAATGAAAACTAATCAGAGCTGAAAATAAATTGTTTGCTCTGCTTCAACTACAGAATTTGTATTTCAAGCGATATGCGGTACGAACAAGAAACTCCAGACCACATGTGCAGCCTCATTGTAATGCTAGCATGAAAGATGATCTTAAAAAGAACCATTGGCACATGAACAGGCAAGGTTAAGAGGGATGTGAGGGTAAAATCAAGACAGATGGGTCAGACAGGCAACTTGGTTGATACTGGACTTAAACTCCTGATCAAGAACTCAGCATGAAGCTGGATAAAGCTGATGCAATTAAGACGATCTAATTCTGAAAAAAAATACTGCTTGAAATAGCTGAGAGAACAGTACATGTTCCAAGCCTTCCCTAATAATTCTCCCCAACTCTTCCTCCGCTACATTGAATACAACATTGGTGCCGCTTCATTCACCCATGCTGAGTTTGTTAACTTCATCAAATTTGCCTCTAACTTCTACCCTGCCCTAAAATTTTGCTTGGTCCATTTCTAATACCTCCTTCCCCTTTCTCGATCTCTCTGTCTCCATCTCTGGAGATAAACTGTTAACTGATATCTTTTATAAGCTTACTGATTCCCACAGCTATCCTGACCAGATCCCTTCCCACCCTGTCTCCTGTATAAACACTATTCCTATTTCTCAATTTCTTTGTCTCTGCTTCACCTGTTCCCAGGAGGAGGCTTTCCTTTCCAAGATATCAGAGACATCCTCTTTTTACAAAGAACGGGATTTCCTCTTCTCCACCATTGATGCCGCCCTCACCCCAGTCTTTTCTATTTCCCACACATCTGTGCTTACCCCATCTTCCTGCCTCCTTCACAGTGATAGAGTTTGTTTTGTCCTTGCCTAGGATCCAATGAGCTTCCACTGCCAACATCATTCTCTGCAACTTCCTCCTTCTCCAAAGGGATCCTACCACTAAACATATCTTTACCTTCTCCCCACTTTCCACTTTCTACAGGAATTGTTCCCTCATGATTCCCTTGTCCATTCATTCCTCCCCATTAATCTCACTCCCGGCACTTATTTCTGCAAGCAGCCAAAGTGATATACTTGGCCGTTCATCTCCTCCCTCACCTCCATTCAGGGTCCCGGGGTCATCTATTGTATCTGGAGCTTCCAATGGGACCTCCTCTACATTGGTAAGGTCCATTGTAAATTGGGAGTCTGCTTCATCAAGCACCTCCACTCCATCCGCCAAAAGCAGAACTTCCTAGTGGTCCTACTTTTTAATTCTGATTCCCATTCCTGTTCTGACAGGTTGGTCCATGACCACCTCTTGTGTCAAGATGAAGCCACCCTTGGGGTGGAGGAGCAACATCTTATATTCCATCTGGGTAGCCACTAACCTCATGGTATGAATATCAATTTATCCTTCCGGTAAAAAAAATCCTCTCCCTCCTCTCTTCTTCTACTCCCCACTCTGGCCTCTTACCTCTTCTCACCTATCGTTCACCTCCTCCTGGTGACCATCCTCTTTCACTTTTTCCAATGGGCCACTCTCCTCTCCTATCAGATTCCTTCATCTTCAGCCCTTTACCTTTCCCACCTAACTGAATTTATCTTTCACCTTCTAGCTATCTTTCTTCCCCTCCCCTCACCTTTTCATTCTGGCATCTTTCCCCCTTCCTTTGCATTCCTGAAGAAGAGACTCAGCTGGAAATGTCGACTTTGTTTCATTTCCATGGATGCTGCCTGACCTGCTGAGTTCCTCCAGAATTTGGTGTATGTTGTTTTTGATTCCCAACATCTGTAGAGTTTATTGTGTTTAGATTAGAGTGAGCCCTGATCTGAGATAAGATTGCTTTTCCAGTCATGTTTCTTATTATTTGATATGCATATATATTTGTTCTTAAAATGAAGATACCCTCATACTTAGAGTGTTCTTGTGACAACAGATTGCATTGACTTCAATGTAGACTTATCTTTGGGGTTTCACAGACAGCTAGTACTTGTTTCCAGTGCACCCTGTTACCCAACCCACATTCTCAGAAACTTTCCACTTGAGTATTTTGGTTTCTCTCACATTAAAGAGCTTTGTGTATCTGAAGCATATTGGTTTGGACAAGTTCTGTTAGCAACACCAGCTGAGGTTGTATTTATTACCTGAATGAAGAATTTCTCAAAGGTTCCAGCACTCTGAAATTGAAACCGCCTCTAAATCTATTTTAACTGAATCCAAAGCTAACAATTGAAAACTCATGAGATGCCCATTTTATGTAATGGAACAGATCAAAGAGGAAACACAACAGGGACATTGAAATGTCTCTTTAATACACTTGCAGTGATTTAGTATTTTGTGCATTTCAGACTACAATGCTTTGTTCTTTATTTGTAACAAAAAATCACATTAGGTTGACTTGTACAGTTGTACAGCTTCCATAAGACCATAAAACATACATAGGAACATATTTAAGCTATTCAGCCCATCAAACATCTGACTCATGCCTTATAAAGCCTCTGCATTGCATTATTTTATATTCTAGCCCTCTGGAAGTGAACATTAACATTGCATTGACCTTTCTTACTACAGACTCAAACTGCAAGTTAACCCTCAGGGAATCCGACACTAAGTCCTTTTGCACCTCCAATTTCAGAATTTTCTTCCTGTTTAGAAAATAATCTATACCTTTATTCCTTATACCAAACTTCATCACCATGCACTTTCCTACACAGTATGCTACTTTTTGTCCATTCTTCTAATCTGTCCAATTTATTCTGCATACTCCCTACTTCTTTAACACTATCTGCCCCTCCACATAAGTTTGTAACATCACATACTTGGCCACAAAGCCATCAATTCCATCCTATAGATCACTAACATATAATGTGAAAAATAGCAGACCCAACAGTGACCTCTACAGAACACCACTAATCACTGGCAGCCAACAGGGAAAGACCAACTTTACTCCCACTCTCTGCACTCTGCCAGTCAGCGAATCTTCTGTCTATGCTAATATCCTTTTGTTTGTACCATTGGCTCTTATCTTGTTTAGCAATCTCGTGTGCAGCACCTAGTCCAATGCTTTCCAAAAACCTAAGCAAAACATCATCCATTGACTTTCCTTTGTCTATCCTGTCTGTTATTTCTTAAAAGTATTCCACCAAATTTGACGTGCAAATTTTTCCCTAAAGGAAACCATGTTAACTTTGACCTATTTTATCAAAGTATTCCTGAAGCCACATCCTTAATAATGTACTCTAACATATTGGCAAACACTGAAGTCAGGATAACTAGCCCATGATTCCTGGCTTTTACCTCCCTCCGTTCTTGAAGTGTGGTGTGACATCTGCAATTTTCCAGTTCACTAGCACCATCTCAGAATCTAATAATTCTTGAAAGATCACCACTAATATCTCCTCAATCTCTTCAGCTACCTCTTTCAGAAACATTGGGTGTAGTCCATATGTCCAGGTGACTTATCTACTTACAACCTTTCAATTTCAAAAGCACCTTCTCCTCAGTAACAACAAATGCACTCACTTCTGCCCCTGGCACTCCAGTATTTCTTTTATTCTTAATATATCTGAAAATCCTCTTTTATATTATTAGCCATCTTCCCTTCATATTTCATCTTTTATCTCCTTATTGTTTTAGTTGCCTTTACTTGTTTTTTTTAAAGTTTTTCAACGTTATAGCTTACTCTTATGCCCTCTTTTTTGCTTTTATGCAGTCTTTGATTTCAATGTCAACCACAGCTGTCTCATCATCCCTTTAGAATATTTCTTCTTTGAGATGAAATGAACCTGCATCTTCCAAGTTACTCCCAGAAACTCCACCCATTGCTGTTCTACCATCATCCTTGTTAGAGTCTCCTTCCAATCAATTTTGACCAGCTCTTCTTTCAGGCTTCCCTTTACACCACTGTAATACTGATATCTCCGACTTTATCTTCTCCCTCTCAAACTGCAGAGTAAATTCTATCAATTTATAATCAATTAAAAATCATTTATAATCCTCATTATACAACATCCAATCTCGAATTGCTTTTCCTTCGTGGTTTCATCCACAGATGTTTTAAAAAACCATCTTGTAGGCATTCTACGAGTTTCTTCTCTTGGGATACAGCACCAATCTCATTTTCCCTATTTACTTGCATATAGAAATCTCACATGAGTATTGTAAAATTGCCCCTTTTAAATACCTTTTATATCTCCCATCGTAGTTTGTACCCTGCATCTTGGCTATTGTTCAGAGTCCTGTATATGATTTGCATCAGAGTCTTTTTACCTTTGCAGTTTCTTAATTCTGTCTACAAGGATTTTACATCTTCTGATCCAATGTCACTTCTTTCTAAGAATATGACTTCCATTTTTTACTCCAATTCTCTGCCTATCGCCTGATCTTTCAATAGGATGAGTGTCCTTGGATGTTAACCTCCCAGCTGTGTTCCTCTCAAGCACAACTCAATGATGCTCACAATGTAATTCCTGACAATTTCTGCAAGTTCATCTACCATATTACATATACTGTGAGTATCAAATATAACACATTCAGTCCAGTATTCACCACCCTTGTCAATTTTATCTCCATGTTGCCTGAAGTGAAATTCTTATCCCTTTCAAAATCTTTTGCCTTATTCTTTATTCTAGAGACTTGTGCAGCCTCCCCTGCACTCTCCTTCCATTTTACTTCATTCATACTTTTCCAAGCTGTTGAACCCACCCTGTACCACTTAATTTAATGCCCTACTGCCCTAGTAATGCAATTCACCAGTTCCCTGGTTCCAACATAATCCCATTGGAGCCTATCCCATGAAACAGCTCCCTCCTTCCCAACAGAGGTGCCAATGTCCAATGAAATTAAACCCACTTCTCCCATAGCAATATTTGAGCCACTCATTTAGCTCTCTGATTTTAATAACCCTGTGCCAATTTGGCTAAGTAACAATCTAGGGATTATTACATTCTTTGTTCTGCATTTTAATTTAGTCCCTAGCTGCTTAAATTCCCTTAGAAGAACATCTTTGTTAGTTCTTCCTATATTTTTAGTACCCACATAGACCAAAACAAGTAGATTTTTTCCCTCCCACTTCAAATTCCTCTGCTGGTAAGATGAGATGTCCTGAACTCTCACACCAGGCAGGCAACACAATCCTTGGGGCAGAGAATTGTGTCTAATTCCCTGACTATACTATCCCTAAATACAAATATACTTCTCTTCCCACTCTTGATTGGCTCTCTGAACCACAGTGCCACAGTTCATTTGCACATCCTTCCTACAGTTGCCACTGTCATCCTCACAGGGAGCAACAATCTCAGACCTGTTGGGCAAGATTAAGAGCTGAGGGTCCTCCAGCACTATCTCTTAGATCCCTTTCCCTGCCTCACTCACAGTCACACTCTCTTGTCCCTGTCCAGAGACTGAATGTGAACTAATGGATGCCAATGCCTCCTGAAACACAGTGTACTGGCAACTCTTGCCACCCTGATGCATCACAGAGTTAGAGCTCAAATTCCTGGTCACCAACTTTGAGCTTCCTTGCCGAAGCCTCCTGAGCCATAACCTCAGATCTTAAGCTCCTACACTAGCCCACACACACAATAACCACTCTAAACTGTCCTTCAGAAACTTGGCCTCCACTTCTTCTCACAAAAGCATCTTGAGCCAAAGTTTCAGTTCCCCACTCTATCTCCATCCAATCAAACAATGGCCTCTTTGCTTAACCCTTGCTTCTTTTTATTGGCCCAAGTGAAACTCACACATAACAAGACTTGCTCTGTTCAATAGTTACTGTATTCACACAGATGTTGATCTTTCTAATCCAATGTTCCACTCTGAGGCTGTACCAGAACCAGAATTGAGGTGTGATGGAATATTACATAATCAAATATGTAGTAAGTTAACTATCACCTTCCCTGAAAGGCACCAAGAAAACAATTAACTTTAGAGGAGTCACTCTATCTTAAACCAGATGACAACAATATGAAGCCAAGTGGGTGGGAAAGGTAAAGGGCTGAAGAAGAAGGAATCTGATAGGAGAAGAGAGTGGTCCATAGGAGAAAGGGAAGGAGGAGGGAACACAGAGCAAAGTGATAGACAGGTGAAAAGAGGTAAAAGGCCAGAGTGGGAAGAGAAGAAGAAGGGAGTGGAGGGGAAAATAGTACTGGAAGGATAAATATATATTCATGCCATTAGGCGGGGAGGCTACGCAGATGGAAAATAATCTGGTGATCAACTACAGAAGCCAGAGGTCCACGAGCCAGTCCACATAGGCAGAATGGAAATGAAGAGTGTCAGTAGATCTAAATTCATTGAACACATCGGAGGATCTGACCTGTGACCAGCACGTAAGTGTAATCACAAAGAAGGGACAGCAGCACCGTAACTTTTTTTTTATCAGATTGCGTAGATTCAGCATGTCATGGAAAATTCTGATAAGATTCTATAGATGCTCAGTGGCCAGGAACTGGGTGCATCATGGTTTGGTATTGAATAGCTAATTCCCAGGAACAGAAAAGGCTACAAAAAGAGATTGACACAGACCATTCCATCACAGGCAAAGCCCTCCCCACTATTGAATACATTTACATGGAGCACTGTCACAAGAAAGCATCCTCCATCATCAAGGATCTCCCATCATCCAGGTCATGCACTTTTCTTGCTACTACCATTGGAGAGGTACAAGAGCCTTGGGACCAAGCTCACGAACAGTTATTACCTTACAACCATCTGGCTCCTGGACCAGCATGGAAAACTACATTCAACTCAACTATGAACTGATTCCACAACCTACAGTATGCAATCACTTTCAAGGACTCTTTACAGCTCTTATTCTCAGTATTTTTTATTTACATAGTCTTGTCGTCTCTTGCACATTTGTTATTTGTCAGTCTTTGTTTATGCAGTTTTGAAAATTCTAAGGTATTTCATTTTTCCTGTAAATTCCTGCAAGAAAACGAGTAGGACAATATATTGTGTACGTACTTTGATTGTAAATTTACTTATATTTTTGAGTTTGTATTTCAGGTGTGACCTTGCACATGAAAACTATCATATCCTTTACCTTTGAATTGGTTGGACTTGAATTTGATGAATGAACAAGATGGTAGAAACATGAATGGAACTTCATGCATGTGTGGGAAGTTAGGAACAGCATATATGTGAATAAAACTTCTTTCACATAAAGTAATGTGCTAACATCATGACTTCTGGTAGTTAGAAGGAAGAATAAAGACAACCCAATACCTGTGAGTTTCCTTTAAAAGAATGTGCTATAGTGCTATCCTAACTTGAAAATACACTCAGTAGCCACTTTATTACACTAGATGCCCACCGTATCTAATAAAATGGCTACCGAGTGTACGTTTGTGGTCTTCTGCTGTTGAAGCTGTCCACTTCCAGGTTTAGCATGTTGTACATTCTGATACGCTCTTCTGCACACCACTGTTGCAACATGTGGTTATTTGAGTTACTATTGTCTTCCTGTTAATCTTGAATCAGTCTGGCCATTCCCCTTTGACCTCTTTCATTAACAAGGCGATTTTGCCCACAGCACCTCCACTTGATGTTTATTTTTGAGAGTATTTTTGCACCATTCTCTGTAAACTCTAGAGACTGTTGTGCATGAAAATCCCAGGAGATCAGAAGTTTCTGAGATACCCAAACCACCCCATCTGGACCCAACAATCATTCCACAGTAAAGTCACTTAGATCACATTTCTTACTCATTCTGATGTTTGGTCAACTGAATCTCTTGACCATATCTGCATGCTTTTATGCATTAAATTGTTGCCACATGATTGGCTGATTAGGTATTTACATAATAAATAGGTGTACAGGTGTTCCTAATCAAGTGGCCACTGAGTGTACAATATATCATCATTCTTTCATTGTTACTAGGTCAAAATCCTGAAATACCCTTTACAAAATAAAACAAAAGTGTGTGTGAGTGTATGCCTGTGCATTTCTCAATTGGTTAATAAGCTGCTACATGGTGCTAAAATGTCATTGCATTTAATCAGTTTGCTGATGAACTCAGGATCTGATTAATAAATTGTCTGATTGGCTAATTTTGTGACTGGCAATGAAAAAGAATTTCTGTCACCCATGATTGCAAAGCCATAAAGATAGCCTATAAAAGTTTTTCTTCAATGTCATGTTGATTATTTCAGGTAGTAAGAAGTGCAATAAATTTGAATATTTGACCCGTTTCTATTACTACAGTTGGAGGTTAGGCTCGCAGTTAAGTCACTACTCTACATATTGGCATCATTTACACGATGCCGCAAGAACACCTTCATTAAATAGATTACGGCAATAAAAATAAATGAAAGTAAAGGCAGTCATGATGAAATAATGACAGCTCAAAGCAGAATAATGAAGTTTTATTTCATTATGGATTTTAGTTTGTATGTTTCTAGTAAATGCTATAGTTGTCGAAGTGAGGAATTGGTTGGTGGAGAATGAGATGCACTTGGAACTGAGTTTCTTATTGATACATCAGCAGTAACATTCAAGCACTTAAAAATCAGATAACACTTGGGTTAGATGAAATACAATACTCACTATTTTCCACAAAAGTTTTTTTTACCCCAGCTGTACTGATATGATATTTGTATTTTCACACCTTCTGGCTTTGTTGTATTTCTAACCAGGTTAACACTCAGCGGCCACTTTATTAGATAGCTCCTGTATCTAATATAGGTGCCACTGAGTGTATGTTGATGGTCTTCTGCCGCTCTAGTACCACAAACACAAGAAAATATGGAGATGTTGAAAATCCACAGCAATGCACACAAAGTGCTGGAGGAACTCAGCATACCAGGCAGTATCTATGGAAAAGGGTAAACAGTCAACGTTTTGAGCCGAGACCCTTCAGACGTGGATAGGAAGGGAGAAGTCAGAATAAGAAGGAGGTGGGCGTGAAGGAGGATATGTTCCACCTGTCACCTGCTACCTTGTACTTCTTCCTCCTCCCGCCATCTTCTTACTCTGACTTCTCCCCTTCCTTTCCAGTCCTGATAAAGTGTCCTGGCCTGAAACGTTGACTGTTTACGCTTGTCTATTGATGCTGCCTGGTCTGCTGAGTTCCTCCAGCATTTTGTGTGTGTAGCTTCTGCTGCTCTAGCCCATCCACTTCAAGGTTCAACATGTTGTGCATTCAGAGATGCTGTTCTGAAAACCACTTTTGTAACACATTCTCTGTCGGCCTGAACCAACCTGGTCATTCCCTCTGATCTCTGTTGTTAACAAGGCATTTTCACCCATTGAACTGGATGGTTTTATACACTGAGTTTCTACCACATAATTGTCTGATTATATATTTCAATCGACAAGCAGTTGCACAGGTATACCTAATAAAGTGGCCACTGAAGGTATATAGTTTAGTGGTGACATTTCTGTATAATATAAATGAGCGTTGAGAATTTTGAATACTGTAATATTAGATAGTTATAAGACAATAAGATTTAGGAGTAGAATTAGGCCATTTGGCCCATTGAGTTTGCTCTGCCTTAGCTCTTTTCAAAAGTACAGTACATTGTTCATCTCTTGAGAAGGATGTTGGAGGTGATGATGGTCAGAGTGAGAGTCATGGGAAAGTGTTAGGTTTGACTATGCTCAGAGGTTCAGCCAGGCCAACAGAGGTGTTCTAGTTAGCCTGAGTTCTTCTGGACTTGAGGAGTGAAATTTGACTTGCAGTGACTTCCGAAGCAAAACATACTTGTATACGTATGTGCAAATATTCTGGTGACAGGCCAGTACAGAATCTACCTCAGTGTATGCTTCCCATTGCCTTCTTGCTGGCAGGTTTCACTGGCTTTAAAGTTCTTCAGGAAAATCTCCCTCTGGTGTTAATGGTATCAGAGTGCTGTGTAGATTTTCAGGAAAGGAGTGTAAAAGATATTGCTGTACAAGATGATAGGAGGCAAAGATCAACTGGACAGCCAGAGACGTTTTTCCCATGGTGGAAATGGCTAAAACAAGGGGGCATAACTGTAAGGTATTCTAAAAAATGTGCATGACAGAATTTTTACATAGAGTGGTGGGTATGTTGAATATGCTGCAGGGGTTGTAGTGGAGGTAGATACATTAGGGACATTTAAGAGAATCGTAGCTAAGCACTTGGATGGAAGAAAAATGGAGAGCTATGTGGGAGGAAAGGATTAGTTTGAGTTTGGAGTAGATTAAAGGGTTGGCAGAATATTATGGGCCAAAGGACTTCAACTGCACTGTAGTATTTTATTATTTTTTATGTTCTGTATAAAGGGAGAAAAAGATCCAACATATTCTTCCACAAATGTTTAGTAACAATTACAGCAAGAATGCTTGGAGTAAAGTTCTTTGAAACCATGGAGACAAGCTAACTGTATTCCCATATTAGTAGAACCTAACTGGAATAATATTGCAGCTGAGTAAATTTATTCTTGATGATTATTTTGCACAATACATGTTCTAATTATCTTCTCCACTGTACACAGAATAATAGTGGGAGTGTTTAATGCATATAGCACACCGAACAAATTTTATTCACATGAATGATTTGTAAAGCCAGCAGAAACTTGAGATGATAGAAACCTTCTGGAATACTTTGACATATATTGTTTTCTGTATTCATGCAGTCTAGTTTCTGAAAGGTTTTTCTTTTTTTTTACTTGCTTTATTTGCAATCAGCCATATCTAATTGTGTCTTTATAAACTCATTGTCATTCAATTATGATTAAAGCAAATGAAATGAGGTCAACATCACGACAAATGTGGTGTGAAATAGCATGATGGAATTCCAAACCTGATACAGGCAAGGGACTTAGAGATCCTGCCATCAACATCTCACTGTTTTGTTTTCCTTTATCTTCTCCTGGAAGTATATAGGAATCTCACAAATGTCCAACCTGATAAGGCTCCTCCAGACTTGTTTCATTTATGATAGCCTCTTGTAGTCAAGTTGCACTCCTCTCATTTTTCATCTACATGTTTATTTTAATAATCCGCAATTATAGTATCTGCTTCTATATGCACAGTAGCCATCTTATCTCAGTACCGCCACTTGTGACATCTTGGCTGCCTCCATGAAGATTTTGTATTCCCACAGATGCTGTCAGGTGAGTAAAGATTACCTTCAACTGAACATAGGTAGCAATATCCTTGGTTACAGAGAATAATACAGCGCAGGAACAGGACCTTCAGCCCACAATGTCTGTGCTGACCATCACACCAGTTTAAACCAATCCCTTCTACCTGCAAATGATCTAAGTTCCTCCATTCTCTGCATGTTTGTGTGCCGTCCTGAATATTATTGTGTGATCAGCTTCCACTACTTCCCTGGCAGCATTTTCTATGCACCTACCATGCTTTGTGTAAAAATATTTGCTCAGCACATCATCTTTAAACTCTTGCCCTCTCACCTCATAGTCTTTGATCCTCTTCCTATCCACACCTCCTATAGTCTTATGTACTTCTGTCAGATCTCCCCTCAGTCTCTAATCTTTCAGAGAAAACAATCCAAATTGTTCCATTATCTCCTCACAGTTAATCATCTCTAACCTAAGCCACAAGTGATTCTGCAGATGTTAGAAATCTTAAGCAACACACACAAAATACCCCATTCCTTTCCAGTGTTGATGAAGGAAGGGTTTTGGCCTGAAATGTCAACCGTTCATTTCCCTCTATAGATGGTGCCAGACGTGTTCAGTTCTGGTGGCATTTTGTGTCTTTAAAATATTTTTGATATAGGCAACTTTCTGATGAATTGCTTCTGTGTCTTCTCCAAAGCGTTCATATCCTTCCTGTAATGCAGTGACCAGAACTATACGTCCCCTCATCGAAACTCCAAATGTGGCAGGTTTGGACCAGAGTTTGGTGTCTCAAGGAGCTGCAAACATGACCTAGCCAAGTTTTATACAGTTGAAGCATGAATGTCAGTTTGTATTCATGGCAGACTCTGATTCCTAATCACTGACAGCCCTTCTTCCTGGCAACAGTCCCCAAGGCTTCAAAGGTACATTTAATGTCAGAGAAATGTATACAATATACATCCTGAAATTCTTTTATTTGTAACCATCCACAAAAACAGAAGAGTGCCCCAATCAATGAATGACAGTTAAATAGTAGAACCCTATATCCACCTCCAACTCCCCCCTCCCACATGTAAGCAACAGCAAAGCCACCATCCCCCCTCCCTCACCAGTAGAAAAAAGCATCAGCACCCACCACCAAGCACACAAGTGTGCAGCAAAGCATCAAAAAGACACAGGTTTGCAGTACCCCAAAGACTGCTTGTTCACCCAGTAGTTCGACATACCACAGGCTCTCTCTCTCTCTCTCCCTAATAAGGGAAAAAGAGGTGTCCCCTTTTCACAGTGAGATTCAGGGGAGTAGAGTTAGGATGGAGATAAAGAGGAACTCCTTTTCCCAGAGAGTGCTAAATCTATGAAATTCTCTGCCCAGTGAAGGAGTGGAGGCTACCTTAGTAAATATATTTAAGACAAGGTTGGATGCAGTTTTGCATAGTAGGGGAATTAAGGGTTATGTGGAAAAGGCAGGGTAGGTGGAGATGAGTCCATGGCCAGATCAGCCATGATCTTATTGAATGGTAGAGCAGGCTCGATGGGCCAGGTAGCCTACTTCTGCTCCTATTTCTTATGTTCCTATGTTCATAATTGCTGCTGTAAACCCACCACTTTATCAAAGTGATTGATCATCTGCCTTAACTTCCACATCCTTGTGCTTCTCGGTAGTTGATTTTATAAAGTGTCTTTCAGAGATTATTATATAATTTGAGAAATATTACAGAAAATTGCAGTAGAAAGGGATTTGGGAATAAACATGATTCACAGAAAGCAGGCATACAGGTCCAGCAGAAGGGAAGGTTCATAGAAGGCTTGCTTTTTATTTGCAGGTGGGATGTAGTATAGCTATGTACAAGGCATGAATAAGATCATCTTTGGTCTGTGTGCAGTTTTCAAAGTTAAAATTTCAAAGTAAATTTATTATTAAAGTATGTATATTTCACCGTATACTACCTAGACACCCATTCTCTCGCAGGCACCTACAGGGAAACAAACACATTAGAATTCATGAAAAACTATAAATCTATAAATAACAAAGATTGACAAGCAACCAATATTCAAAAGAAGACAAATCATGCAAACAATAAAACAATAAAAAAGTCAAAAACGTAGATAAGTAATACTGAGAACATGAGTTGTAGTCCTTGAAAGTGAGTCTATCCAGCTTATTATGCAAGAAAAGATATATTGTCACTGAAGATAGTTAAGAGAAGTTCACCTGAATGATCTTTATGGAGAAATTGTTTTATTGGCAGAGGTTATATTCTTTGGAGTTTAGAAGAAAGAGATCTAATCTGCTGAAACTTAAAATATTCTGAGGAGGTTTCACAGAAGAATGTTTACTCTCATGGGTAAGTCCAGAATCAGATGGCAGAGATTCAGAATAAGGGGTACCCATTAAAAATTAAGATGAGGAAGAAGTTTTTCTATCAAAGAGCTGGGAAATATTTCAGTTCATTACACAAGAAAGCTGTGGCAGCAGAATCACTGAAAACACTCAAAGCTGAGATTGATCTTTCATCAGTAAAAGAATCAAGGATTAGAGAAATTGAGTCTCAAAATCTAGCCATGTCTGATTCAATGTGCATTGGCCAGCATCTTTATCAGGGCCTTTAATAAATCAGAGACAGGTTTATCGATGATGATTACATTTTATTTGCACCATCCCTTGGAAGATTACCTTAATGGTGGGATGGGTTGTGCCTGTCTGTGTAAGTTCAGAATCTATAAACCACTTGTGACTACTTGTGATCCTGTGCATTGGAGCTAATGTACCCCACTATCATGCAAAAGTCACACATCTATGGAAACTTACATGAATCTTTGGTAACATACCAAATATTCTCAGATTGCTAATAAAGTAGAATTGCTAGTGTGCATTATTCTTGATTGCTTCAATGACGGTGATTGAGATGATCAATTTAATTTCTATTCCTGATGAATGTGTTGTTCATGGCCTAAACATAAATTAGGGCTTATAGGAAATTTGGTTTCTTTCCACTCTTTTCTATAAGTGTATACCTCAGATAAATACTTTGTGGAGATTTGTGATATATGTGATTATATGATGTATATGTACAATGTCTGAAATACATCTTAAGGAAATGTTTGTTTGATGAACTTCAATGAAAAAATAAATTACAAAAAAAAAAGAATTTGCCTCCAATACAAATGGCTGGAAATTCATTGCACAATTTTTTTCTAATAATTAAGAAATTTAAAATTGATCTCCTTTGGAAGCATTGTGGAGGATGCAGGTGGAGGACAACAGTCATGAAGAGTGTGAGATGGTGTTAGTCCTCATATAACAATTCTTTTGATGAATTTTAGATAACTTAAACCACATGGCCCTTGAAGTCCACATTGTTGGACATCCTGAGGCAACACTCACTGACTAAAATATTGAAGGACCAGGATGGATGTCATCTCATCACCTCCAACACATCCCTCTTCCCTAACAAAATGAGATAGATCCATTTCCCCTTTCAATCTTCCCTCTCCTCCTGGCCTAAAGAGAAAATTGCCACTTTCCTGATCCATGTCCCACTCCCAACTTCCCCTCATCCAGCCACAGCACATTCCCATTCCAGTTGGTGTCCAGTGCTTTCCTGAGCCTGATTCAGTAAAGCAGTACAGCCTGTATACTATTATGGGGGGGGAGGGGTCAATAAGAAAACAACCACAGACATCTTGCCGCTGTGTGATTTGATTTTGAGAAAACACCTTTCTCTGTATTTAAGTTTAAGATGCTTCTGGGATGCCATGGATAGTATACAGCTGTTTTTTTAATTATAGCTGCTGTCCAAGTACAAAAATAATTTTAGATTATGACTTTGCTTTGTTTACTTGTGCAGTGAAATAACTTTCTGATCTTCAAACGTGTGGACCTTGTCTATTTATGTGAAATACGGGACGGAGCTTAAAACCTGGTGAACCAAGCTTGTCAACTTCCTGTTTCTTGATATGGCTGATCTAAATGCCAGAGAGAGACATTATACTAATTAGCTTTGAAGCTGGCAAAATCATCTGATAAGAACTTTTGAATGAGTGAGCTCTGCAGTTGGTGAATGGTCATGGGGGTACTGACTGGTTTGTGCATAGTTGAGAGTTCAGGAGTCTGTGAAAAACTGCATCTTTGGGGGAAGAAATGTTTAAAATGTACTTCTATCATCACCACTTATCTAAAAGCAATTAAAATAAATTGACTGTTCAGATTAGACTTAATTACTTTTTAAAAGCTTTTTACATTGTCACCTTCATGAATCCTGTGTTCACCCATGGAGATAATAATCAAAAACCCACCAAACTCAGAATACTGGCATGAAACTACATTCAAAATGTATTTCAGTTTTATCTGCTATTAAAAACACTAATATTATATAATGGACAATGTGTATCCTAACATATTGAATATAAATTGACCACATAGTAAATGATAGCTTCAAATGAGGAAGAACCATATGAGGGAGGCCCTCCAGCTTCAATGAGTTCAACCACCCAAAATACTCGTTATTCCAGAACATTAAGCTGTGGTCCTCTGCATGTTTGGAGATGCCTGTTCACTAGAATTAACCATATCCACTCTTCTGATGTTAGAACTGGTATCTCTGCCTGATGTCAGATCCATACTTAACATTTTTTTTATAATGCCAGCTCCTCTTCTTAAAACAATTTTCTCAGAACTCTGCTGCATGTATTCTATGTCTCACAAACTCCCTCTCACCAAGCCCCACAATCTTCATTGACTTCCTTTTGCCCTCTAACTGAAATTCTAATTATATCATCTACAAATTTCTCTTTATTGTTCAAACCACTGTCAACTACTGTAGATTCTGTATGTAATTGACAAAATACCAAGTTAGTGGATCCCTCAAGAATTTCCACTGAAATCTACTTGAGCCCTTTGACTCTACCTTCCTGAGAATTTTCTCCTACCCTCTCAGTGACACATGCTGGCTACCAGTATGTCCTAATTGCTGGATTTGCCTCTCTAAGCCTGACTGCTTTTGCATCATCATCCACAAGGAACGATATTTTAAAGACTATTTTTTTTATTACTCAATTTTCAGGATGTGAGCATTACCAGCAAGGCCAGTATTTATTACCCATTACTAACTGGGCATTAGAAGATGACATTGAGTCACACTGCTGAACATCAATATTGTTGGGTAGGTTGTTGAAGTACAATAATGTTGAAGTATTGTAGCACGAGAAATGGTAGCTTTCCATGTTAGAAGTGTGATGATTTTAGGGGAAGTTATTAGTATTCCTCAAGCCTATTGACCTTGTTCTTTATGGTGAATTAGAAGGTGCTTACAGAGTAGACAAAGCGAATAGATGCAGTGAATTTGTACATGATAAATTCTGTATCGCAATTCATCTGTGCTGGGGAAAATGAATGAATAGAATGTATTTGGTTCAATCAATAAGGCTGCTTTATCCTAGATGGTGTCAAACTTCTTGAATGTTGTTGGAGTGAAACTCATTTAGGCAAGCAGAGGATTTTTTTTAAAAGTCTATCGACCTGTGGCTTGCAAGTTGTCAATGGTGATTGAGCATTCTTCACAACCTCCTTCTTTATTGTTTCAAATATTTGTTCGAGTCAAGGGTAATATTCTTATATTAGGTGGTTCATTATTAATACAAGTTTTACTTTCCATTTTTTCCCCCAATTTTTCTTCTGGAGCTCTATTCTCTACTGGTATTGGACTTGTAGTCCAGCGTCTCCTAACATTTTGTAGAATGTCTAAGCTTAAAGTCACATAACTGAATTTATATCTATCAAATATTGCTGTTAGTTTTCTTCCTGAGACACTTAGATCATATTTGCAGAAGGAGTTTCACTGTCTTCTGTTGGGAAAAGATGCAGTCTATGCACAGCAGGAGTATGCAAGGCAGACAGATTATATGTAATCCTCTTGCAATGATGCTTTGATATCACTGATGCTGAGCTTGATCCCAACTATAAAACCAATGCCATCAATTTAAAAAGCACTGTGTTTAACATCAAGGAAAGAAAAACTAGAACCTTCCTCTTTTTCTCTTCCCTGTATGTTGTGGCATGTCCCGGACTGCCCCAAATTTCTTCACTGTTCCTTCTCTGCCACCCTTCTTCACCATTTCTCTTTTTTCTCTCTTCCCCCTCTTTCCCTCTCTTCTCTGCCCCCCCCATCCTTTTTCTCTTTTTATTCCCTTATAGTCATCATCATTGTGCAGTTTAAATCAGCATGTGACTATTTTTGATATACCTGATTTGCAGGAATGTGAACCATAGTACATTCAATGGTTTGTGATTGCTGAGCCCCATCAGGTGAGAAAAAGTTCTTGCTGAACTGTTTCGACTTTGTAGGTTTCAACCAAACAGTATTGCTCCTAACTTTGGGACTTCGTTGTTTGTGAAAAGGGATATTGAGCATCACAGAGACAATGAGGACAAGGCACAGAGAACAACATAAACTGTTCCAAAAGGAGCAAGATGACAAAAGCAGTCATCTGGAAATATGTTCCCAGGGATCTGGCAGAGTTAAACTGTTGCAAGGCTGAAATTCTGTTTCCAGTGACATAATAGAGCAAGTTAATGCTAAATTTCTATGACCCTAGATATTTCAAATTTTCTGAAGATAAATTTGCAATATTCCTTAGTTCAGAATACATCACTACTAATTGGAGATAAAACCGGTCATTCTTCTGCCTCGGTTAAGTGGAGATATTTCAGCAGCTTAAGGTCTGAATATATTGCGTCATTATGAACTTGTCACATTTGCACCCTGAGATATTCTAAAATTGAAAGGGTTTTCATTCGCCAGATGTTCACCTGGCCAGTGAACTTAGAAGGAGGATCATGATGATGACTTCCAGTTTCCTAGGCAGGAATCGATGTTTACCTTTTGCAGACATCCACTGACCTGTCCATTTTGGCCCATATTACATGACAGAAGGATGGCTATTTCATTTTGAGGGCTATTCATTCACTATCTGGCTTTTATCTTCAGGTTGATCTTGTGAAGTAATGATAACAGTACAAAGACCCTTCAATGAGAATCAAGCTGCACAGCAGAACAAGTCTCTGAAGTCAGCTACAGTTTTGTATGGTCAATAATGCACAAATAACTTGAACTCAATCCTTGGCAGCAGATGTAAAGCAGCAGAGGGAAGAGAATTATCAGAAGCCTTTTTTTGGCTGGCCTCTGATCCAACTACAATTTAATTACGCACATTCCCATTCACCAGTCCATAAATGTCCTCATATTCTTTTCTCTCCAATTTTGTCACTATAAAATCTTAGCCATAATTACAGAATTTAAAACCATGCCAATTCTGATTCCAAACCATGTTTATAAATCAAACCATATGGAAACCTTACACTCACCAATGTGAATACCCTTAATGTCAGTGTCCCACGTGTTTCTGCTTATTCTAAGACCCCAGTACGGGGCTTCTCACGACTGCTGAAGGGATGCTACCTTTGGTAAAGAAAACTGAAGATGGTCTTAGAGTATGATTTCAAACAGGTTTGAACCAGAATTTTCAGCTTTGAGGCAATAAGTAAAGATGCTTTAGGAGTAGCAAGGATGGCAAATGCAAATTCTCTCATTCTGAGAGGACAGTAGATTTGTGCTCTCCCATGCCTCTGCCCAGGTAATCTATCAGTTGGGAGGGTGGGGGATAGGAGATTGTTGTGCTGTGAAATCCCAAATTGTTTTTTGTAACCAGAGTGATGATTGAATGATTCATCCTTGTTTGGCTGCAAGCTGGCCTTGCATGACAAGAAGGCTGAGCTTCCATCACTCGAATATTGGGTGGGTCTAAAGTAACAGAATTATTAAATGTTAGGGAGGAGAGTGTTGAGAGAACAAAGCGATCACTGTGATACAGTGAAGACGGGACTGTCCAGGTAACACAGATTTTGTTGTTGCTATATAGGAGAGAGGTGTGCAAGCTTGTTTTTCACAACTATTTGGATGTGGTATAATAAAAGAAAGAGAATGAGACCAGCAGAGAGCGAGAGGAAAGAAAGCAGCAAGGAATATGAAATGCTGAACACAGAAGTTGTTTACAATCTGAAATAAATGAGAATGCCATAAATACTCAGCAGTCGAGCAGCACCTGTAGAGAGATAGATTTGGATCCGGCCAGCCAAGCAAACAGGAAAGGCTAGTTATCTGAAACTGTTAAAGTCATTATTGAATTCTGTTTATATTTAAGATTTCAAGTAGCTTCAGGTCTTTGTCTTTGTGATTTTCTGGTTCCTACCTGTACTGTAATAAACATTGAGACATTGACCATCAGATGCTATAGAATGAATGACAGAACACAGCACACTCACATTGCCCCATAGCATAATTAACATGTTTGTTTCTGGGTACAGTATCTTTAGACCTCCTCAATGATTAAGATAGATTACAGTGAATTTTAGTATAATTTTAAGTGTTGCTCTACTTCTCGATGATGGTGCTTCTTGAAACTTAAATGCATGGTGTTTTCCACTGTTTTCCAATGTGCCTGGCAGACTTCATTCCTGTACTGATTCACTAATTGGACTGGCAATAATACTAACAAAACAGAAGTAATGTGCATCAGTTTCTGATAACAACAAAGAAAATGTTGCAGGCAGTCTGGCAGCCTCTATAGTTAACATTCCAGTGAATGATTGTTGCTCAGAAATGGAACAAGTTTGAGATGAACAACCTCAGAAGTAGGTGTAAAGAAAGGAAAAGGGGTAGGATATCCAGGAAGAGAATGCTTTAGAATTCCTACTAACATTCCCTGATTCATCACTAAATCTTCCCAACAAACTTGATCATATAATATTTATTCTATGATAGTTTCTCATAACTTTTGGACAGAATTGTTTATCTTTGAGGACTAGCAACATTTTCAAGAGGAAATGGGAACTATTGGTGAAATCTGAGCCTTCATCCATCTGAAGTTTTGTAAATCATGCATTAAAGGAACTTCTCTTACTCTTCTCAAGATTAATGAGGCCATCCTGTGTACTTAATCTACGATAATAAAGTTGAATTTCCACAAGCAATTGTTAATGGACCTTCAATGTCTTTGACTTTTTCAAGTTAGTGAAGCTTTAAGAGATAAAAATCAAGTCTATAATTTTTTTCTCAACAGGAAAATTGGTCAAATATATCACAACCACCTGATAATGCAATAACAGAATCTAGGATTATTAAGTGGAGGCTGCTTCACTATAATTTGAGATGTTAGGTTAACTGGTATCTGCTTGTGCACTGGTAGAATCTTCTAAAAAGCAGATTATTTAGCACCTTTCATAAGATGAGGTCAATTACCATTTCTTAAACTAGTTTATTTCAGAGACTGTTAGTTAATCATTATAAGCAAACCTAATTTTAATTTGATGTTAATCTTGGTCATTCCCTTTGTAGTCTAGAAAAAATATTTAAATCACATCTCAGTCAATGGTCAGCATCAAATCTTATTTAGCTTGTTCACTAATTCACATCAAGCACTTGGTTAAGTTATCTAAATATTCAGTGAAAGAGCACATTTTTGCTCAATGTGGAATAATTAAACTACATTTTTTTCCATATTGAAATGTTATAGCAACCAGTTTTGATTCATTTTGCACTAATTCAGAAACTCTGAGATTGAGTTTCCCACCATTCCAAAACCTATTGTGTGGCAGATTTTCAATGTTAAAAGTGTTCTGTACCTGTTGAGAATCATAGAGTCACAGAACACTACAGACCAGAAACAGACCCTTTAGCTCATCTAGTGTGTGCTGGAATTTAATGCAGACAAGTGTGAGGTGGTGTACTTTATTGTACTAATCTGCCTAATCTCATTGACCTGCACCTAGACCATTGCCCTTCATACCCCTGCCAGCCATGTACCAATCCAAATTTCTCTTAAATGTTGAAATTGAACCTGCATCCACCACTTTGACTGATAGTTTATTCCGCACTCTCGCCTCCCACTCATGTTCTCCTTAAACATTTTACCTTTCACCCTTAACTCATGACCTCTAGCTCTAGTCTCACCCAAGCTCAGTGGAAAAAATCTCCTTGTATTTACAATTTTGTATATCTATATTAAATCTCCCATCATTGATTACACTTCAGAGAATGAAGTCCTAACCTATTCAACCCTTCCCTGTGACTCAGGTCCTCAAGTCCTGGCAGCATACTTACAAATGTTCTCTCCATTCCTTCAATCTTATCTATGTTTTTCCTATAGGTAGGTGACCACAATTGCACGCAATGCTCCAAATTAGGACTCATCAACATCTTACACAACTTTAATATAATATCCCAACTCCTCTACTCAATACTTATGAAGGCCAATGTGCCAAAAGCTTTCTTTACGACCATATCTACCTGTAACACCACTTTCAAGGAATTATGGATCTGTATTCCAAGATCCCTCTGAACTACTACTGCACTCCTCAGGGCCCTGCTGCACATCGTGTAAGTTCTACCCTGGCTGGTTCCAATGAAATACAACACTTCACACTTGGCTGCATTAAATTCCATTTGCCATTTTTCAGCCCATTTTTCCAGATGGTCCACTGCAAAGTTTGATAGTCTTCCTCGCTGTCCACTGCACCCCCAATCTTGGTGTCATCTGCAAATTTGTGAACTAGTTTACCACATTATCAATTAGATTGTTGATATAGATGACAAACAACAATGGCACCACCACCAATCCCTACAGCACACCACTTAGTCACAGGACTTCAGTCACAGAGGCATCTATTAGTTGGCTTAGGTTTCAGTCACAACTGAAGTTTACAATAGGGATTCATAACACCTAAGCATTTTTTCTACTCCCACCTGAGCACCGGTTAATACTCTAGAGTTTCCAGTATGAATCATCATTAGATCCTTCCATTGTCAGGGAAGAAAATGCAGACTACTTTATTTAAAACAAATGCACCCTTTGCCTGGAGCTAGATAAGAACTCAGCCCAAGCTTGGTGTTCAGGAAAACCTTCTAATGCTATCTAATAGTATTAACAAAGTAACATCAAATGTAGAAACAAAACTAGACCATTCAGATTTCATGCTGGTTTTAACACTCAATTAGATCTGGGCTGATCTGTTCCTTGATCCCACCTACCTACCTGGTGTAATTTCTAATATCTGTGCCTGACCATCAAACTGAAGCCAGCAGCAATTCAGCTCTCTGATTGTGGTCAGTCCACCTATTGCTATCCTTGATAGCAACCTGTCCTCTCAGTTAAATTCAAACCCAGTCAAATACAGAGGAAAAAAATCATTTGTTTTACAGGCAGAAAGTGTGTCACATTGAAAACATCTATTGTCCAGGGAGGTTTTGCCAGTTGGAAATTGTTTTAAAAATGTAAATACATTAATTATTCCTATCTGCTTAGATGGTTGTTCACATACCTCTACGAGCCAATTTTACTTCAATTTTGTGATTTTTTATCAAGTTCTGTAGAGGAAGTTTAACTGTTCCTTAAAAGTTACAATTTCAGCATTTCTTTAAATTCAGACGCAGAACATTTTTTAAAATTCAACAATGGAACTTTGCCAGCATTTGCACTAGTGGGAGGTTGGCATGAATAGGCTTTATTTAATCTACATTATTTACAGTTGCAAACAAAAACCTAATGGTCTAATCCTTTTCTTCATTGATTTGGAATCATTTATGACTGTAAGTAACAATCCTGGATTCCTACTCTAATTCAATTAGGGAATAAAGATAAAGATTAGTCAGTAAGATTTTCAGATAGCTCCAAACAGTTAACCATCTTTTTCTCCGAACTACCGCTTCCACCTATTTGTTCATTTGCATTGAAATTTTGCTTGCTAATAAATAGCTGGAAGTAAAAATAGTTCAACTCCTTTGATGTTCATAACTGGTCTGTAGCCTGAAGAAGCTTTGTAAGCACAAGATTTCAAATGGAATTCCAATGTTAGGCCATAGAAGTGGGGGTAACTGAAAAGTGCTTGGAACCCGAACGTGGTGTGATAATATTCACTCCATGGTAAAACAGATGTTTCTTTTTCAGCAATCAGGATGGATTGAGTTAGACTTCATTCAACTTTACTGATCTGTTCCCACAACCTATTGTTATGATACGGCAACAATGAATATAGAATTCAGATTAGGTTTTTATAAACAAATAAAAGATTTATTAAACATTGCTCAATAAAAAACCAAAAGTAAACAAACAACTAACTTAACCGGAAGTTAACAGCTATACGACAACTCGAACAGTTCTTAAAGCAATAAATGCAAACACAGTTTGTAACGTTCTCGCTCGGGTGTGACGGTACCCGAATTAAACGTCGAGGTAAACCGTAGTCAATGAAAACAAGGTCGCAGTAAGATTAACCATTTACTGTTCACTCTTCACATTAACGTATGGTGAAAACTGTTGATAAAACAATACAAGATTGGTACAGTGTTTGTTTCCTTCTAGATATCACATTTACATCGTGAATACTTGCAAAGGTAAAACTACAATAACTACATTACATTAAAGTGCAGCATACAGTCAGAATCTACCTGCTCCATTGACTGCTTTAAATACACTTCAACACAAACTATCCCGACTCTTTAACTAACGAAAACATAAACCTTATTGACCGTCGTTACTTTTAACAGAATCAGCGTTAACATTTTAATTCAACATATCGATTATCTCATGACTTACAGCGTTGCTTTCACTGTGTTTCTGGTGCGTACAGAACAACCTTACTCGCGCTGAACTGCCACATATGAGCGCCCCCCGCCCTTGCGTTTATCCCAAACCGGTATTTTCCCACAAGACGCGGCGAAACCGGATGTGACATCATCGCAGCCGCGATATATTACAGACAAATGAATTTATTTAAACAATCCTAACTTTAACTAAAAGATGCTAACAAACGAATTACTAAGCAAAAATATTATAAACTAAATAACTGCCATAAAGGCAGCACACAGTTCTTAAAGTGATAAATGCAAAAGTCCAAATAATTTACACAGTCAGTAAGGAGAGACTTTCCTGAAGAAACAAATTCCTTGACAACGTGACGTTACTGCAGATCCTAGCTGAAATATGCCTTGCCCAAAGGATTTACGACGAAGGAAATAAAACAGCTTAAAGGCACTGACCTTTCCTTGGCGAATACCCCTGCTCCAGCCGTTTCTGCTCTTATAGCAGGGACTATCTCAGATTCAGGTTACTTTCTCTTCTGAATGAGGATTCAGTAAGGTCGATCCTGTATTACCGATGACAACATCAGCTTTACTCAATCCTTCGGGTCTCCGTACTTCCATAAATCTTCACTCTCCCACTGGACTAAACTGGCAGCGTTGCGAAATTGCTGGCACTAACCTTTGAGACTTAAGGCAGAAAGTAAAACTCCACTTTAAGACAAAACTGCATCATGAGACGAATATGCAGCATAACAGTGTCGCTGACGAATTAAACCACAAACTGACCTGCATCACAGCAAGGCTTCTACCTTTTATACCTGTTGAAACAGGCTATCACATGACCTCTCACTGGCGGGAAAATTATATATCTCCACCATCACAAGACCATTACATCATGCTCAGCAGAGACTCAATTACATCATGGTCATGTGACAGTTACAAGATACCCACGGGGTATGTAACACTATGGACTCACTTTCAAGGACTCTTCATCTCATGTTCTTGATATTTATTGCATATCTATTTATTTATTATTATTATTATTATTTTCTCTTTTGTAATTGCACAGTTTGTGGTCTATGGCACATTGGTTGCTTGTTGGTCCTGTTTTGGATTTACTGAGTACGCCCACAAGAAAACAGATCTCAGGGTTGTATATGGTGACATACATGTACTTCGATAATAAATTTACATTGAACTTTGAACAAAAGGGCTTTTCTACATAGAATATTGCTTTTGTATTTATTCCACAACATCCTCATTCATGCATTTTTTCAGAGGTACCTACAGATTATGGCTGGCCGGTGGTGTAGTGACATCCACACCAGCGTTGGAGGCGAGTGGTCCCGGGTTCAAATATGGCCAGCTCCTTGCATGCTTTACATCTGTGCTGGGTTGAATGCTGAGCAAGCAACTCAGCCTGATAAAAAATCAGACAAATGCTAAAGAAATGGCAAAGTTGCTGCCTGATGCTTCACAAGGCATGGAAAGGAACAACAACAGCGATTAACAGACAATGGTCTGATCGTTCCTTCCATGGCCTCATCATCTGTACACTGAAGCCTACCTGATCGCTGCCCATCTGAATTTGTTTCAATTGTGTCCAGAATTCTGATTTTGCTTGACCAAGTAGTTCCAGAGTCAAATAATGAAGCCTTGATTTGTAGCCAATTATCAAATAGTGCAGTGAAGTTATGTAGGTAGGCCATAAAACTCCTCTGAAATTAACAGCTAGCAAAGTTCTGCCGCAGTAGTGTGTCTGCAAATATTTTAAATGATTCCGAATGTCTTGAGTATTTGGGAATCTCAGCAAGATCCACGGGGAGTAATGCAGCAAAGCACAGCAGGACTGTGAAGATTTCAGCCAATTTGGAGCTTCTGCATTCACTCAAGAGTCCTGAAACATACAACCACTGGTGCAGAACTATCAACTTCCCCATTAAAGTCCAGGCCAATTTTTAAAAATGTTGAGAAGTTTTAATACTTGGTAATGGTTTATCGTTGCCACATTTATTGAGGTACAGTGAAAATATTGTTTTGTATCACGTTAATGGTTTAATTATCTGAATGTCAGAATGTCATGTTATAGTTACAGAGAAAGTGGAGTGCAGGCAGACAGTAAAGTACAAGGTCATGATGAGGTAGCTTGTTCAGTTCAAATTCAGGTTTGATTATTATTCAACCATATGTGAATATAGTCGAACAAAACAGTGTTCCTCCAAGGCCAAGGTACAAAACACATTGTCAATGGCACACAGCACATTGCACATAATACAAATAGCACACATGGCTATGATTTCAGAACAGTCACAAAGAAAAAATATATGCAGCCCAATTCCCTGAGTGGTATGACTGTAGAATGATGGTAAGTTATCCTGATCAGGCTAATTCGTCCACTGTCTACCAACACCCAACCCCATTACAGATTCTGGCACACCCTGCAAGGGCTCTCACACTCTGCAATGCCATCCCCGCCCGTTCCGCTGCAACAGACTATCCCATGGCATTAGCCTAGCCCTCTCCCTAACAGAGGCAAATGGATCCCCCCGCTGTCGATCTCACCAAATGAACCAGTGAAGTGGACTTGCAGTATTACACGCTACCAATGTACATCAGGGTCTTGTGATTACAATAAAAATATCCAAGACAATCACTTGCACTGTATACTGTCCATCAGCACACGACAAGCCCAGGTGACAACACAACAATGGTACGCTCCATCACTATCGAGCAACTTGCTGATGGGATAGTCCTGCAGTACTTGATGTTCCTAGTGTCCAGCAGTAACATGCAATCATAAAAAAAACTTCTATTTCAAACAAATACACCTTTGATTGACCCAGACTGGCTGTTGCATCTGAACATACTAGCATCATACTCCTTGTGAGGTCAATAATCCACCCAATTGTACAGGAGTCTTAACAATCAGTGGTACAAAGTCTCTTGCAGAGACAGATTTGGTTTTTTTGGATTAATTTTAGCGATTTTTGTTTTGAAAAATGTCACTGCATGCAAACATTCTGTAGACATAAAGGGCTAAATCTTGAGGAGTTCAGCGATGGGACATCTCATCAGGTTCAGCACCCTCTGACAAAGTTTGAGAGTTCTACATTTAACCATACATATGAATAACTGCTTGCTTCTCTGTTATTAATAGGTAAAATCCAGGCTGCTCAAATAAATGCTATTTTTGGCACTTAAAGTATCACATTTCAAATAGTCATTTCACTGTGATGAATAACTCACAATGATACTAATTGTTGTTAGCCAAGCTGATTCAATCAAATGTAGGGAAATAGAAAAGCTAGCAGTCATGAATCAGCAGCCCACATAAATCTAACTCTTGTCCACATGAATCTAGGTTGTCACATTGCCAAATTAGTCTTTAACTCTACCAATCAGAAATCATCAGCTGTGACAAATCAGCATTTTCATGTCATTTTCATCTTTACAAATCAATGCATTTATAAAAATGTAGTGCATTATTATATATTAAACATGGAAATATTAACTAAACCCTGAAAAAATGAGCACATTTTCTCTTTCAGTGTGAAAGATGACTGCAGCAACTTTCCCTATTTCTTTTTTATGTTCTCTTTTCTCTGAGCACTGTATTGTGATACTTAACTTGCTATTTTGGTCATGGATTTCCTTTTAATGTTTCCTAATTATTTGTGTATAACAGTATTTTTTTACTTTGCTTTTGCAATGTAAAGAACAAATCACTCAGGTAGAAAATAATAATTTTGTTGCTAAATAATTTTTTTTAAATTTAATGCGCTCTTCATGGTTAAACCCAAATGGTGTGTGGTTATATTGATTGGACCTTTGTTGTTCATGACCAGATCATGATGGAGAAACTCTAACCAAGGAATAAGCAGAATGGTAGAATTGTCTTCTCTGCTGCAGATATACGACGGTGGTTTTGACAAGAGCTCCAAATGAAATAAGGAGAATGGCTTTTTGTACCTGACTGCATGAAGCTGAGTTTTATTAAGGGAAGAATATACAAATATACTGTGGCAAGCATTCAGTCCATGATAACAAACAAGAGAAGCTTGTTTAACTTCTGCTTGTTTTACTCCAACAAGACAAAACAGACTGGGCACTATGACCTATGGAAAGAAACCAGTCAGTCACATACAGATGGGAGAGGAGACAGTCATGCACCTGGTTTCAGTGAGGGTGACCCTTAAACATACATGTGAATAACTGTATAATACAAGCTAAAATGTAACAATAAATGAACAAACATTCCACCATATTATCATGAAAGCATTTTAAAACAAGAATAATAAATTGTGCTGGCCTCTAGGAATACTGGGGCAGGCTGTTGACCACGGCCCCCTGAAGCACTACAAAGCCCCCACCTGAAGGATCAGCTATCCCCGGTAATCCCAGAGTCCACAACAAAGTCCAAAAGTCTCAGTGGCAGTCAACGCTGCTGCCTGGGGCCCCCAATGGGAGGCATTGTTTAGTGAGGTCAGAGGCAGGGCTCCCTGAGGGTCACTTCCTTTCTTCAGCCTCTCTGTGTCAGTGGGGGCCGAGGGCCGATAGAATGCCAGCCATTCTGGGTCCAGCGAGACTGCCTTCATCCATACAGGAAACCGCACCCCATCTACCACATCAGAGATACGGTCGAGTACCTCTCTCGACACCTTCCAAACTTGGAAATAGTTCCTTCTTTTGGGTGGGGCAGTAGACCCATACTGGGGCCCCCACAAGGTACTGCTGAATTGGCTTCCTAGACTGGCGGCTCAGACCCTCCTGAGATGTGCAAGCATTGGAGCAGGGCATGAACAGCTCCACATCCTGCCTGTACCTGAGCCAGTAGAAACATTCGTACAGCTTGCTCAATGTTTTTGTGACCCCGAGAATGGGCGGTCCCCAACCAGCGCATGAGCCACCTGCAGCAGTGTGATACGGAGCCCCAGCGAGACCACCAGCTGCAGGAGATGTCTGCCGTCATCGCCATCACTGGAACAGCAACCCAAAGCGCATTTCCAGTGGACCCCACTGAGAGTATACAGTGGGGATCCAGGGTGGGGACCAATGCCCTCGCTGGCCACTGCCCTATGCTCAGCCGTCCCCTCACCTGGGCCAACACGGGATCACTCACCTGCTCGCTGTGCAGCTGCTGGTCAATGGCGGGGAGGTCTACCTCACCTGAAGCGTGGCCTCCGCTGCTTGCCCCTGGTTCCACTGTGTTGTGTTGTGCTGTTGCGGGGTGTGCTGTGTTGAGGCAGGCCACTGTGAGACGGGTGGTGGTTGTTTCTGGCCCCCCGCTGGGACTTCTTTCTGGAGCTGCCCCGCCGGTGAGCCATGGCTTCAGCGCCAAGGTAGAGTGTTTCTCCTGGCACATCCACACGGGCCTCCCAGCGGGACAGTGGGTCCAGGCCAATGAAGCAGGACTCCCGGATGTCGCCTTGCCACACCTCGAGCTCCTCTGTGCTTCTCCCCTCTCGTCGCCGGTGACTGTAGCCTGACAGATCGCCATCGTTGTTCACTAGGGTGGGGATGGTTAGTCTGTGTTGGGAAGGACACCAGGACAGAAGATACTGATGATTGACCCTGTGTCCACCAATGCACGGCATCTGATGCCCTTCACCACGCAGTCCACATATAAACCTTGCTCTTCACGCAAGCAGCCAATGGAGGGATTCTGTTGGAGGTACTGGATGGCACCACCCACTCGCCATTTTGTGATATCTGTTCTGGGCTGTGGCGTGGCGCTGGTGTGGGACAGTTCCAGGCCACATGGCCTGCGTCACTGCACTGGTAGCTGGGATCACATGACAGGCTTGCACAGAACTGGTCGGACCTGCCTCTTAGGCTCCTCTTGGTCAATTTCCTCCTCTGCCTCGGTGACACAATCCCAGGCTCACAGCATGCGGGGGCGGTGCTGGAACACCACGGAAGGCTAAAATTGCTTCTGCCCTCTCTGCGTCTGCCAGCATCTCAGCCAGTGATGATGGTGATGTCGGGCAAAGGTGCTGTCAAAAGCGCTCTGGCATCAGCACGTTTGCAAAGGCGAAGAGGGACAGCTCTCCCTGGGTCACGGGAGGGAACTGGGGGTAGCCATGCCGGGCATAGTGGCGGAGATCTGCTGTGAACATCCCCAGTCTTTCTCCCACACTGAGCCGTCTGCTGCCCAGTTCTTCCCTCGTTGCTTCCTTCAATGGCCTCTGCCCAAAATGATGCTGCACCACCATTATGATGGCCCTATAGTCCTACTGCTCAGCAAATTTAGGTTGAGGAAGGCCCGCAGGGCATCTCCCTCCAATGCTAGTGCAAGGTGCACCACCATCTCGATGGGGCTCCGCAATAGCCATGCTGCAAGTTTGACATGCTCCAGGTGGCTGGCACCATTGAGTCTGGGGAGCTTCAGGGCAGAACTTCTAGTGTGAATTGATGAGACTTGTTGGTCTTCCTATTGCTCCGGCAACGTCTGTGGTCCTTGCCACGTTGCCCGTCCTCCCATGGCTGCAGCACCTGGAATCCCCAGTGATGCACACAAAGGAGACAGGTGATGCACTCTTCTATGTGCCCTGGGTTGGGGAACCTGGGTATGCTTGCCCCAGCAGGATTCCCTGGGAAAGCATAATGTTCAGTTCCCAGATACTCCCTCTGGGTCAGCGTCCGTCTTTGGGACAGTGGATATGGGGGAAGCATACTGCTCAGTTCCTCAACTTATTCCCCGGGTTTTAAGGCGCTCCATCTGACGCTGCAGTTCCTCGATCTCACTCTCAATTTCTAAACCCACTCCTGACACCAATGCGGTGAGCATGCGATCCATGATGACAGGCGAGAGAAACTCATTTAGCTCAACTGCCGGTTTTATTGCGACAAGCTCGAAAACAGTCTGGGCACTATGACCCAGGGAGAGGACCCACTCAGTCACATACAGACAGGGGAGGTGATGGTCACAAACCCTGGTTACAGTCAGGGTGACCCACAAACACACATGCTGATAACTGTAAACTCCAAGCTAAAATGTAACAGTAAATGAACTTGAATATCATCCGACAGACGCAATTTAAAACAAGAAAATAAATACCCCAAACACGAGGACCCTGTCCTGACGAAGGGTCTCGGCCCGAACCATCAACTGTACTTCTTCCTACAAATGCTGCCTGGCCTGCTGTGTTCCACCAGCATTTTTTGTGTGTTAAATAAATACTCCATTTAGACCGGTAATAATTTTGTATACTCCTATTAAATCTCCTATCATTTTCTTATGCTCTAGGAAATAAAGTTCTAATCTTTTCAACCTTTCATTATGACTCATGTTCTCAAGTCCTGGCAACATTCTTGTAAACTTTCTCTGCACTCTTTCAAAGTTAATGATATTTTTCTTGTAGGTAGGTGACCAGAGCTACACATAATACTCTAAATTCAGACAATTTACTGACAAAATGCTCCAGGGATGAGTGTAAGGCTAGGGAATTTGCATCTGCCATATCTGCTTCAGCAGTAGGCAAATTGAAGCGGGTCAAGGTTGGCTGGAAAGCTGGAGTTGATGTGTGTCATGACCAGCCTCTTGAAGCACTTCATAATGATTGATGTCAGGACCACTGGGCAGCCATCATTGAGATGTTATCTTGTTTTTTTTTGGACACCAGGATGATATTCATCTTCTTAAAGCGAGAGAGATCCACTGCTTGAAGCAGACAGAAGTTAAAAAATAACTGCAAGTACCCTTGCCGTTTGATCTCCACAGGATCTAAGGACACAGCTAGGGACACCATTACAGCCAATACTTACAAAGGTTTGCCCTCGGAAGACCAGCCTTATGAAGGCAGTGATGACAGTCGGTTCAGGTGCACTGGATACCATCAGGGTGGGTGCTGACATCCCTCTTCCTTTCTGTTGAAAACATGCATAGAATGCATTAAGCTTATGGGAAGGGATATGTAGTTGTTGACACTGCTGTGTGACTTTGTTTTGTAACCCATTATTTTATGTAAGTCTTGTTATAGCTGATGGCTGGATTGGGACTTGATTTTGGATTTGTAATGTCATTTAGCATCTCTAGTAGCTTTACAAAGGTGATATCCTGATTTCTTGTAAAGCTGAGGTTCACCTAATTTGAGTACTACAGACCTAAACTTTAGAAGAGAGTAGGTCTCCTCATTCATCCATGGTTTCTGGTTTGAAAACACCTAGAGTGTTCTCTTTGGTAGATTTGGATGTTCAGACTGAACACTTGTGCATACGATATGTCCAGTGTTATGGTCAAGATTAAGGCAAGGCCTTGTCCTGAAGAAGGAAAAAGATCCATTGGTTGGGTTGTTATTGACTTGGACAACAGGGAATCAAATGGTACCTCTAAAATTACTGCTGTAATATTCACTGAATTTATACTTTATTTGAAATGGAATATCTATTAGGAATAAACAGTCTACAATTCCACAGTATTTGTTTACCATGTTGTACAAATCTATTGAGCAGTTAGTCCATTAGTATTTATGGTGAACTTAAAAGTTTTATTATCAGAAGATAAAATCAGCAAGGTATGAAATAAGATTTTAAATGGTCAAAGTTAAAATGATCCAGTGAGGTTAATATGGAAATCTCTGTTGTTATTCCTTTTAAAATACAAATAATTGTGAAGAATTTGCTTACATTCTAGAAATAAGTGTGACTTATGGAAAATGAGTAAAATATCTCCTAAAGTATTCCTTTTTTTTAATAAATGCTCACCAAGTGGCATCAGTATGTTAGAGTCCTCTGTGGAATTAAATCCCAAATAATTATTGATTTTTGGGGAACTAAGACACTACTAAAGACACCTAAGCCATCAGATATGCAACAATACTACTGTACTATATATTTCCTTACAACTTAGAAGGGGTCCATTCAGCCAATCCAAATTTCATCCGCTCTGAGAGCAATCCTGTTTCTGTTTTCATAACCCTGCAACACCTATTATTTGACGTATACTAGTTAATATTATGCCACCATCATGCCCTCAGTGTTAATCAACAAACTCCAAAACCTGGGTTTCTGTACTTCCCTCTGCAACTGAATCCTTAACTTCCTCATGGGGAGACCACATTCAGTTCAGATTGGAAATAACGTGTTCCTTTCTGACGATCAACACCAACTGCTCTACTCTCTCTCTGCACCCACAACTGTGTGGCTAGGCACAGCTCAAACAGCATCTATAAACTTGCCGATGACACAACTATTGCTGACAGAATTTCAGATGTTGTTGAAGAGGTGGACAGGACTGAGATAGATCAGCTGTTTGAGTGATGTCGCAACAACAATCCTGACACTCAATGTCAGTACGACCAAAGAATTGATTGTGGATTTATGGAAGGGGAAGTCGAGGGAACACACATCAGTCTTTATTGAGAGATCAAAACAGGAAACGGAGCATTTTCAAGTTCTTGGGTGTCAATATCTCTGAAAATATATTCTGGCCCCAACATATTGATGCAATTACAAAGAAGGCATGACATTAGTTTTATTTCATTTGGAGTTTGAAGAGACTTGGTTTGTCACTAAATACTCTCACAAATTTCTACAGATGTACCATGAAAAGCATTCTAACTTGTTGCCTATTGAGAGGATACATGAATAGGATCAGAAAAAGATGCAGAAAGTTACAAACTCAGCTAGCTTCCTCGTGAGCACTAGCCTCCCCAGCATGCAGGACTCATTCAAAAGTTGATGCCTCAAAAATGCGGTATCCATCATCAAGGACCCCCATCACTCAAGGTATACCCTCTTCTTATTGCTACATCAAGAAAGAGGTATAGTAGCCTGAATTCTGTGCAAGGTAGCACCAGCGACCAACAAGACTAACGGCAACTTCCTGAAGACAGATCACAAAACTACTTCTCCTTCTTAGAGTCAGAATCAAGTTTATCATCAGCATGTGACATGAAATTTATTAACTTAGCAGCAGCAGTTCAATGCAATACATAATAGAGAAGAGAGAAAAAAATAACGAATGAAATAATAATAATAATAATAATAATAAATAAATCAATTACAGTATACATATGTTCAATAGATTTTTAAAAATGTGGAAAAAAACCCAGAAATACTCTATATTATGAAAGTGCACTCATGCCCAAGGGCTCAATGTCCATTTAGGAATCGGATGGCAGAGGGGAAGAAGCTGTTCCTGAATCGCTGAGTGTATACCCTAGGCTTCTGTACCTCCTACCTGATGCCCTTTAGTAAGAAAAGGGCATGCCCTGGGTGCTGGAGGTCCCTAATAATGGAAGCTGCCTTTCTGAGACACTGCTCCCTGAAGATGTCCTGGGTACTTTGTAGGCTAGTACCCAAGATGGAGCTGACTAGATTTACAACCTTCTGCAGCTTCTTTCGGTCCTGCGAATAGTTCCATACCCCCCATTCCAGACAGCGATGCAGCCTGTCAGAATGCTCTCCACGGTACATCTATAGAAGTTTTTGAGTGTATTTGTTGACATACCAAATCTCTTCAAGTTCCAAATGAAGTATAGCTGCTGTCTTGCTTTCTTTATAACTACATTGATATGTTGGGATCAGGTTAGATACTCAAGAGATCTTGACACTCAGTAATGTGAAACTGCACACTGTCTCCACTTCCTACCAAGTGAAACCCAATAGCATATTCTTTTAACTATACTTCTAGTACTAATCCATGTGTAATTGGAGCCTGTAATTTACATTTTGATAATGGGGTTTGGGATCACTGACTGAGTGATCTGGCACTTTCACTTTCTCTGAATGAATTCGGCATGGTGGAGAGCAAAGTTCAGAATGAATTGTGCGGCCTAATGGCAGAGCACGAGCCCATAATCGGCTCCGTTACTTGCTGGCCTTGCCAATTAAAGTGTCAAGTAAGATTGAAATCAACAAGGATGAGGATGGAAGGCGAGCAGGTGTTCAGCATTGTCTGCCTACATTTGACCACTCTCCCTCTACTCTCGTTCACTGTTGCCAAAGGAAGGTGCAGGAGTCTTGGATCTTTGCCAAAATTTTATCGGGCGTTTTGTGGATTGGACTCATTTTCAGAGTGCTCTGCAGTTCTTGTTCTATGCATTACTGGGTGCTGGTTGCTCCCTTTTTTTTGCTAATTTGTGCAATTTTGTTCGGGGCACTTTGGTGCAGACTGACTTTGCATTCTGCTGTCAATGAATGACACCGTGCTAAATTGAACTGAATTGAACTAAACTGAACATTCCAAGACTGTTTCATGGACTATGCATTTTGATGTTTAATATTCTGTGTGTTATTTGCTCATTTTATCTTGTTTGTGCAATTTGTTCTTCGTTTAGCATGTTGGGTGTTTAATATATATTTTTGGAACAGATTCCATGCTGTTCTTTGTTTTGTGGCTGCCTGTGGGAAGATGAATCTCACAATTGTATACTGCAGACATACTTTGATAATAAATGTACTTAGAATCAATGTTTTATGAACAGCTTCTTCCCCTCTACCATCAGATTCCTGAATGGACCATTAACCCATAGACACTACCTCACTTTCCATTTCTTCTTTTGCTCTCATTTCAATTAATTTTTTTAATGCATTTCTTACTGTAAGTTGTTGTTTCTTTTTATTATTATGTATTGCAATGTGCCGCTGCTGCTGTGAAACCACAAATGATATCTGCCTGTGATTTTAAAATGGATTCTGATTCAGGACAGCCACTGCCAAATTCTTCGCAATTTTAAACATAAAACATATGTTTTTAAACATATTTTTGAACTATCATTTAAAGTAATGGCTTTAATAGCATTTTAATTTCTGAACCTGTAATTATTTGTTGGACATAACTTTCATCATTAATCATCAAACCACTTAAACCCCAGATGCTAGAGTCTCTGTGTGAAAAAAAAACTAAATGTAGCTGGAGTTTGCCAATCCTACAATACAAATATTTAGTTTGCCTCCGTTAAGGATAAAGCAAATTTTTTTGCTGGGCATATTGTCATGTGTAATCTCTTGCATTTCTCTCTCTTTTCTGCCATGAAATGACACAAAGGAGTGATCATAGACTTGTCATGTGTCTTAGTATTGTTCAGTAATAACTAGACAAACACTTACTGTTACAGCAACTCTATGTTATGGAGTTAAAGGTCTCCTCAGTCATGTAAAATTCAGTTCACTGCCTCTACAAAACAATGGTTACAAATTAAGAGCATTGGCTAAACAATTGGGAAAGAGAAGATATGAGTCTTGTTACAATTGTAATGTGTTTCCCTGACCATACATTTTGCTTATGTTGCACATGAGAGGAACTGAAAAGGTAACTATTGAGAATTTATCTGAATGAAAAAAAAGAAATGTTTGTAAATATACATTCAGACTTTCTCTTACAAGTTCCTTGTTGCAAAAGGTACTATTTCCAAGGCAAGATTGGAGGATTTACAGCTCATTGATAGATGTATCTTTTCAGGGATTCATCATTTCATTTATTTTAGGTAAAGAAAGAATTTGATCATCATTCCTTTTTGAAATATTGATTTTGGCAAGGTATATAACAACTCTGAAAGGCTGACAATAATTAGCTTAGCCGGATATGGGATTATATATATCTGCCCTTAAGCAATAATCTCAAGTGAGGTTTGGCACACGTCTAATTTTCAGATGGAGGCTACTATCATTCTGGAGTTTACGTACAAAATTGCATTTTTAAAGAATCTATGGCAAGTAGTTTGATTGTGATTTCAGAAATCCAACTTCTGTAAAAACTTTCTCAATTGAAAGAAAGTTTGATTAAAGAAGTAGCTAGAAATACTACTAAGTTTTAAACATTATTCCTTTTAAATCTCCTTTCTTAGTAAGACACATCATACAAGTGTGGAATTCTGATTATTGACAAACTGCCTTAGAGCTGAGGAACAGAATTGAACTCAAAATTGTAAAACACAAAGACCTGAACTCCTTTTACGTTGATTTATGTTGTAGTTCCCAATGTGTCACTCAGGGAACAATCATGAGTACAAATAAGTAATAGTATGGGCAAGGAAAAATATTAAGAATACCTTTAAAACCTGAGCTTTTTCAGTACTTAACTGGCCAGATCATTTTCAACTTTCAGTTGGCTTTCTAGTGTAGATGTATCAATTTAAAATCAACAGTAATATTGTGGTACAAAGTCACCCCAATCATTTTGATGTTCAGTCCTGATGCATGGCTTCAATCTGCGAAGCTGACATTCTTTTTCTTCCATAGATACCTCTCAATCAACTGAGTTCCTTCAGCAGATAGCTTTTACTCCATAGTCCAGCATCTGCAGACTTTTGTGTCTCCATTTTATAACTCCACTGGCAGGGTTCATGATGGATACTTCTTAGCCAGTAGTCCTGACGAAGGGTCTCGGCCCGAAACATCGACAAGTGCTTCTCCTATAAATGCTGCCTGGCCTGCTGTGTTCCACCAGCATTTTGTGTGTGTTGTTGTTTGGCCTCTTTCTATTTCTTGGTTGTTTGCTAACTTTGCTTTCTAAACACAACCTCTGCCACTTGTAAGATCACAAGTAGGTGTAAGTAAACTTCTAACAGTTGTTTGACTTCTTTTTAATGCAATGTTAATCTTCAGTTCTAGAAATGTAAATGGAAAGCCCTGAGACTAAACAAGCATTGGCTAAGGTTTCGTAAAGAAGCATAGTGGATGTTTGGTCTGGGAGAAGTAAGGTTTAGCTCATTACACCTGCACTATTACTGTTCAAGATGTAATATAAACAATGAGTTGTTTCACTTGGATTGTTTCAAACAGACAAGCTGGCACTTAAGTTGTTTGTTACAAGGAAGCTTGCAGAGCAGAGGGATAATATTATTTAGCATATCAATAACTATGATGTGTTTACAGTTGGAAGGTTTTATGTGCTCAAGGAGGTTAGCTTCACAGCTTTACAGCATTAATAGTAGGTAGCTGAAGAACTATGTCTCCAAAATGGTTTTAAGCTGTTTGTGTTGAAGGGACATCTAGGAAATATCATATGCATGTGAAGTCACCCAAATGGTAGAAAGAGTGTAAGTATAGAGAGCAGTTCAGGTGTATTAGGAATGGATGAGGAACATCAATAAGAGTTATAGGAAGACAGGGTGAATAGAATCTGTTCCTCTCGCTTAAGTTTCTGCAGTGGACGAATTGCTCATCTGCATCATGGTATGTCTTTTTAGTTTAAAGGAATTGTACGTGTGGTTTGTAAATCCTTTCAGTTTAAGAAATGCTTTGCAAATAAACATTTAAGATAGAAATCCTCTGTGAGGTTTAAATGTGTTTTGGGAACGTTGTTTGGATTTAAACGTGTATCACTGAAAATAAATGAACTGTGTTTAAATCTACTTTGTTAGTTGGAAAGATCTTTTCTTTGGTAGCGAGAGAGGACCCACTGCTCAAATAGTGGGTATTGGCAGCTAAAACTTGCCACTGAGAATAAACAGGGAAGTAAACTTGTCTTTGAAGATTGAGTAGTTACGTTGCTATCTGCCTTTAGTGAGAGTATGTGTGGCTATTTACAATACAGTCGGCCCTCCTTATCTGCGAATTCCGCATGTGCGAATTCAACCAACCGCGAATCATGATAAACCCAAAAGTGCTCTTCCAGCACTTGTTGTTCAAGCAAGTACAGACTTTTTTTTCTTGTCATTATTCCCTAAACAAGGCAGTATAACAATGATTTTACATAGCATTTATATTGTATTAGGTATTATAAGTAATCTAGAGATGATTTAAAGTATACAGGAGGATGTGCGTAGGTTATCGTGGATCGGGATCGAAAAAAATCGGAAGTTTTCTTACTAAATAAATCAGAACAGGTACATCCGGTATTATTTAGCATCAGTTAGTCAAACATTTGTCTTAGTATATACTATATATTTTACCTTTCTATGCATATAAAACACTTAAGAACATATGTTTCAGCGCTGGGCTCAGGAACGGAAGTTCCCGAGTTCGATCTGGTGACAGATCGCTCCCTGCGCTCTCCACCATGCCGGGTTGATGTGGAGGATCAAAAATCCAAAACCTCAAAACCCAATAATTAAACCACTGCGTTGCTTAGTAATAATTGTAGCTTTCAT
Organism: Hemitrygon akajei; assembly: GCF_048418815.1. Classification (NCBI taxonomy): domain Eukaryota; kingdom Metazoa; phylum Chordata; class Chondrichthyes; order Myliobatiformes; family Dasyatidae; genus Hemitrygon; species Hemitrygon akajei. The sequence continues at coordinate 61,811,530 of NC_133133.1, forward strand.
CGGGGCACAGCCTTTCTCACTTTATCCATTAAAATTGTTCCGATCGTTGACCGATGTAGCCTAACGCTTTTCCACTGACTGATGGTGGTTTACCTCTTTCTGATCGCTTTATTATTTCCACTTTATTTTCAATCGTTACCGTGATAATTTCTGTGAACACAAACACTGTGGATTCAGAGCTCTGATGCCGGGTCCTAATGTCCACCACACTGAGTCAGGTTGAATCAGGGACTTGAGCATCCGCGAATTTTGGTATCCGCGAGGGGTCCTGGAACCAATCCCTCGCGGATAAGGAGGGCCGACTGTACTGTGCAAACATCTTAGTCACAGCTAGGGTACCTAAGGCTCTTGCACAGTACTGTAGTAATTTTATGTATTGCACTGTACTGCTGCTGCTGTAAAAAAAAACAAATTTCATGACATAGGTGAGTGATAATAAACCTAATTCTGATAGGGGTCTCTATTGTGGACTGAGAGTAGGAAGGAGCAGGGAGAGGGGAATCATGATCAGTAAAAAGGGAAGGGAGAGAGGTGGCAGTAGGAAGCACCAGAGACACATTCTGTAATGATCAATACATCAACTCTTTGGAATCAAATTACCTGGTCTGGTGTCTCAGTGCTAGGTACATCTGCACCTGCACTAGTCCCCTTCCCTGGCACTTTTTCTCTGTGTACCTGCCCCAAATTCCTCCTGTGTGTCCACCCTTGTTATTTTCAACATCTTCTGCTACCGCCATATTTACAAACTCACTCTCTCTCCACATTGACAAATACAGTACTGTGCAAAAGTCTTATGCAACCTCTCTGTGCCTTAGGCTTTAAGTTCTTATGTACCTTTGAGTTTTGAACAGTACTGTACATCTGATATGGCTTAAGATCTTTGCTTGAGCTTAGAACTTTCACAGACAGCAAACCTAATGTCATTATGGTTGGCACCCAATGTGGTCCTAAGAACATAAGAAATGGGAGCAGGAGTAGGTCATCTGCCATTCAATAAGATCATGGCTGATCTGGCCATGGACTCATCTCCACCTACCTGCCTTTTCCCCATAACCCTTAATTCCTCTACTCTGCAAAAATCTATCCAAGCATGTTGGATATGTTATTTCCAAAGGTATTATTTTAGAAAGAATCATTATTTAGCAGTAGTCCAACTCAGAACACGTTTGAGAACTGCTACAGCATTCCACCTGGTACTGTAAAATGGCCAGCCACCTGGCTCCAGTAGTTTTGCAGGAAAATGCTCGGTGATATGATGAATGTGTTAATAATATATTAGACATATGGTATAATACCCAGACTGCTCCTCAAATTGAACATGATGAATATTTTATTCTTCAAACCAGAGACTGGAATGATGAAGGGACAGAACATCGAGTAGGATGCAGATTAGACAGACCAAACCCTGCTGTACAACCTCCAACTCAGATCATCACAATTTGTACCAGATACTAACTTTGTAGCAATAATTCATGCCTTGAGTCAGCAAACTGGCCCCCTTTTTAGATAGAAACCAAGCACCCGCGTGGGGACCACATGCTTATGTGATAGAATCTGCTGGCCAAAATCTTAATTCTGATGCATGAGTATATTCTTTCCAAGTCCACTTGTGGTAGGGCCCACAGCAGTAAGCCCTTGAGGTATTAATGAAGTGTGGAGAACAGATGCTTGGGAGCATACACTAGAGTTACTAAAAAGATTGACTATAGCCAGTAAAAGAAGAATACAGTGCCAGGTTCCTGTATATGGAGACACTGCCGCTTTCCCAGTACAAACTTCCTATCAAGTTTTTGGACCTGAGTCTTTTCAGAGTTTGCAGACAGTATGCCCCACACCTCCAGCTGATGCTGATGAAATTTTGAACTAGTTACTTCAGAATGCCAGGAGGTTACAAGCCTTCCAGGCCACATACTCGCCAGCATATTCAGCAATTCTTATTAATGTTATTTCCTATATCCTTGGTACCACCTCCACGTGAGTTTAGAAGCCCATATCAGATGTATGTGTGGATTTATAAACAAGTAAGGGGTGGAAATGTCTGTGTAGGATTTAGTAATGTAATGAGTAAAATAGTCAAAAGCCAGGGCTTGCTAACAGCTTATGAGATCGGAGAACAGATGGCAAGGACAGACTGGGACCTCAACGTAGGTGCCCTTCAGGGCTGTGTACTAAGCCCCCTCCTTTACTCTCTGTATACCCATGACTGTGTCGCCACCCACAGCTCCAATCTGCTAATTAAATTTGCTGACATTACTACATCGATTGGCCTAATCTCAAATAATAATGAGGCAGTCTACAGAGAAGTAGTCATCACCCTGACCCAGTGGGGTCAAGAAAACAACCTCTCCCTCAACGTCACTAAAACAAAGTAGCTGGTTGTGAACTACAGGAAGAATGGAGACAGGCTAACCCCTATAGACATCAATGGATCTGAGGTTGAGAGAGTGAACAGCTTTAAGTTCCTCGGCATAAACATCACTGAGGATCTCATGCGGTTTGTATATACTGGCTGAGTGGTGAAAAAGGCACAGCAGCACCTCTTTCACAGATGGTTGAAGAAGTTTGGTATGACCACCCCCCCCCCCCCCCACCAATTCTCAGAACTTTCTACAGGGGCACAATTGAGAGCATCCTGACTGGCTACATCACTGCCTGGTATGGGAACTGTACCTCCCTCAATCACAGGATTCTGCAGAGAGTGGTGCAGACAGCCCAACGCATTTGTAGATGTGAACTTCCCACTATTCAGAACATTTACAAAGACAGGTGTATAAAAAGGGCCCGATGTATCATTGGAGACTCAAGTCACCCCAACCACAAACTGTTCCAGCTGCTACCATCCGGGAAATGGTACTGCAGCACAAACTGAAGATGTTCTATAGGTCAGTTGTGGAGAGCGCCCTCTTCTTTGTGGTGGCGTGTTGGGGAGGAAGCATTAAGAAGAGGGACGCCTCACGTCTTAATAAGCTGGTAAGGAAGGCGGGCTCTGTCGTGGGCAAAGTACTGGAGAGTTTAACATCGGTAGCTGAGCGAAGGGCGCTGAGTAGGCTACGGTCAATTATGGATAACTCTGAACATCCTCTACATAGCACCATCCAGAGACAGAGAAGCAGTTTCAGCGACAGGTTACTATCGATGCAATGCTCCTCAGACAGGATGAAGAGGTCAATACTCCCCAATGCCATTAGGCTTTACAATTCTACCGCCAGGACTTAAGAACTTTTTTAAAAGCTATTATTAATGCTTTTTGAGATAGTGATTTAGATGCATATCATATTTTTTACTGAGTTAAGTATTGTATGTAATTAGTTTTGCTACAACAAGTGTATGGGACATTGGAAAAAAAGTTGAATTTCCCCATGGGGATGAATAAAGTATCTATTTATCTATCTATCTATCTATCTATCTATCTATCTATCTATCTATCTATCTATCTATCTATCTATCTATCTATCTATCTATCTATCTATCTATCTATCATTAAAGCCAGGACCAATAGGCTCTGGGACAGCTTCTTGCACCAGGACATCAGACTGATTAACTGATGCTGTCGCACCTGTATTTCTATGTTACATTGACTATCCTGTTGTACATAATATTTATTATGTATGGCATCTGTTAGTCTCAAGAGACCATGGAACTACTCCTGGAAAGTCTTCTCCAGGGCACAGGCCTGGGCAAGGTTGTATGGGAGACCAGCTGTTGCCCATGCAGCGAGTCTCCCTCTCCACGCCACAGATGTTATCCAAGGGAAGGACAAGGGCACCAGTGTCATCGCAGGAGTTGCCAGAACGAGGTTGAAGGCAACGTTGAACTGACTTAGGGACTCCAGCTCCAGATTTGTCCTCGGGGTTTACTCCCGAAGCCTTTCCCATGAGTGGGTATGGCCGCAAGGCAGCGGAGGTTCGAAGTCAGAGTTTTCCCTCTCGTAGATGGACTGCCTTCCCATTGGGCAGTTCCATCTCCATTAAAAATTACTATAATTGCACATTGCACATTTGAACGGAGATGTAACGTAAAGATTTTTACTCCTCATGTATATGAAGGATGTAAGTAATAAAGTCAATTCGATTCAATTCCATTCATTGTTCATTCCATAATGTTACCTGTTTATCCTCATGAAAGCCTCTGCACCATGTGAGGAATAGCTTTTAATCAACACCTGATACATGAATGATTTCCAGTTGGTGAAGAGATCCTGCGCACCGCACCGACTTGGTGGTATCAAAACTACTGCTCTTTCCCACACAAGGACCCTCCCCTTTTCCCTTGAAAGGGAATGTATAGTCTGTAACAAAGTTATTCCTCATGTCAATGGCATTCACAGTGTTCTACACCAGCCTCTCAGCAAAGAGGATATAATGAACAAACCAAAAAGGTTCCATGGAGACCACCAGACTTGAGATAAGATATCTGCTCACAATGTGGATGGCTAGAAACTAGATATCAGTCACAGACTTTAGTTTCATTCCTTTTCTTTGCTGAAGAAAGTCTTAGACTAAGATACTCCTTCTGGGATTGAGGGAATGTTCATAGGCCCAATCAATGTTATGCGAAGAGTATGAAACATTATGCCCACCTAATCTTCCACCCTTTAAATATACAAAGAGACAGGGCCCATCCCAAATGTCCACACCCTCCTCTGCAGCTCAGGGAAAGCAAAATGGAAGAAAGGTTGTATGACTACAACATTGATGTAGTGAAAATTGCACAGGAGGGGGAGTATTTCAACAACAATTTGACTCAAAATACTCCATCTGACAAATATACAGGTGTACCTAGTTTCACCTTTCCATATTGCTAAACATCATATTTTTGGCAAAGTTCGACCCTGCTGCTTTGATAAGGGTGATAGGCTTTCAGATCGTTGAGTTTAGAACCTTTGTGGTCAGTAAACTCAATACCATCACAGATTTGGTGATTCTGAGTACAGGGAAGCTTGTTAAAGAAACTCACTTCTACAATGCTGATAAGTAGATGCTATGTGTGAATCAGTGCAAGGAACAAGACGTTCTGCACTCAAAACTGATTTCTGTGCCAAGTACAAATGTTTTTGCAGTTTTTTTCTTTTAATCGGTTGATTCTCTGAGGAGACATTTGACTTTGGTTACTACTACTAAAGGCATATTAATTGCTGTATGTACTCATCCTGTTTTGCACTATTGACTTCAATGGACCTCAAGGTATAGAGGTGGAACAGAATGTGCAGACGTGGAAGCAACTAGCAGCTGATACTTATGTATGTCTTCAATGCTAATGGAAGGTTAAAAATTAAATTTCTGCCACAAGCATCTATTTTCACCAGTTTAAAATTGGAAAGATTGACTCCTTGTAGTGCATAGTGCTTCAGTGATATTTTCCTTAAACCTGAGTTTTGGAATTTTTAAGGAAGAGATATTAGAGGAAATTACTTAAAGTTCTATCATTTCTGTGTTTAACTGTAATATGTACCTTGATTTATATTTTGGATTTCTGTGGCAGGACATTGATAGAAGTGGAATTAGTGTAGATTTAGTACTTTATTGTTGAAATGGAGACAATGGTGCAAAGAACCTATTTTTTCTGTGCTGTCTGATATTGGCATGCCTAAAACTCCAAGTTTAATCTGGATGCTGAAGGACAAACCTTATGCTCTTTTGAAGTGTGTGAAGGAAGAGAAGTGGGTGCAGGTACTCAAAAAGTTGAAAGACCTAAAAGTTGAAAGACCTAAAAGAGAGAAGGTACTCAAAAAGTTGAAAGACCTAAAAGTACGTAAGTCACCCAGACCAGATGAACTGCACCATAGGGTTCAGAAGGAGGTAGCATTAGAGATTGTGGTGGTATTAGAAATAATCTTTAAAAAATCATTGGACTCTGGCATGGTGTCAGAGGACTGGGAAATTATAGATGTTACGCCACTCTTTAAGAAAGGAGAAAGGCTGCAGAAAGGAAATTATAGACCAGTTAGCCTGACCTCAGTGGTTGGGAAGATGTTGGAGCCAATTGTTAAAGATGAGGTGATGGACTACTCGGTGATACAGGGTGAAATAGGACAAAGTCAGCATAGTTTCCTTAAGGGATAATCCTGCCTGACAAACCTGTTGAATTCTGTGAGGAGATTACAAGTAGGATAGATAAAGGGGATGCAGTGGATGTTGTATTTTTGGACTTTCAGAAGGCCTTTGACAAGGTGCCACACATGAGGCTGCTTACCAAGTTAAGAGCCCGTGGTATTACAGGGAAGTTTCTAGGATGGTTAGAGCATTGGATGATTGCACGAAGGCAGTGGGAATAAAAAGATCCTTGTCTGGTTGGCTGCCAGTGACTCGTGGTGTTCTGCAAGGGTCGATGCTGGGACCACTCCTTTTATGCTGTATGTAAATGATTTAGATGATGAAATAGATAGCTTTGTTGCCAAGCTTGCAGATAATATGAAGATTGATGTTGAGGAAACAGGTAGGATGTGGAAAGCCTCAGACAGATTAGGAGAATGGGCAAAAAAGTGGCAAATGAAATGTAATGTTAGAAAATTCATGGTCATCCACTTTGGTAGTAGAAATAAATGTGTGGACTATTTTCTAAATGGGGAGAAAATCCAAAAATTTGAGATGTAAAGGGACTTGGGAGTCCTTGTGCAGAACACCCTAAAGGTTAACTTGCAGGTTGAGTCGGTGGTGAGGGAGGCAAATGCAATGTTAGCATTCATTTCAAGAGGTCTAGAATACAAAAGCGGGGATGTGATACGGAGGTTTTATAAGCCACTGGTGAGGCCTCACCTTGAGTACTGTGTACAATTTTGGGCTCCTCATCTTAGAAGAAATGTGCTGGCATTGGAAAGGGTACAGAGGAGGTTCACAAGGATGATTCCAGGAATGAAAGGGTTATCATATGAGGAACGTTTGATGGCTCTGGGTCTGTACTCCCTGGAATTCAGAAGGATAAGGGGGGATCTCATTGAAACCTTTCGAATGTTGAAAAGCCTAGACAGAGTAGATGTGAATGGGATGTTTTCCATGGTGGGAGAGTCTTGAACAATGGGGCACGGCTTCAGGATAGAGGGGCATCCATTCAAAACAGAGATGCGGGGAGATCTCGTTAGCCAGATGGTGGTGAACTTGTGGAATTTGTTGCCATGTGCAGCTGTGGAGGCCAGGTCATTGGGTGTTTTTAAGGCTAAGATTAATATGTTCTTGATTGGACAAAAGTTATGGGGAGAAGGCCGGGAAATGGGGTTGAGGAGGAGAAAAAAAGGATCAGTCATGATTGAATGTCAGAGCAGACTCAAAGGGCCAAATGGCCTGATTTCTGCTCCTGTGTCTTATGGTATAATTCTCTATATTGTTGAATCCCTGTTTTATGTAAGTATCTGAAAGCTATCTGCATTTTATTTCTCTCATTCTTCCCTTCCCCCTCCTCGCAGCCGACATCTGGTTCAAATTGTTGTCTGTAATTTTCTCTCATTTCACATATTTTCAATATTATGGTCAATGATATCTGTTCCTACTTTTATGCATGCTCTTAAGTTTAATTCTGAACCCAGGCAAGTCTAAACAACTAAAATAGTTAAAATTTTGCCAGTTTGCCTTAAAACTGTAAGCAATCATTATATTGTGAACAGTTGCCAGAAAAGCGAGTGGCAGAGCCATTATTACATTAATGTCCAATGACATATGCCCAGTGCTAGACTAACCAGAACCCACAACAGATGGCTGCCAATGGCCTGTGGCAGCAACAGATTAGACCCAAAAAAAAAACAAAGCCTTTCACCGTGAATGCTAACAACATCACAATGGAAGGCAGAATTCAAAGATGATCACATTATTCACCTTTCCAGAATAATTTCTTAGGCTTTTCAAAAGTGTGCTCGGCTGAAGACAAGCCATATTGTGTTCCACTGCAGATTGCTGCAAAATTCAAGGTCTCAGGGTCTTGGACTATATATTTTTTGTGTGGCTGTATTTGACTGACATATTTATTTGCTATATCATATGTGCTAGATATGCCTAGTGCTGTGTATGACTATTGATACTGTGTTTTGCTCTTTGTCCCCAGAGTAACGCTGTTTTGTTTGGCTGTATTCATGTATGGTTGAATAACAATTAAACTTGAACTATGAACTATGGATCTATTAATTGCTCTATAGCTCCAGTTGAGTATTTCCGCAACATTTTCATTTTGAATAAAGATCATAAATATCTGAAGCCTCGCCACTCAGTGTCAAATTTAGCTTCAACTTGGCTTTTTGTTTACGGATAGTGGAAAGTACAGAATGGAAATCTGACTTATAATTCCTGTATACAGTTGGAGAACATAGCATCTAATTGACTTTAAATAGTTGCAGCATGTGACTTTTCTGTGCAGTTACGGTTTACAAGTTATTTTTCAGGACGTGAAATTACTACCTTTGTAAGTTTTAAATACATTGGTGGATAATCTTCTTCTGTTCATTGCAAACAAATAAAGCATTGTCATTCAGAACACTTCAGACAATATGCAGATTTGATGTCAAGAGAATCACTCCACAATCACTTCTTTTTTCTCTATGCTTTATTTCTCCACAGATTTTTGCCCCACTTCTGAGTTCAGTCAGTCATTTTTGCTGTTTGGTTTATCTCACACTGCACTGAGTTATTTTTCATCGTCTGTGAAGTAAACCATTCATTCCCTTTGCTGCATTTAAAATTAGTTGCAGATAGCAAATCCTGTGCAATGAAATTTCACACTGCTGTCTACAGCACCTTAATGTGTTAATATTCCAAAGAAAAGCATGCACAGGATTTTCAAACAAATCCGAAACTATTGTCCTCATAATATGTTCTTTGCATTTTTGTAACATGTCAGTAAGGTATGATTGGCTGTGTTAATTGTGAACATACTTTAATGGTTGCTCAAAGCTTTCAAATCAAATATCTAAATATCTTTAAGTAACAGGTGACAGAATCTTTAAACAATGTGAATGCCATTAGAGAAATGCATGATGTTTCAATGGAAGTAGAAATGTTTATCTAGTGTCTTTTAAATCTGAAATGTAGGTAGTGGCTGGAATACATTTTCATTGGTCTTTGTTTAAATACATTTGCTGCTTTGAAGAGTAATTTTGTATATTTTGATCTGAAAGTGACAAGATAGTGTCCTTTGTGTCCAAGACTTGCTAATTGCTTTTTATTATGGATCATTATTTTTGTGAATGAAATAAAATTTTGTTTGATCCTCTTCATGGGAAAAAATCTGACTTGCATCTGTCATTGAGTTCAGCCACTCTACACAGTGACACCAAACAACAAGTGACCAAACCATTGGTGTTTAACAGACTGCACTTCTAAAAACAATGGCACCCATTGGTTGACTCAGGAATCTCATTCATCATGGCATGAATGTCCAACCCAGTAAAATCTCTTATGATCCGGGGCAGTGTTGTTGGAATCTTCCTGTAACCACACTGTGTTGCCTCTAATTAATTTTTGAAATACGAGAGTGCTGTTTGCAGAACTTGCACTTACTACCTAACTCCACTGGTCCTGAAGAAAATGATGGCAGGCAGTAATGTGTGCTGAACGTATTTCCATAGTGCTGCTGTGCATGGAAGTTGCAGAATTAAGAACCTATGATGATTTACCTGTACAATATTATCGGCTGTAATTGGCTGAGCCGGGTTGGCTCGCTGTTCTGCTGGGTTTGTTCGTCTCTGCACTGGACTGAGGCTGTGGCCTGCAAAAAATGGACTTCTGGATTGGGTATAATGATGTGTGGTGTCATGAACTTCAGATCTGAATGCTGTTTTGCTTGCTTTTATTGTTTGCATGATTTGTTTTTTTTTTACTCTCTCTGCACGCTGAGTGTTTGGATGGTCTTCTTTGGCTTTCAATGGGTTCTATTGGGCTTCTTTGTTTTCTGGCTGTTTGTAAGGCAATGAATCTCAGGGTTGTATAAAGTATACATACTTTGATAATAAAATCTACTTTGAATGTTGAACTTTAAATAGGAACTTATGCAGCCAGTTCTCTAAGTGGTAAAAGCTATTAGTTTGGGAAGAGCTGAGGAAAATGTCTTGGCACATTGCTGCAAGTATTACACACTCTGGCCACGATCTTCAATAGATAGTGCTGGGGAAATGGAAATGTCAATCAAATGGAATGGTGCTGTGTGTTTTGTTCATCCAGTAAATGGAGAGTATTCCATTGTGCTCCTGACAATTATCTACTTCTTCTTCTGGAAGAAGCTTTATATTATACCAAATCTCCACTGATTGGTCTTGATGCGTACAGCTTGCTGTTTATTTTAGTACAGCCTGTTTACCACATTTTTTAGATATGAAAGTGTAGCGGTTATGTAGAGAGCATGTAACCAAGAGATTTGAATAATGAATGAAAAGTATGATTTCAAGGCCACCTCCAGACTCCTGTCCCTAATTCTCTTCAATTAAGTGAATTCAATTAAATATTTTAGTCCAGGAAACAGTGTCCATAAGAAGCATGTTGTGACATATTGGCAGTTGAGGTCAATCTATCCTCTTTGTATATTGATATTTATGTTGTTTCAGAATTTCAAATTTTGTTTAAAAGAGTTTAATTATATCTTATTTTGACACAAAAAAACATGGAAAACCATGTCATAGAGTTAAATTATAACTATTGTCAGAGAAATCAAAACAAGAATATTGTTGTTGTCATATAAATAAATAGACCTCCTTAAGGTTGTTCTAGTTGGGGGTGGATATAATGGGAATAAGCTCCCACTACCTAGTAAATGCTCCCAATGGTGTGGGTCTCAAATAGCTTCTGAAAACCATGTTCAGCTCCTGGCCTTTACAGAAGGCTTAGCTACTAAACCTGGTGGAACTGTTGCTATTGACAGAAGAATGGGCAAAATTGGGTTGCTAGTACTTTAAAGCCAGTCACTTTGAGCAGATGTGGCTTATCGGCTGTGGTTGGCTGCTCGTCTAGGAGAAGGAAAACTGATCTCAAACCTCCGCTGACTTATGGCTATACTCACTCATGGAGAAGCTTTCAAGGGTAAACCTTGAGGTAAAATCCAGAGCTGGAGTCCCTAAGGCAGTCCTACATTAAGTTCAACACTGACTGACAGCCCCTGTGAAGCTGCTGTTGCCAAACTGTATGGGTCTCTACCATTCCTTTGGATTCATCAGCTGTCTGGAGAAAGGGAATTTGCTGCATGGGAAAAAGTATGCTCTCCATAATCGTACTGCCCTGGCTTATGTCTCATGTAGACAACTATGAGGCAATATCCATGGTCGAAGCTGACCAATGAAGGGCCTCAATGGATATTTGTGTCAACGGACTGCCTCACCTCGTTGATGTTTTTGCATTTTAAATATAATCCCAAATGTCATCCGTTTTTATACAGTTCCTTTACTCTATTCTGGAACTTGAACAAGGATCTTTGTTAATGCAAGGAATGCAATTATCAGACTTGTGCTTGAAGGCCAAGGATTGCTAGGAATAGGAAACTGAGAGCGAGTGCAGAGTTTGCCCATTTGATATCCTTTTGAAGGACCATTGGAACAGGCAATCAATAAAGGAAAAAATTAGCCCCATTTGGGTATTGATTGTGCCTGTTTTATCTGTGCAGTGTTAAAATATTGCTGGATCTATGTTTTTCATTTTTTTGCTGTAGTTTTTAAAATAAAAATTTCCAGTATGTTGATGCTGTAACTTACAGTAAATCCAGATTACACACATTCCTGTACATAGATTGTCAAAAGTTAAATAATGCCAAATTCTGTGCCTTGTGTACCACATAAAATGACAAATTATAGGAATTAAACTTCATTGCCTGAGAGTATGTGATACACTTTAATAAAAATAAGACCAGTGTGAATTCATCAATAGAGAAAGAGATATATTAATAATATTGCAGCAGTAATTTCTGATATATTTTTTGCCCAAAAACAAGAAATAGTTTGGAAAACACTATTTATGGATAATGTTACTAAATTGTTTAATTGGTATAGAACCTTAATTCCAAAGCAAATACTTTGATCTTTTTTTAATGTAACTATATACAACTTACTGGTTTCTAGAAGTTGTTATTACCTCACTTTCCAATATTGTATTGAAGTGTGAGGTTAGTAGGCAAGTAGGTGACTCCAACTCCAGCTAGAGTGAGCTAAGCTTCAGTAGACTGTCATTCTAACCAGTTTGCTGGATTAGGACTATGAACAGAAGAGTAATTAAGAGTGGAAACCGTGTGAGTTATTTTTTCTTCCCTCCCTCTCCAGCCCAGTGTCATTGAGGCAAACCAAAAATTAGTTAATTTTGCTATTGCATGAAAACATCTTGCATTTATATAGCACTTTTTATGATATCTCAAAATGACAGGTAAATTTATTGGTATTGAACGGTAGTCAATGTTGTAATGGAAAAGAAACAGTTATAGTTGCAATAGGGCTTATAAACAAGCCAGATACTCGATATTTAAGGTGTTTGTTCATGGTAAGTTATTACTTGGAACACCGGGAACACTCACCTGCTCTTGTCTTTTGCTACTCTGATAAGTGAGGGGCAATGATTTTTCAGAGATCATGAGGACAAAATGCTTATATTATCTGTCTAATAACATTAACAATTTTTAAATATGCATTCACAATCAGAAATTATCACATGATCTGGGAATTATTAAGCTTCTGTGTCCTTCACAATTCTTCAGAACTACGCTTCAGCACAGTGGTACGTTGCATAGTCACAAATGCAGAGAGAAAACTAGCCCCTTTGGTCCACGGAGTCAACAATAAACACCCAATGTACTCTAATTTCATCCAAGATCCATTTTATTCTCCACATTCCCACCAACTCCTCCCAGAGGTCAATTAACCTCTAAATCTGCACATTTTACAAATGCTGGAGGAAGCCTGTCTGGTCGCAGGGGGAACATGCAAACTGCACGCTTGCCGTGCTGGTGATGTGACCAGTGTTGACCTAGGTTGCTGGAACTTTATGGCAGTGGCTCCCCTAATTGTGTTCCTCTGTCATCTGGTCATTAATGCCGACGTAACGAACTGTGAACAGAGTTGCGAGGTACCATAGTGAAAATCTTGGGTTGGGTGCCGCTCAGAGCCCAGGTCAAAGGTTACAGGTCACAGTTTGGTTGGTGTGGTGTTTAGTATCATTGTACTGAGGATGAAGGAAGTTGTCTAAAGGATAAAGTACAGAACACCACTCTATTACTTTGTTAAATTTCAATAACAGATTTACAAAGAAAGTATATCAGCAATGATACTGCTAGATGTGTGAAATTGCATATTGATTACTGTATATACCAGGATTTGACAATTAAGCTTGATAATAGGCCATGGAATATCCATTATGGGATAAATACACTGTCACCTACATGGCTTTTTCCTGATGTAGTGATGCACATCTCAATTTGCCATTCATTTTTCAGTGTCTATGTGGACAGCTTTATTTGAGTTATACTATATTTTTCCTAAAAGTTGAAACGCTCCTGGTTCCCCTCGTAGAAATCAACCATTTCCTCATTGATTGTTCTGTTATATAAACATTCATATAATCACCATGCTTGCTTTATAACCATGAACCTTTAGTCCTACAGGTTTTGTCATACTCATGTTCCTCCGACCTTGAACATCTAACAATCAAATGCCAACTGTTCTATTTGCCAAGAGAGTTCTCCAGTGTGATCCTGACCACAGTTTACATACCACTAGCAGCCAATTATAATCAAGTGCTTGAGATACTGCATGATATTGTCACCAAACTAAAAAACAGTTCTTATTATAGTCAGGGATTTGAAACAGCTTTATTTGAAGAAATCTCTGCCCAAATACCATTAACGTATAACCTGTCACACCAGAGGTCCTAACACACTAAATCACTGCTATACTAAGATAAGGAAAGCCTACTATTCCAGGCCCGGACTACATTTCAGGAAATTGGATCACTTCGCTCTCCTCCTACCTGAATGCAGGCAGAGGCTAAAGAGCAAAGTTCCAAGAGTTAAGTACAACAAATATGTGGTCATGAGAGGCCTGAAGAAAAACAATGAGATTACCATGAGTTGGTGGACTGGGCCGTGTTCAGGGACTCGTCTGTGGATCTGAGTGAATATAACACAATTGTCATGGACTTTATACAAACATTTGTGGATGAGGGTATCCCCAGAAAATCATTCAGAGGTTTCCCCAACCAGAAGCCGAGGATGAACCATATGATCCTCAATCTGCTGAGGGCCAGATCAGAGGCATTCAAGTGTGGCAACCAAGAAAGTTACAAGAGGTCCAGGTACAATCTCTGGAAAGCCATCTCATGGACAAAGTGGCAATTCCAGACTAAACTTGAATCAATGAGGATGCCGGACAGCTACAGCAGGGCTTGAGTGTTATCACCTCTTATAAAGTAAAATCAGGAGACATGAGTTAGAACATGGCTTTGCTTCCAGATGAGCTCAATGCATTCCATGCTCGCTTTGGTTGTCAAAACATGGTGGAACCATCACAAACTCCCACAGCTCCCGATGATCCTGTGGTTTCAGTCTCTGAGGCTGACGTGAGGCATTCCTTCAGGAGGGTGAAACCATGGAAAGCATTTGGCCCAGATGGGATCCCTGGCTAAGTGCTAAAGACCTGTGCTGCTGAACTGGCTAGAGTGTTCGCTGCAATCTTTAACCTTTGCCTTCAGCAGGTACCACCTGCTTCAAGCAGGCTTCAATTATAGCAGTGCCTTAGAAGAACTTGGTAGCCTGCCTCAATGACTGTCATCCAGTAGCACTTACATTCACAGTGATGAAGTGTTTTGAGAGGTTGGTGATGAAGCATATCAATTCCAGACTGAAAAGCGACTTGGTCCATTTTGCCAATAGGTCCACAGTAGATGTCATTTCATTGGCTCTTCAGTCAACCCTGGAACATCTGGACAAACTTGTATTCATCAGGCTACTCTTTATTGATTATAGTGTGACATTTGATGGTATCGAACCCTCAAAACTAATCAATAAGCTACAAGACCTTGGTTTCAATACTTCTTGTGCAATTGGATCCTCAATTTCCTCATATGCCAAACCCAGTCAGTTTGGATTGGCAACATCTCCACAATCTCTATCAGCACAGGTGCATAGTAAAGATGTGTGCATAGCCCCCTTCTCTACTCACTTTATACTTGTGACTGTTTGACTAAGCTCAGCTCCAAAGCCACAGTTAAGTTTGCTGACAACACCACTCTTACAGGCTAAATCAAAGGGTGTGACAAATCAGCATATAGGAAGGAGATTGAAAATCTGGCTGAGTGGTGCCACAAGAACAACCTCTTATTCAATGCCAGCAAGATCATGGAGATGGTTAGTGGGGGGAGGAAACCAGAGGTCTATGAGCAAGTCCTCATCAGGAGATCAGAGATGGAGAGGATCCACCTCTGATCTCCCCATATGTGGTGAAGAGTATATTGACTGGCTGCATCACAGCCTGCTGTGGAAACATTGATGTCCTTGAACAAAAAGTCTTCCAAAAAGCCACTGATACAGCCCAGTTCATCATAAGTAAAGTACAAAATACCATTGAGCACATCTACATGAAGCGTTGTTGCAGGAAAACATCATCCATCACCAAGGACCCCCACTACCCAGGTCATGATCTTTTCTTGCTACTGCCATCAGGAAGATGGGACAAGAACCTCAGGACTCACACTACCAGATTCAGGAAAGGTTATTACTACTCAAGCATCAGGCTCTTGAACCAGAGGTGATTTCTTTAGAGAACTTCACTTGCTCCTCAACTGGACTGTTTCCACAACCTATGGAATCGATTTCAATGACTCTTCATCTCATGTTCTCGATATTTATTGTTTATTAATTAGCTTATTATTATTTCTTTTTTTCCTTCTTTTTGTATTTGCACATTTGTTGTTTTTTGCACACCGGTTGTCTGCTCTGTTGGTGTGGTCTTTCATTGATTCTGTTACGGTGTTTTGATATATTGAGTACGCCCACAAGCAAATAAATCTCTGGGTTTTACATGGTGACCTATCTCATAATAAATTTACCTTGAACTTTAAATTTTAATTATCTAAGTCCCTTTTGAAGTACTGGTAATGTTTTTGCCTCAATCATCCTTTCTGATTTGCAGAGCTTCTCTGTCCTCTGAGTAGAAACATTTTTCTCCAAAATTCCTCAGTCTCTCCATATACCATCAAATGTATGCTCCCTAATTACTGACTACTCTGCCTGGAGAATTAAATCTTGCCTATACTTTCCATTTAAGCCTCTCATATTTCGAACCATCTTTGTCCAATTTCTCCTTAGCCTCATTTGTTCTAGCCTAGTCAGTTTTCCATATAAAGGATCATAGATTTATTATTGGCATCAAAAAGGCCATACAACCAGTCACAACTCTGTCTTGTCTTTGTAGAATAATCTCATCAGTCCCATTTACCTATGCTTCCCCTGAGCTCTGCAAATTGCTCTCACTCAATGCTTTTTGAAGGCAGTGATTGATCCTGTTTTCATCATCCCTAAAGGTAGTAATTTTTTATAACTGAAATTCACCTGTCTTGGGAAATTTATCACGTTTCTTTTACATACTGTCTCCATTCTTGGTGCATCTTTCGCTGATGTAGTAATCTGAGCTTTACTTAGTATTCTTAACTGTGGCCTAAAGAGTAAAGTTGACCTCCCTGCTGTTCCTATCATGAGCAGAAGCATGGAATATATCACATATGTGGTATTTTGGTGTCAACAAGAATGTTCATTAGGATATCGGTGGCATGATTACAGACGTGAAAGCTTATTTAAGAGAGGATTTTTCTTCTTTGCAAATTCCAATAGCTGAATAGTATTGCTGCTGCCCATGATTGCCGCACATTCCTTTTCAAATTTATATATTTCAATTATTATATACCATGTTGTAGTGTATGACTTGTTGACTCATTAACCAGGCGGCATTGAATATTTGGGTAAAGTTAGCCACATTTTTGTACTTCTACAGTGATCCCCTTCTGACGATTTGGTTTTGTGTGAAGTTTTTATTGTTTTTTTATGGAGCTTGTAAGATGCGTGTCACAGCCCAATATTCTATTGAAATTCATTACTCAGATTTCAGACATCAATACAGAAAAGTACATGAGCAATATACTGTTCATAAATTGGTTACTGGCTGGCTCACAGTTTGTGAAGAATCATTAATACAGGCACATATACTGCATATAAACTGCTTGAATTCTGCAGTCATTAAAAAAAAATCTGAGGGAATATCAAAGAAGTGAAAATAATTAATTGTCTACAAGCCTAACACAATTTTGAGAAGGCTTGTGTTTTATTTATATAATTGACTCTGGAGTAATTTTGAAAAGGAATATGATTCTTACAGACGTTGCAGAATACTTTTATTCAAATGACAAAAGTAATTACTTGTCAATTGTCACAAGCTCTTTATTAATATTAAAAGCAGGATTGACATTTGATAGATACACTTAAGATATTATCACTCCCACTCCAGAAATATGTAGTGACAGTTTTAAAGATGTGTGCGGAGTTAACTCCAATGTCCTTGGAAACTAACTTTTGACTTTTACAATGTTACATGCTGAGGAGGAAGGAGAAATCGAAGCACCATGTGTGACATATTCCCTCACTGGAGTGCATCCTGTGAGTACCTAGGGTAAAGCATAAGTGCAAGTAATATATTTAGCTCTGATAAATACCCTTGAGTTTAAATATATAAATACAGCACTGTATAAATCTCAGCATGACACAAGTTCAAGCACGAAATTAATGTGATCAGACTATCAGATGGGTATCCAGACCTACTTGTGTGAATGTAAAATTATACTGAAATCTGATCACTTTTAATGTCTCCATTGCAAGGGACGTTGGTAGTAGTATATTCTCAAAGCTTTTGGTTTGATACAAGAACATAGAAATTACTGTCAATAATGTGCAAACATGTTCATATCAAATTCCATAAGCTCCTATTACGTGCAAGGGACTCATCTATTTAAATTAAATGGTTTAAAAAGTAGAGACAATAGGACACAAAAAGAAAAATGGTTCATTCATTGTCATTACAGGGAGTTATCTGCACTTGAGGTTCTTCAGTGCCCAGAGCTCTTCCTAAGCCCATCTCTGTCTAGCCTTTTGCTGCATTATAAACATTTAGCAGCAATTGGTGTCTGGTGCACTTCTCTCTAAGGAGACCCATTATATACTCTTTACTTTATTGTACAGTGCCAACAGCAAATTTGGAAATCATTGGAAATAGTGCCTTTATACTGAAATAAATAAGTCATGTAAGCAACTGCATTATACATACAACAAACAGAACAAGGGCTGAAGAAAATCCAAAAGGACCTCCCTATGAGCATTTCTCCTCTACCTCCTGAAGCTGGCTATTATATACTGGAGCTCAACCATTTACTTCAAATGAGTTATAAAGCAAAGTGATGCTTCCATGGACGTTGCTCACCATGGCAAGATGTTGCAGAAAGTCCCCAACTTTCTTTTGACTAGCCTTCTATACTTTTTCAGTAATTGACATCTTATACTGTTTCTGATATTCCTTCTAAAGAGGAAACTATTTGTCTTTTCATTATCTAACACTGACTGACAGAATCTGAGGACCGTTAGCAAGAATGCACATTCTACAACGGTTTGCCTTACAGGAAGATATTAAGTCAACAGTCTACGTAATTCTGTCTTCCTAACTCAAGCCTAGTAAGTGGTCTATGTGTTGGTACTGTGCTAAAATTCTGATGATGACTGTGGACACATGTAGTAGAATTAACCTTAGTTGCTAGTAGAGAGTTAAATGTGGTGAAACAGCCTGCTCATGCATATTAGGTTAGCTCAGAAATGAGGAATGAACTGATTGATAACAGCCTTTGGAACCATATTCCAATGAGTAAATGCTTTTGCTGCACAGTAGAAGACAAGACCTAGAAAGCTGATGTATCATAAAAGAAAGAGCTTCATGTTACCAGAATATGATGGTTCCTGGTTTGTAAAGATAATTGGAAACAATCTTAGAGCATTGTAATTGAACAGATTCATATAAAGAAGACTCCTTGGACAATGGATTTAAAGTAAACCTCCTAAACCCTACCCTTTTCAGCTGTTTCCTCCATTATTTTGGGCCATCCAATTTCCCACAGAAGTTTGGTAACAACTTAGAAACCAGCCCAGCATTAGCAACTACCTCTCTTCCCCGTTTCCTTCAACTATCTCCAGCACTGTAGAAATCGATGGACCCCAGTCTTAGAATAAGAAGAAAAATGATTCTGAGTCACACTCTATGTTTCAGAGACTGCATTTTGTTAATGTAGATCAATTAGGTCAACTAACTCACAACAGTTTCTCTGTAATTAGAAAACAATAATCTGTTGGATCTGCTGATGACTCAGTATTTCAGCAGAATGAAATGTTATTATAGCAATTATCGCTTTGCTATTTTTGAATTTTGCTGTCTACTTTTTTTATACTGAAACATTGACTACACATTAATAAAACCACTTTATAAGCAGTAAAACACTTGTGACATCTTGTGCATGTGAAATGGGATATGTAAATGGCAGACATTCTGTCCCTTGTATCTGAGCTACATAGATTAAAAAACATCCCAGGTTTGTGGTGACTGAAATGACGTCTAGCTGATTTCTTCTAGAATATTTCTTTCAGAACTTTACAATTAAGGAAAAAGGTCCACACACATAATCTCTGTTTAGCAAACTACAGATAGAACTATGCTTCTGCAGATAAAACATGAGAAGAGGGTTGACGGTATGGAGCCTCATGGATGAACAGTCCACCAATGTTCACAGTTAAAAAGCTGTTTGGGTAAGATTCTGGGTAGAAACAAAATGGACTGGGCCAGATCACATTGATGGTTCTGCGTGCTAGCTCCACGATATGGATAAGTCTGTTTTGGACTTTTGCCCCAAGACGCTACAGTATAGATGGATGGAACAAGCTGGAGGTCAAATGTCGATGTATTTCTGAAGTGCTTAGCTGTGATGATCATAAGGTTATGGCAAGAATCATATCAGCCAATTTCTTTTTCAAAGGAGGAAAACCAGGTATTCCTAAAAGTGGCAAAATGTAATGTACAGCTGCATTACAGGTTAACTTGCATGTTAAACAACAAAAGTAAAACACAATCTCAAAACCAATGGAGACCAAATGAGTAGGTTAAAGCTCTGCACATATGATAGGGAATGACAGTGGTCAATTAAACAGCTGACAATGGGGAGGTTCAAAGAATATTCCAATTCTCAACAATAAAGTGGCTCAGAATCTGGGTGTGTTGAAAATTTTTGAAGCATGAATGGCCATGTTCATTCAGAAGTACTGAATGGATGATCCATCTCATTGCCCTCCTGAAATAAGACCATAAGGCATAGGAACAGAATTAGGCCATTTGGCCCATTGAAGTCTAATCTGCCATTCGATCATGGTTGATATATTTTCCCTCTCAACCCTATTCTGCTGCCTTAGATACCCTTCAAATAAAGTAACTATCAACTTCTACTTTAAATATCCCCAATGACATGGCCTCCACAGCCTTCTGTGGCAATAAATTCCACAGATTCTTCATTCTTCGGCTGAAGAAATTCCTCCTCATCGCTGTTCTAAAACGATGTCCTTTTATACAGAGGTTGTGCCCTCTGGTTTTGACTTTCCCACTTTTTAAACGTTGTTTTCAAGTCCACACCATCCAGACTTATCAATATTTAGTAGATTTCAATGAGATCCCCTTTCATTCTTCTAAATTTCGGCAAGTATAGGCCCAGAATCATCAAACATTCCTCATTCCTGGGATCTTTCTAGTAAATTCCTCTGAACCCTCACCAATTCCAGCACATTGTTTCTTAGATATGTGTCCAAAACTATTCTCAATACTCTAAATGCGGTCTAACTAATGTTACAAAGTCTCAGCAATACATCCTTTTGTTTACATTCTAGTCCTCTTGAAATAAATGCTAACATTGCATTTGCTTTCTTTACTACTGACTCAACCAACAAGCTAATCTTAATGGTCCCAAGTTCCTATGTATCTGCAAATTCTTAATCTGCTCCCCATTTAAAAGATAGTCTATGCTTTTATTCCTTCTTCCAAAGTGTATGACCAGATATTTCCCTGTTGGTCCCAGTTGACCAACATCACAAAAGCCAGTCTCTGTTTAATTTTGTTCATATTGTGTGAGGTCATATAATATCTGAGAATGCTAGAATCAGCAAAGACTACAGGACCAGCTGTAGTACCAAAGATTTGAATTCCAGTACCATTTGTACCTCAGATCTTAACTCTTCCAGTACATTTAGACCACTGGCATCAATCCAATAAAATAATACTGGTATGGGCTACTTGCAAGAAAATAAGACAAATCCAGTCTGGATAAGTAGCACCCAATCACTCTATTCCCAATCATCAGGAAACAGGTAGAAGCAATTGCTAACTGTGTTGTCAAATGCTGCTAATGTAATGATAACCCATTTACTGATGTCCTGTTTGGGTTTTGAAAGGATCAGTTAGCTCCAGACTAATCTCAGCCTTGGATCAAACATGCATCAAAGAGGTAAATGCTAAAGCTGAAGTAAGAGTGACTGACCTAAATATCAAGGCAGCAATTGTTTGAATGTAACATCGTGATACCTTCATAAAATTGGTCAATAAGCATCGGATGGGAATAAATAATTCAGAGGTTGAAGCCACACCTCAGACAAAAGAAGTTAATTATTAAAATGTCTCTCTGGCTTTTTCTCTCTTCCTTGCCAATCCTGATGAAGAATCCCAACCTGAAACATTGAATGCTTATTCCCCTCCATAGATGCTAACTGACCTGCTGAGTTCCCTCAGCAATTTGTGTGTTGTTCACATGATAGCATCTTCATCTCCTTCATCACTGACCTTTCTGTCATAAATTCAGGTTCATATTGTTTACGGATGGTTACACAAAGTTCAATTCTTGTCACAAAAATATGGCAAATGAAGCAGCAGGTGCCTGCTTTCAGAAAGACCCAAACAGCCAACTTCATCAACTTTGCCTCTACTTCCACCCTTACTGGTCCATTTCTGACACCTCCCTCTTCTTTCTTGATCTCTCTGTCTGTGTCTCTGGAGACAGTTTATCCACTGAAATCTATTATAAAGCCCCTATACCTCTTCCCACCCTGTCACACATAAAAATGACATCCCCTTCTCTCTATTTCTCTGTCTCCACTGCATTTTTCATTCCAAAATTAATTAAATGCCTATCTTCTTCAAAGAAAGGTGCTTCCCTTCCTCCATCATCAACACTGCCCTCACCTGCATCTCTTCCATTTTACACTTGTCTGCCCTCACCCCAACCATCTGCCACCCCACCAGGGGTAGGTTACTCTTGTCCTTACCTACCATCCCACCAGCCTTCACATCCAGCACATAATTCTCTGTAACTTCCACCATCTCCAATGGGATAGCACAACGAAGTACATCTTTTTATCCCCCCGACTTTCTACTTCCTGCAGGGATTTTTCCATATGTGACTCCCTTGTCCTTCTTCCCTCCCCACTAATCTCACTCCTGGTACTTATCCTTGCAAGCAGAACAAGTGCTACACCTGCCCCTACACCTCCTCCCTCACTACCATTCACACCCCCAAACAGTTTTTCCATGTGAGGTAATGCTTCACCTGTGAGTCTGTTGGGGTGATCGATTGTATCCTGTGCACATGGTGTGGCCTCCTGTATATTGGTGAGACCTGGTGTAGATTCATAGATTGGGAGACTGCTTTGCCGAGCACCTACGCTCCATCTGCCAGAAAAAGTTGGATCTCCCAGTGGCCACCCATTTCAATTCTACTTCCCATTCGCATTGCAACATGTCAGTCCATGGTCTCCTCTACTGCTGTGATGAGGCGACACTCAGGTTGGAGGAGCAAATCCTTATATTCTATCTGGGTAGCCTTCAACCTGATGGCATGAAGATCAATTTCTTGAACTTCCGGTAATGGCCTCCTCACCCTCTCCTTCACCATTCCCCATCCCCATTTCCCTCTCTCTCTCTATCTCCTTACCTGGCCTTCATCTCTCTCTAGTACTCTTACCCCTTCCTTTTCTTCCATGGCCTTCTGTTCTCTCCTATCATATTTCCTCTTCTCCAGCCCTGTATCTCTTTCACCTATTGACTTCTCAGCTCTTCAGATCACCTATCACCTACTACCTTGTACTTCTTCCTCTCCATCCCCCCAACTTCTTACTCAGGCTTATCTATTTTTTTTCAGTCCTGATGAAGGATCATGGCCCAAAATGTTGACTGTTTACTCTTTTCCATAGATGCTGCATGGCCTGCTGAGTTCCTGTAGCATTTTGTGTGTGTTACGTTGATTTCCAGCATCTGCAGATTTTCTATTGTTAGCATTCAGGCATGGGTTAATAGGTGGCAAGTAATATTCAGACCAGAAAAGTGCCTGACAATGAGCATCTCTAACAAGAGAGAGTCGTACTAACTATTACTGAGTCTATGGTCAACGTCAAGCTCAAGCCTACAAGAAACTCAACTAGACTGGTCATATGTTTTCACTATTTACAAGAGAAGATCAGAATTAACTTGTTTTGAATGGCTCACTTCCTGACACACAAGAACTTCCCACCATCTACTAGGGACAAGACAGGAACATATTGGGATAGTTTTTCCAAGCCTGGATGAATGTAGCATTTTCATCATCACCATCCAGGCAAAGCCATGCATCACATGGACTCTCCATTTCCCACCTTTAATATTCATTCCCTTCACTGATGAACACTGCCTACCATTTATATTGCCTCCAAAATTCCCTGGAGTTAATCATCCGGTCTAATCCAGCAGCACTTCCCAAACTCATTCATCATTTCTACCATCCATGCCTGGCAACACTATCACCTCCAGGTTTCACTCCAAGGCCATCATTTTCTCCAGGGCAAATAGGGACTGTCATTAAATGCTGGTCTTGCCAACAATGACCTCACCCTGATAAATACTATGTTTTGAGATAATATTTGTAGTTTGGGAAGAAACAATGTCTGAATTATAGCAACTGGACCCAATTTGCATCCCTGCATGATGTTTATACTCTAAGTGGTTATTAAAGGCCAGGAGAATTATATGGTTTAAATCATCCAGTTTAATAAAACAAGTGTTTCTAGCCACTGGTTTCAAATTCTGAAGAACTAATTCAGCTCACACTTAATTTTTCTTTTTTATTCTCTAGTAGAATCTAGAATTATAACAAGCTCTCATTCCAACTTGCTAATGTTATCTTATTATTAAAATTATTGATGTAATAAGTATGCATTAAAAGGAATCACACTGCTATAAGTGTGAGGAACTATAATAGAAACTACTGATGAACCACCCACCAATGCTCACAGGTAGAGGACTCCCTGCAAAAGTGAAAATTAATGATTAAATTTAAAAACAATAACTCTCCACCATTTTTTTCCTGAAGACAGGCTTATTAAGGGAACAATATCTGGCTGTTCATTTATAGATCCCTGTGTAAGCCCAGTTATAGTATGTCCTTCACCTATAAGAAGGGAGTTGCAATTCTTTTTTAATTGCTCAGTGTTCTGACTCGGGGCGATTAAGGTCACAGTGATTATTCTTACTCCCACCAATGCCCTTCATAACATATCTAACTCAGCACAAAGCAAGCTTCAAGTTGGAAACTTGGTCCTGATGGTTCAGTATTCACATTGTGCTGTAATAGTTGATGAGCCATAGTCATCATTAATTTGAAATAATGATGGAAATCTTCTCCAGTCCAATAATGCTAATTATTCCTTTAAGTGGCCAGATTTCCAGGCACTTGCTGATAGCTGAACAGTCACACACCTTCCTTCCCTGCTCCCTCAGGGGAACGTAAGAAATAGACACTGGAGTAATTCATTTGACCTCTTTTGTCTGCTCTGATATACATCAAATTATGGCAGGTCTTTTACCCTCGCCCTATTTTACTGCATAAACAGCTATATCCTTATATTACCTTAATATACTATATAAAAGTCTTTCAATCTCTGCTTTGAAGATACTCAACAATTGTAGCTCCGTAAATTACTTTGGCAGAGAATTCAAAAAGACTTACCAC
Organism: Hemitrygon akajei; assembly: GCF_048418815.1. Taxonomy (NCBI): domain Eukaryota; kingdom Metazoa; phylum Chordata; class Chondrichthyes; order Myliobatiformes; family Dasyatidae; genus Hemitrygon; species Hemitrygon akajei. The sequence continues at coordinate 61,836,570 of NC_133133.1, forward strand.
TCATTGGGTGGAATAACATTTCCTGAATAGATAACTAAAGTCACCTTTACCTGGGGAAGCATCAGCTCCTCCTGCTCCCTGTCAGACCTGTAAAAATCCCATGTTTCAATGAAATCAGCCCTCATCCTAACCTCCAAAGACTATAGGTCCACTAGGCCTATGCATGGTTCATGTGACAAACTCACAATCCCCTGAAGCAGATGGTGAGTCATCACTACAATCCATGTATTGCAGATATATGTTTTGTAAGGATAAGCAAATAAATCTGAGCTTTTATTCCCATTCATTTATCTGGTACTATCTTTTCAATTAATGTTAATTTCTGAGTTTGACATTCACACTAGACATGTAGTCCTACAATACTTCAGAGAGGTTTACCATGTCTTCTTTCACAAAGACAGAACAAACAAAAAATGTTCAACTGCCAGACTGGATATACAAGATGACTAGGACATGCAGCTCGTGCACTGCAAGGAGAGCATTGTAGATGTGGTGCATGTTTTGGTACTGAACAGGGAGCAAGAGCCACTTCAGTAACGTGGTAGATGGTGGAGCAAGTTTCAGCTCCCGTTGAGACACGGGCCAAGTCCACCGGGGTGTTGCTGTAATCCATCAGTGTCTAGCTTGAGCATATCATGTTAATGGAGAATCAGATGTTGCTGCAGGCAGCTGAATACCAGGCGTTCGATGGGATTGTCAGGGATCAATAGAAGTGCAGTCTGCATCCAATGGATCTCTACCCGTATGGTCCTGTGAGAAGCTTGTTGGCGTTGCAGAGTTTGTACATCTATCTTTCTTCGGAATGTCAGGATTATTCTTCTCACCATGGGGACCACACCCAGCTCTCCTAAACAGCCTCCTTCCTGGTAAAATGTAGCAGACAGCCCTCACTGGGCAAGACTTGCTCGTGTGGATCCAGTGCAGATGCTGGTTTCCTCTGCATTAAAAAGGCAGCCTTCTAGAATAAGCCACATGTGCAATGCTAGAATGGAGCAACTTAGTAGAGGGTAAGCACTATAAAAGAGCAACAAGGCTAATAAAGTGTGTTCTTAATTCTGCAGTGAGTTTCCTTTATATATGTCTGTTGGCTTTGTTCTAAATATGACTTATTATGTTGAGGTATTAAGTAGTTTTAATTTAATTTTCTTGCAGGAGGAAAATAATTTGCTCTGCAAATATGAGACATATTAAAATGTCATACAGCACAGCCTCAATTACAATCCAGAGCATCAGATTCAGTCCTCACACCATGAAGTAAAATGACTGATCATTGAACCTTGGGTCTCAGGCATTTTTTTCCTCATAACTAAAGAAAAGACACATCTCAGCTTTGTGCTTTGTGTCCATTAAGTGGGGAGGCAATAAAATACAAGAAAATGCAGATGAAGAGTTTCCGAAATGAAATAGAAATTTCTAGGAAAATATCAGCAATTCAGGAAACATCTGCGTAATAAGAAACAATAAATATTTCAGTAAACCTTTCATCAAAATCCAGTTGAATGTAGGTGCCAATCTGTTAAATATGCTCAGTGGAAATGCATGTTTTTATATATTGGCTGTGACTCTCACCTCTGGACATAATCAGGGACTCCAATTGCTTGCACAATAATCATTCAGTGTATGAATATTAAAGCAGCCTTTGCAACATTATGAATAAAGATGGTGATACATTGATACACAGCTCATACAGCATGACAGCTCTCACTTCACTTGCAAAGCCCTTACTCATTGGAAGCAATATTGATATCAAAGTTCCAAAGTTCTAAAATAAAGAGGATAGATGTTAGGAGGTGTTTGTGTGTAGGTGGAGCCACATGGAGAAGAGAAGAGAGTTCAATGATTAGAAGTTCAAAGTAAATTTGTTATCAAAGTACATATTCTGTATGTTACTATATACTACTTTGAGATTAATTTTCTTGCAGGCATTTACAGAGAAAAATAAATATAATAGGGTTTTACAAAAAACTATACAAAAACAAAGACTGACAGACAACCAACGTGCAAAAGAAGACAAGCTGTGCAAATGAATAAAATACTGAGAACATGAGTTGCAAAGAATACTTAAAGTGAATCTGTTGATCGCAGAATCATTTCATAGTAGTGGCGATTGAAGTTATCCATGCCAGTTCAAGAGCCTGATGGTTATAGAGTAATATTTGTTCCTGAGTCTGATGGTATGGGGCTTCTGTCCAATAGTAGTAATGAGAAGAGGGCATGACCTGGGTGGTGGGGGTCTCTGACAATGCTCCATGTAAATGTATTCAAATGATGGGGACTGTTTTGACTGTGAATGACTGGGCTAGATCCACCATGTTCTGTAATTTTTTCTGTTCATGAACATTAGTGTTTCTATACCAAGCCACGATGCAACCTTTTTCTCCGATGTGCATCTGTAGAAGCATGTTAAAAATTTTGGTGACATACCAAATGTAAGTAAACAGGTGCTGTCATGCCTTCTTTATGAAGACACTAATATGCTGATATGTTAATGCCAAGCACTTTAAAACTGCTGACCCCTATGATGGATATTCACTATCCAGGGCCAGGGGGCCTTTCTTTTTTCCCAAGCTTAGCTTTCTAAACACAGCAGCTGACACTTTTAAAGATCAGTTTGAGTAAGTTAAACTTTCAACTAAAATTCTCGGTTTGGTTTATTGTCATTAATGAGAACCAATCTTCAATTCTTAATGTAAATGGCAAACAATAATCAATCTGAACTTAAAAAGACAGCCTTGCAAGCAAGCATTGTCTATAGAACAGACTTGCTAGCCCACAGCACATAACTGCTGAGCAGCTGCAATGTAAGACAATAGGTTATTTAATTGGACTTGTTTCAAACTAGATATTGCTGTCTAAGTTGAATACCAGATTGATATTCTCATTTTGCACATCAAATAGCTGATCTGTTAATAGTTGGAAGGTTTGTATATCAAAGATTTAGCTTCACAACATTAATTGGGATCTCTGTCTCCAAAACCTGTTAAAAGTTATCTGAAATAACATCATGTGTGTTAAGTCACCCAAGTGGCAGAGAAACCACATAAATGATGAGAACAGTCAGGTGTATTAGGAATAGTCCGGGAACACCAAGAAGAATGACAGAAACATAGGGTGAACTGGAAACCATTCCTCTGTCTTCAACTTCTGTGATGGTGGACTGGTTTGTATGCAACTCATAGGTCTTTTTAGTTTTTAAGAATAGTACCTGTGTTTTGGAAATCCTTGTGTTTTAGAAATGGTTTGTAATTTGGATTTTTTTTTTAAATAGAAAATCTCTGTGAGTTTTTAAATATGTTTTAAAAGTGTTGTTTGAATTTATACATGTATCACTAAAATTAAATGAACTGTGTTTAAAAAATTATTAGCTGGAAGTATTTCATTCTGTGTGGGGAGGGAGGGGAGCCTTCTGCTCAAATTGTCAGTATTGGCAGCTAAACTCACCTTTGAGAATAAACAGGGAAGTTAACTTATCTTTGAAGATTGAATAGCTACAGTATTGTGAGGGAACTTTTAGCTACCTATTTCAGCTAAGGATTAAGTTCTTCAATTGAGTTTAGAATTTCACAGTCAGCAAACCCAAAACCATCACACACTCTCCACCTCTGTTCCCCTAATGAAGACTGGTTCGTGGGCCTCTGGCTTCTTCCTCCAATAATTGATAATCAGCTCTATGATTTTTTTCTGATATTGAGTGAGACATTGTTGTTGTGGCATCATTCAACCAGATTTTCAATTTCCCTACTATATGACAATTTGTCACCATCTTTGATCTGGCCAAAGCAATGATATTGGCAGAAAACTTAAATGCAGTATTGGAACTGTACTTAGCCACATAATCATAAGTATAAAGTGAGTAGAGCAGGGGGCAGAGCACACAGCCCTGTGCTGTACCTTTGCTGTTGGTGAATGTGAAAGAGATGGTGTTTGCTATATGGGCTAACTGGTGTCCATCAGTTAGAGACGATAGTCATATCCTTAGGATCCTTACAAAATAGGTTTGCTTGTGACTTTCCATGCTGGAGGTGCCTTCACATTAGAAATTTCATTAAAGGACTGTGTTTAAAGGTTAATCTGCTAAATGCGAAGTTTTGTTCTCATATTTGCCTCCCTTGGAGCACAATATAACTGCGGTTATTTTCAGGCTACACAAATATTCACGAGCATCTGAAATGGGAGGCAAATATTTCACTCAATCTTAGAACCATCTATTGATATATAGTTATTGTATAATTGAAAGAATCAGTGATTGCCTATCCTGCTTAAACATCACTTCTCATATTATTGAGAATTCTGAGCTCTCTTCAGGTCACATCTTATTGGCTACCAGTTTACTTCTGAAATTGACCCCGACCACATGTCAATTGAGCCTGTTGACTGTAAGCCTATTTATGCAATCTGGATTATCGAAATCTCTGAGTCGCTAAATGGAAGGAGTTGTTTCCCATGGGAGAGTTGACCTTGTAGGAGGAGTGATCTTAAAACCAGCAAGTATGAAGTGATCAGGCTAAAATGACACAACCTGGTTTATTGTTCACGAAAATGATTCCATGATTGAGTGGCTTGTCATATGAAGAGCATCTGATGGCACTGGGTCTGTATTCACTGGAATTCAGAAGAATGAGGGGTGACCAAATTGAGACCTATCAAATAGTGAAAGGCCTTGATAGAATGGATGTGCCATTTCCTATGGAGGGAGAGGCTAAGACCAGAGAACAAAGCCTCAGAATACATGGGCATCCTTTTAGAACAGAGATGAGGCGGAGTTTCTTTAGCCAGAAGGTGGTGAATTTGCGGAATTGATTTCCACATACAGCTATGGAGGTTAAGTCTTTATGTATATTTAAGACAGAGTTTGATAGATTCTTGATTAGTCTGGGCATGAAGGGACATGGGGAGAAGGCAGGAGATTGGGGCTGAGAGGAAAATTGGATAAGGCATGAAAAAAGGGGGGAGCCTTTCCTCAATGAGCCAAATGGCTGAATTCTGCTCCTATATCTTATAGTCTTAAGGTCTTATTTTAAATAGCCATTTCAGCAAGAACCCTATTGAATAGCCACCATTACTGCATAATACTGAGTAAAAGGGTAGTATCCATCATCAAGGATGCCCTCTCCCCATCTCCCAGGACATGCTCTTTTCTTGCTTTACCATCAAAGGGAAGCTACAGGAGCCTGAGGACACACACTCAACATTTTAGGACAGCTTCTTTCCCTCCACAATTGGACTCCTGAATAGACAATGAACCAACCCATGTAAAATACCTTACTATTTTGCTTTCTTTTTGCAGTACTTATTTAGTTTAATTTACAAATAATTAATATACATTTAATTAATATATTTAATTTATTTAGTTTATTATATATTAGAAATAAGTACTGCAATATATATATTTATAGTATATTATTTATTATAATTTAAAGTAATTTGTTGCTTTGCACTATATTGCTGCTGCAAAACAAACATTTCACAGCTTATGTCAGTAATATTAACCTGATTCTATACTAATTCTGAATTAAATAACATTTTAATACACTTATTTTGTTTCATTATTCCTTTCTTGATTGTTTGTGTATTTTGCCAACGCAGTGATTTCACATCCATAGGGAGAGTTTGCACACTGGAACAGATAAATCTTGAATGCAGGTAATTAGCACTTCTGGAGCTTCAGTAGCTGGTGTTCAATTGGTTCACTATGAAGAATGGTTCACTTTGAAATTTATCAATAACTAAAGATTTCTGTTGTAGCAGTCACTGGCCAGGTGGGCTGGACCATCAGGGAATAGGTTCAGGAGCCTGAAGATGCATAGTCAATGTTTTAGGAACAACTTTTTTCTGTCCACCATCAGATTTCATACAGTGCATGACCCATGAACACTACCTCACTATTACTCTTTTGCATTATTGATGCATTTTATTGTAATTTATAGTAATCTTTTAATGTCTTGTACTGTAATTCGGCCCAGAAAATGTCAAATTTCACAACACAATGTGTGCCAGTGATAATACATCTGATTCTTTACTGATTGTCATACATTGTCAATGAGACAGTCTCAACAGTAGGTTCAGATGGGCCCTCATATGTGTACCATCTTCTAGTCTAGTCTTCGCTGACACATGTGGATGCTGTTGATGGTGCCCCAATCATCTTTGTCATCCACTTCTTCTTCCTTATCCTCCTCACCCTCTTTCTCCTCCATAGTTCTCTATGCTTCCTGCTGCATCTCCTCTTGATGTAACCTTCAGTTATTTCTCCTGGAGTGTAAAAGATCACAGTACTGATGTGAGTGGTGAACTGTGAGATATGAATAGATCAGTCACCTTAAATAACTTTGAAGCATAGGACTTTGACGGTGATACTGATTTGTCCAGCTTTGTAATCCCAAGCATGAGCTATAGTTAAGATGACGGAAAGTTGTGCATCTCTCGGAAGACTGCTTTGGTAAAACATAGCCCCTTGTGCATTGCTCCTTAGAGAAGTCAGGATAGAAGCTTAGATTCTGGCAGGGACACTGAAATACAGCTGGAGCAGTGAGCATTCTGTTTGTCCTCCTGAAGGATCCTTTTCCATGACTGCAGCCCCATTAATGCAAGTACATCAATTCCAAGATTCAGGTCAAGCCAAGTCAAGTATGTTGTTGCTTTAAAAAAATAGATCTTTAGTCATATAGTGGTGGAAAAGGTGGTGCAATCTAGTTGAATTTCTAGGACTACGTTCCCACAGCAACTCAACAGTGTGAAGCATTAGCAAATTACAAAGCAGAACTGGCAGATAATAGAATCTATGACAGCAATGATGAACATCCTAATATACTCATATTTCTGATGGAAACAGGGTTTACCACCAGAAGAGCATGCCTTTGAGCTAAAATGTTGGTGCCAGGGATCCTATATAGCATCTAGATCGGTTACCATTGATCATAGCAGAGTGAGCAGGTAATCAAAACTCACATATTTCGAGTAAGGAGGGGAAATTCTTCTTCAGACGGTAGCACTTAGATGCATGCCGTGGTACTGACTGGCTGTTGTGCTCAATTCCTGTACATTGTGACATTTAAGTCAATTGCAATGACTGATACAGTGGCTAGATACTGTAGTGATCAAAGATAAATCACCACCCCCACTCCCACACTCTGCAAAATTATTATGCAAACTATGTTTAGATCAACAAAAAAGAAATATTGGTGCCTTTTATTTCCAGCCACAAAGAGTGAGCTCTTTCAATTTCCTGGGTGGTCAAGGATCTCTGAGGATCTAACCTGGTCCCAACATTTTGATGCAGAAGGCAAGACAGCGGCTATATTCCATTAGGAGCTTGAGAAGAATTGGTTTGTCAACTAAAGCACTTGAGAGCTTCTACAGATGTACTGTGCAGAATATTCTGTGACAGGCTGCATCACTGTCTGGTATTGGTGTGGGGGGGGGGTGTATATTGAACAGGATCGAAAGAAACTCCAGAAAGTTGTAAAACTAGTCAGCTCCATCTAGGGTATTAACATCTGTAGTATCGAAGATATCTTCAAGAAAGGCTGTGTCCATTATTAAGGACCCCAGTCACCCAGGACATGCCCTCCTCTCATTAAATCCTCAGGAATTCTCATCAGGAAGGAGGTACAGAAGCCAGAAGGCACACACTCAATGAATCAGCAACAGGTTCTTTCCCCTGCCATCTGATTCCTGAATTGGAGATTTAATCCATGAAAAGGACTTCACTTTTTTATTATTTCTGTTTTTGCGGTATTTTTAATTTAACTATTTTGTGGGTGTATATATATATATATATATATATATATATATACACACACTGCAATTGATTTATTTTTTTTCTATATTATGTACTGCTGAGATTTTTACTCCTCATGTATGTGAAGGATGTAAGAAATAAAGTCAATTCAATATTGCACTGTACTGCTGCTGCTAAGTTAACAAGTTTCATGAAATATGCCAGTAATATTAAACAATTCTAATTCTGATCCAATCTGCAAAAATTAGATTCTTAGACCCTCTGTCTCCAATTACTAACTAAGCTTTTTAACTTTTTGGAAAAGTGTGGAGCTCTCTCTGTAATTTACCTTAGTAACAAATTGCTGTAGTTACAAAGCTACATTTCTCACACATAGATAGGAAACAGACTGAAATTTAAATGCAGCCTTTGTCATTAATAATTCAGGTTTATAATGTGTGAGGTACAATAGCCAATGTGTCATTAATGTTTGATTTTTAAAAAATTTGTATGATTTAGTGATGCGCAGGCTTTGCATTCATAACAAGTATTTAAAACAATAAAAGGAACTTCAGTGATCCAGCTTCCAAACCGAGCACTTTTGCCTGTTTATTTTAACAAGTGTAACTAGATGCAATACATGAAGATATTTTCATACAAGCAGTACCCAGGCCAAAGCGTAGATTGTGTGGTAATTAAACTCTTTGGAACCAGTTACTGTTAATTCTATACTGTTTTTTTTTGTTGCTGGCTCCATAGCCTGGCATTCTGTGCTATTATCCAATCACACACCAAGGTCTCAGCGGACAGGGAATATAATTGCCTTTCAGTTTGAACTACAGTAAGAGATGAATGACCAGAGTTTTATGTGTAAAGACCCAAGGATGCAGAGGTCACATTCAGTCAGCTAATTGGGAGAATAAGCATTCCAGTATATCTCATGTGCTGTATAAATACATTCACTCTATTGTACAGCCGCGGCGGAAAATTGACAACTGTAGCTGGACTGACAGCAGCTGATACTTCAGTGTGTGATCCAGGGATTTGAAAAAGAATTGTCCAGAATAAAGTGGCTAATGTTTAAACAAAGCTGATACTTCAATGTGTGATCCAGGGATTTGAAAATTATCTGTCCAAAATAGTGGCTAATGTTTGAGCAGAATATTCTTGCTGTATCAACCAATAAATGTTAATTGGTAATACGATTTTATCACATGTGGTGTGCATCTCCATCTAATACAAGCATTGGGCTGTTGGTGTTGGCTTAGATATGGGTTGCATGACCATTTATTTTTCAAAAGAACTGAAAAACTGATATAATGAGTTTATCTGGGGATTTGGTTCCCTCCTTTTTTGATGACTTAAAAACAGTGTAGGTAATCTCTTAACCTTCACATGCTATGGTAGTCAGCACCTGGAAATGAAGCAGAACAGATTGGTAAGGGAATACAGGAATCTGCTCACTGAGTAAGGCAGTTTCATTAAAGAGCGGTAGAGAAAATGGCTGCTTGAGTGCAATTTAAATTGTCTTACAAAAAACCTTTTGTACCCTGTGCACATTTCATAAATGCCAAACTGTTTGTTTTGTGAAAGTACATTGTTCTTGCTGCAGAAGCGATTGATTCCTATTAACCTTAGTGTATGCAGGTTATTTTTCTCCTGTGACAAGTCGAGCTGGTGATTTTCAACCTTCAGAATGCTAAAAAGACATTTCTGCATTCAGCTATTAATAAAAGAAACATTTATTTTCCGTTTTTTTCCACCAACACCTTTCATAAATGCATTGCTTCCAGATGGTGTTAGTCGCCTCCGGCACATTATTCAAGATATTGTTTGCTAGTCCAGCTTTTGAGTGGTGGCATATTATTGACTGTTCCATGTAAGCATCCAAACAAATCCTTTCTGATAGGAGATATTGAACAACATTTAAGAGTAAGAATCTTGGCTGATTTCTCTCCTCAGTAACTGACAGTGAGAAATCTTAAATGGCTTTCTTTTGGGCCGTTGCATGAACATTGGAAAACTGAAATGGAAGACAAATAGTTCACTGAGTCTTAGATCTTGTCCTATTCTTAAATTCTCCTTCCTACAGAATTATTATTGTTGATTATTATGATAGTTGTAAGAACGAGCATTTGACCATTACAAGACCATAAGATATAGGACAGAGTTAGGCCACTTGGCCCAATGAGTCAGCTCCGCCATTTTATTATGGCTGATATATTTCCCTCTCCAATCTCCTGCCTTCTCCCCATATGCCTTCATGCCCCGACTAATCAAGAATTTATCAACCTCTGCTTAAAATATACCCAATGACTTGACCTCCACAACCACCTGTGACAATGAATTCCACAGATTAACCACCTCTGGCTAAAGAAATTCCTCCTCATTTCTGTTCTAACAGGATGTACTTCTATTCTGAGGCTGTGTCCCCTGGTCTTAGACTCCCCACCATAGGAAACGTCCTCGTCACATCCACTCTATTGAGGAGTGACATTTGTAATTTCCTAGTCCTCCAGAAGCATGCCAAAATCCATTTATTCTTGAAAGATTCTTACCAATACCTCCAACAATCTCTACACCCACCTCTTTCAGAATACTGGGGCTCTATTTGATACAAGTGACCTATCTGCTTTTAGTCCTTTCAGTTTCCCAAGTACAATCTTCCTAGTAATGGCAACTTCAGTTGTTTCTGCTCCTTGACACTCTCGAACTTCTGGCATACTGCTGGTGTCTTGCACAGTGAAGACTGATGCTAAGTACTTATTCAGTTCGTCTGCCATTTTTTTGTCCTCCAGCATCATTCTCCAGTGTTCCGATGTCTACTCTCAGCTCTCTCTTACATTTTATATATCTGAGGATACTTTTGGTATCATTTACTAGCTTACTTTTGTATTCCATCTTTTCCTTCTTTATGGCATTTTTAGTTGCTTTCTGTTGGTTTTTCAAGGCCACATTTTTCTAACTTCCTGCTAATTTTTGCTTTATTATATGCCCTCTCTTCGGCTTTTTTATTGTCTTTGACTTTTCTTGTCAGCCACAGCTAAACTATTTTTCCATTGGAGTATTTCTTTGTTTTTCTAACCTGTACCTTCCTTTTTCCCAGAAACTCAAGCCATTATGTTTTTCTGTCATCCCTTCCAGCATCGCCTTCTAATTTACATTGACCAACTCCTCTCTCATACCACTGTAATTTCCTTTACTCCACTGAAATACTGCTATGGCAGACTTTATTTCTCCCCATAAAATTTCAAGTTGAACTCAATCATTGTGATCAGTCTCCTAAGGATTCCCTTACCTTAAGCTCCCTAATCATTTCTGTATTATTACATAACACCCAATAACAGTATAGCTGTTGCCTAGTAGGCTCAACACCAAACTGCTCAAAAAAGTGATCTCATAGATATTTAACAAATTCACTCTCTTCAGATCCATTACCAACCTTATTTTCCAAATCTACCTGCATGTCAGAATCTCCTCTAACCATTGTAACAATGCCCTTTTGACATGGCTTTTCTATTTCCCATTATAATCTGTAGTCCACATTCCATCTACTGGTTAGAGGCCATCAGAGTCCTTTTACCCTTGCAGTTTCTTAACTCAATCCACAAGGATTCAACATCTTCTGATCCTATGTCACATCTTTTTAAAGATTTGATACCATTCTTTACCAGGAGAACCATGCCATCCCGTCTGCCTACCTTTCTACCTCTCCAATGCAATGTGTAACTTTGAACATTCAGCTCCCTACTACAACTATCCTTCTGCCATGATTTAGTCATGGCCACAACATCATACCTGACAATCTTTAAAAGTGCAAAAAGATCATCCACCTTATTTCTTATATTCCATGCATGAGATATAACACTTTGAGTGCTGTATTTGCTACCCTTTTTGATTCTGCAGCCGTAATGCACTGATAGTCACCCTGCTGGCTGTAATTTTATCCCATCATCTGCATGTCCTTCCTGCCAGTCTGACTGCACACTATCTTTGTGTTTTTTTTAACCATCCATCCTATCTTGAGTCACTTCACTCGAGTTCCCATCGCTCTGCCACATTAGGTTAAACCCACCCCAACAACTCCAACAAACCTGCCCATAAGAATATTGGTCCCCTTCGGTCATACCTCCCCCAGAAGAGATCCCAATGATCCACCAACCTGAAGCCCTGGCCCCTGCACCAGTTTCTGAGCCACACATTTATCTGGCAAGTCATCCTGTTTCTATCCTCACTGGTGCATGGCAAAGGCTGCAGTCCAGAAATTACTAACCTGGAGGTCCTGCTTCTTGTTTTACTTTCCTATGTAATTGGTACCAGTATATACCAAGACATCAGACTGCTCTTCTCTCCCCCCCCCCCTCCAAAATGCTGTGGATGTGGCCCTGGCACCTGGGAGGCAACATACCATCTGGTTGACCCATTCACATCCACAGAATCTCTTGTCTGTTCCTCTGACTACTGATTCCCTTTACATCCAACTCCTCTCTTCTCCCTCTTTCCTTTCTACACCACGGACCCATGCTCAGTGATAGTAACCTGGTCCCTGCACCATTCCCTGGGAGGTCACCCCCGACAATAGTATCCAAAACAGTATGCTTATTATTGAGGGGATGGCCACCGTAATGCTCTGTGTTAACTACCTATTCATCCTCTTATTCCTTCTCTTGACAGCCATCTTGCTACTCGCCTCCTGCAACTTAGCAATGACTACTTTCCTGTAACCCTGATCGGTGATCTCCTCACTCTCCTGTACAAGTTGAAGATCTTCCAGCTGCTGCTCCAGATCCCTAACATGGACTTCAAGGAGCTGCAGCTGGATGTAGCTTCACACAGATGTAGTTCCCTGGGAGACTCTGGCTCCAACACCTGGCATGAAGAACACATAATAGCCAATTAAACTACACTGATTACCCCTAACCGAGTAACAAAAAAGGGAAACTTACCCAGACAATTTACCCAGCGCTAACGCCTCTTCTGAACCAAAGCCTCCTTTGAGCCAAAGGCTGACGCTCCCATTCTCACCACTGGCCCACTCCCAACATTGGCCGCTTTTATTTACTCCTCTCTGCTCTGCTCCTGCAGCTGATTTGAGCCTCTGGAATGACACTGAACACCCACGAAGCTCTCCTTTTAAACAAGTGCGGCTGACCTGCCAGAAACCTCCTCGCTATGCTCTAATCCCACCTCTGATTGGGTCACCAGAATGGCACTGAACACCCGCGAAGCTCTCCTTTTAGACATGCGACCCCGACCTGTGAGAATCCTCCTTGCTGTGTGCTGCTCCTGCTGCTGATTGGGCTGTCAGAATGACACCAAAAGCCCGCATTGCTCTCCTTTTAAATGAGCACTGCTGACCTGCGAGAAACTTGCTCGCTGTGCATTGCTCCCACCGCTGATTAGGCTGACAGAATGGTCAGCATCAGCAGAGTATTTTTTTCTGCAGTAGCATTGCAATTGATCCCAGCTTCGGACCTGTATGATTTTTCCCATCATCTAGCAGCAGGGGCCTGATCTATATAAAAGCACAGATATTTTCTTTGGGATTTTCTAGTTCTACATGAATCATTGTAACACTATGTGATGATAGTAGGTTTGCTGACCATGAAGTGCTAAATTCAAACGAAGACCTTAAGCCCTATTCAAAACAGATAGCTCTGGGTACCCTCACTAAAGAGAGGATAAAATGTAACTATTTCTCTTCAAAAGCTAATTCACTTGCCCATGTATCCTTAGTGGCAGGTTTAGCTGTCAATACCCACTATTTGAGTGCTGATTCCCCCTCCCTACCAAAAACAGAAGAAACTTCCAGCTAACAAAGTTGTTAGTGAAGTAGTTCAAAACACAGTTCATTGATATTTTTGTGGTACACATTTAAATCCAGAGAAAATACTTAAAACACATTTAAAACTCAGAGTTTTCCTATTGTATAAAAGTTTTCCAAATTACAAGTGATTTCTAAAACACAAAGGATTTCCAAAACACTGATATAATTCCTATAAGCTTAAAAAAAATACTTCTGAGTTGCAGACAACTGAATTATTCATCACAGAAATCGAAGACTGAGGAATGGATTCTAGACCCTATCTTTTTACAATTCTTCTGGTTGCTCCTGGATCATTCTCAATCAGCCTGCCACTTGGGTGACTTCACACGCATATGATATTTTTTCAGATAACTTTTTACACATATGGTCTAAAAGCTTCGGGATATGGAGTTCTCAGATCTCTACAATTAATACTGTGAACATACACCTTCCAACTATTAACAGATCAGCTATTTGATGTGTTAAGTGATAGCATCAATCTGGTCTTCAAACTTCCTTGAACTAAGTAACTTAGTTGTCTGTTTGAAATAACACTATTGAAATCTGGTACAAATTTTGATGGTCTGAGTCCAGCAGGTCATACAAACATTTAAAACTCACAAATGCTTTCTATCTTAAAAAGTACAAACATTTGTATTTCCAAATTACAAATGATTTTTAAAATACAAAGGACTTCCAAAACACAGAAACAATTCTTACCACTCCCTTTATACTACTATGATTATTAATGATTATTATGTATTCAGTTTTGAAAAACTTAATAAAAAGATTAAAAAGAAACAATTCTTATGAAATAAAAAGGCATACAATCGATTTGCAGGTGAACAAATTATCCATCAGAAAAATCGAAGGTAGAGGAACGGATTCTAATCTCCGTTTGTTCTGTCGTATTTCTTAATGTTCCTGGACTATCCCTAATAAGCCTAACTACTCTCTACATTTATAATGTTCTTCTGCCACTTGGGTGACTTCACATGTATATTATAGTTTTTCCAAAAACTTTTTATACAAGTTGTCAAAAGGCTTCTGGAGACAGAATCCCCAGACTCCTTCAACTAATGCTGTGAAACTGACTTTCTGAGCATACAAACCTTCCAATTATTAACAGCTCTTCTATTTGATGTGCTCAGCTAAGTGATAATATCAGTCTGGTCTTCAAGATTGCTTGAACTAAATAACTCAGCCATGTTGTCTGGTTTGAAACAAGGCCAATTAAATAACCCCATTGTTTTACACTGCAACTCTTCAGAAGTCAACCCAGGTGCTATGAAACAGCATCCTGTGTTCTGTAGACAGTGCTTGTTTGTTTGCAAAGCTGTCCTTTTAATTTCGGACTGATTATTGCTTGCCATTTACATGGAAAACTGAAGACTGGTTTCAATTTACAACCAGAAGCTAAACAAAGAATATTGGTTGGAAGTTTATCTTACACAAAAAAGAACTTTGATCTCTAGAAGTTTCAGCTGCTATGTTAGAAAGCTGAGCTTGGAAAAAAAATGAAAGGCCCCCTGGTCCTAAACAGTGAATATCCATCGCAACTGGAGTTGTGTTTAAAAAAAGCTAGACTATACAATTTCCAAGGAAGAGAATTTGAGGAGGCAAAGAAATTCAAAATTCCTTGTCAGTTTTAAATGAGGAGATCTTTTAGAGATTGAGTTCGAAGATCATTATTTCCTTTCTTGAAGCTTGGCATTCAAATCACATCCAGACTGATGTGTTGAAAGGAGGGAGGCTTTTTATATGCTGACAAAAGTCAGTAGTGATTATTATGCAATTTGAGACAAATGCTTTCAAGATGTGACTCTAACAATTCAAGTTAGCGGCAGACCAGCAGTACTTGACACAGTTGAATGAGATTGTTATGAAAAAGAATTACGAAATGGGATGCTTATTCTTTTTAAATACCAGTACATGTAATCACACAGGAATTTTTTTTTGTCCCAGGTGCAACTAAACATAGATGAGATTATGAAGAATGGGTTTACAATTTCACTGCACCTCATGCACTTTGGATATTTTCATTTTCAATGATTATATGGAATAGGCTGCCAGGGTTTCTGAATGCACTGCTCAGATTTACAATGCAGGGTACATGTACTTGTAACAGATCCAAGTGGAGGACCATAGTAAACTACTTAATGGAGCCAATGCCACTATGCAATTTGAATAAATATAAAGCAGTTTCAGCTTTTAATAATTCAGACAGCGTACTGTAATCTAGATGTGCAGATGCCTGAATTAAACTTGAACAAGCTGTGTGAGATTGCCTTCAGTAGCTGGATGCGCAACACTTCTTTTCAAAAGTGCATAAACAAATGGATTTTGTTTAGCATCTTTTAATGGAATAAAACAACCCTTGAAAATGGATACCAAACATCAGTGAAAGATTTATTTGAGTTGACTGGAAAATATCACTATATAAGTTTTGCCGAGACTTTATCAGAGAGGCTGTAAAAGATCCAGTAGCACCCATCTTAATAGGCAGAGTTATTCCTTCAGATCCAAGAAATTACCAATTCAGTTGTTGCACAGAATGAGCACAAAAACTGCACCAGAATAATGCTGATAGAGTGCTCTATTATTAGTACTGGTGAGCATTGATTCCAAATGTGGCACCCTGGCTAAATGTCATGTGACATTCAAAGAACCCCTAAATCATTTAAATTGCATGATGGGAAATCTAACATACTTATAGATTTTTTTGTGAAGAGGTGTCCCTTGGATAAATTTCAAGAAAGCTAGAAGGTTCAGGAGCAAATCCGATCTTGTGCTCGACAAACAGAGTTTCAACTGGTACAAATGTCCCTTGGATCTTTCAATAAGCAAATCCTAGGCTTAGAGCTCTATGCAGAGTAGAAACCTCCATGTGAGTAAAAATCTCCATGTGAGTAGAAACCTCCATTGGCAAGAATAATCTGATAGAAAAAGGATGAGTCACTGAACTTTAATGTGCTGTTTAAAATGGGTCAATAACCATTATTGCCAGCCACATAAAATCATTAAATCCAGACTTTGTGATTTGTTTTCTATGACGAGCTTGAGACAGTACTGCAGAGAGAGGCCCAGGGGATGTGCATTTGCTGAATTTAATGCTACTTCTGGCTGAGTGGTACTGAAATATAAATGTTGAAGCATGGAGATTCGGATTTTCTGCCAAGTCTATGCTCCTCTGAGAAAGCCATCACTGATATTAGCTAGCTTTAATGACAGTTCCATAAAGCAATGCTAGGTAACCAAATATCCAAATGCTGTCCTGGCCAGAGCTCCAAATATTTGCCTTACAAGTGAGGGTACAGAGGAACGTCACGTTGATTACTTATTGTTTTGAGGAGATGATTTTGCTTTTTTCACATTTATGAAGGAAATATAGCATAGTTGACAATGGCTGCATCATTATTGACTATTCATACTTGCCCCTGAACTATAGATAAAAGCCAACTGTGCTAGCGAGGCTATCGAGACATAGAGGCAAAATGACACTCAGTGGCCAGTTTATTAGGTACACCTGTATGATTATTTGTTAATGCAAATATCTAATCAGCCGATCAGTGGCAACAATTCAATGCCTATAAACATGCAGACATGATCAAGAGGCTCAATCGTTGTTCAAATCTAACATCAGAATGGGGAAGAATTGTGATCTAAGTGACTTTGACGGTGGAATGATTGTCGGTGCCAGATGAGGTGGTTTGAGTATCTCAGAAATTGCTGATCTTCAGGGATTTTCATACACAACAGTCAGTAGAGTTTATAGGGAATGGTGTGAAAAACAAAATGAGACATCAAGTGAGCATCACCTCTGTGGATAAGTGCGCCTTATTAATGAGAAATTCAGATGAGAACGGCCATATTGGTGGCAGGAAGGCGACAGTAACTCAAATAACTATGCATTTCAAAAGTGGTGCGCGGAAGAGCATCTATGAATGCACATCATATTGAACCATGAAATGGATGGGCTACAGTAGCGGAGACAACAAATGTACATTCAGTGGCCACTTTATTGGGTACAGGAGATAATGGCTGCAGATTACCTTCCCTAAATGTCATCAATGTATTCCCCTTCAATTCTACAACCATGCCATTGTTTTGTGCCTGCTGTTGTTGCAGAGACTAGCTTTCTTTAAAAAAGTTGTTGCTGCAATGGTGCAACTCAAACTCACATCATAGAGACATACATAGAGTCACACTCAAGCCTTCAGGTTAATGGTGTAGAATTCTGTTAAGTAATCCCATAGATCAAACTTCAATGTAAGTTTATTATCAAAGTTTGTATTTGTCACCATCTACTACCTTAAGATTCATTTTCTTGCAGCATTTACATAGAAACATAGAAAATAGGTGCAGGAGTAGGCCATTCGGCCCTTCGAGCCTGCACCGCCATTCAGTATGATCATGGCTGATCATCCAACTCAGAACCCTGTACCTGCTTTCTCTCCATACCCCCTGATCCCTTTAGCCACAAGGGCCATGTCTAACTTCCTCTTCAATATAGCCAATGAACCGGCCTCAACTGTTTCCTGTGGCAGAGAATCCCACAGATTCACCACTCTCTGTGTGAAGAAGTTTTTCCTCATCTCGGTCCTAGCATTTATAGGAAGATAAAAAATGTGATAGAATTTATGAAAAATATGCACAACAGAGACTAACAAACATTCACTGTGCAAAAGAAGGAAAATCATGTAATAAATAAATAAATGGATAGATAAATAAATAATTAACATATCACGGACTTGAGTTGTAGAGTCCTTGAAAGTGAGTCCGTAGATTGTGGAATTGATTCAGCATGGAAATGAGTGAAGTTATCCATACTGGTTCAGGAGCCTGATGGTTGTCGAGTAATTGTTGTTCCTGAAACTGGTTGCCTAGGACCTAAAGCTCCCGTAGCTCCTGCCCAGTGGTATTAGTGAGAAGGTGCATGGTCCAAATGATGACTGTTGATACCTCCTTGTGGTATCATTTCTTGTAAATGTGCTCAATAATGTGGATGGCTTTGTCTGCGATGGACTAATTTGTACCCACTGCCTTTTCTAAACTTTCCCTTTACTGGGTATTGGTGTTTCCACACCAAGCCATGATGCAACCTGTCAGGATACTCTCCACTATTTATAGTGTTGATAGTTTAACAGTTAATTTACTCTCCAGTAAATTAACCCTTGAACTATCAGGACTGTACTCTCTGGAAATTTCATAATGTTTTAAACTTTCAAAATAAAACATTAGTTATTGATCACAAGGCCATGAAATGGAGAAGTCTTCAAACACTATATTAAAAGTAGTTAGATTTGACGCATTAGGTCACATGTAAAAAATAGGACAATTGAAACCATCTCTCTAGAGGGCTTATGGAAAGAATTTGAAGCATAGTCCTAATCCATTGGAATCCAAAAAATAATTTAGTTTAGTTGTGAATTCTATTTTCATTTCTGCAATTTGAGTTCTGGCCAAAGATCTATGGTATTAACCCACCTTTTTCTGTTTGAATGCAGGCAGGTTTGTTGAGTATTTCTGACATTTTCTGACTTTATTCTCAGTTTTTTTTACATTCTTCTTTCATCTGACAGAAAGCAGATCATGGTATTTGCTCTAAGGGTGGCTGTGTGATTTATGCTGAAGCTATCCCAATATTCCAACATAATGTCAGTTTAAAACGAAATATAAGCTTAAGGGATGTGAAATGATTTGTAGATGGATGACATCTCTGATCCAGAAAGGTCAACAGCCTTTTATTACTGTGGATATAAATGTTTAGATCAGTAACAAACAAGTATTCTATTGAGGGAAGCTGGAGGATATAAATTACTATCATTCTTTCCTTGGGCATGTGATGTTGAAAAATAGATGTTGAAGTTTGGGACAGTCAGGCTTTTATTTTTTTTATTCCTTAAGGGAGTCATTATGCAGTCAGACACAGTGAGTGGTACATTCATAGAGAAGTAAAATGGAAGAGGAATTGCGGCACCTTAACAGAGTTATTAGGTCAGCGGGAAGATTCTCAGTAAAAGCAATGAATAAACCTTGTGGGGGCCAAGCAATTGGTGTAGAGTCTTGAGATTATTTTGTAGATTTTAAGGACAAACACATTAATTTTTGTTCCCACAGGGGGGTTAGCTGCCTTTACTTCAATGATATTTCACAGGAATTGATATTGAAAGACGAAAGGCTACACTTTCATGTAGAGCAGGCATAATATTTTGTGTCTTTTATGTAATGTTCAAAAGGGCTGCCCTTTCACCCTTGCATTTTAGAAATGAGTTTATCCAGGCAGAGCAGAATGAAAGTCTCTGTAATTTCTGATAAAGAGCCTCAATTAAATGAGATGTAACAGTTAAAGGTCTTTGTTGGAAGCAAAATGTAACATTTTGAGTACTGAAGCACAACACTCCTTTTACATTGGTATACAGTCAATATGAAAATGAAGAAAATCCAAAGTAAATACAGTGGATTCTGGTTAATTGGGCCATTGTTTAATCAGGACAGCCACTTATTTGGGACAATTCTTAAAGAACAAAAAATAAAGAAAATGAAAATAGCTGGGATTCCCTTTGCTTATTTGTGACACCTTTCTGCTTAATTGGGACAGGAGGCTGTTGCCGAACAGTTTTTAACTAGTGTCAGTTACGAATTTTTTCTGTTTAAAAAACAGTGAATTTTGTCACTGATATTAGTGAGAAATAAATAGTAAGACAATTCAGAACTGTTTTGCTCACTACAGTGTCAAACATTCAGACTTGGAGATGCCAGAAACAGCCATGAGTGAAAATGAAACAATTCCACTACTTCAACAAGTTAATGGCTACAAGCAATCTGAAGGTATCCACAACCATCTTGAATGTTACAATGAAAATAAAGATTAGGAGGATAAAATTATCAATAACATTGTACAAAGGCAGTCCAATACTAGGTGGCTATGCTGATTCTGTTCATTTACAATCAATCAAAAGAACACAGTAGCCAATGTTCCCTCTAAGGTGTGTGCACACAACTTAAACTGCGCACAAAAGATTGTCACCCTCTACATCATTGGCATATTAAGTATATTTCACAATCATACACAATCACAGTTCCTTCTCCATTTTCTGAGGCAGGTGAAAATATGGTTGAGTCCATAGATCTATCTGTCCACAAATGTCTCATTCTGTTCTTCAAATTTAAACCTAAAAGCTATGCTGTGTATAAAACTTCTTTTGGTGGAATAGTTTAACTGAAGGCATCTGATGCTTCATCTGTCATATTAACTATCAAAGATTTTTACTTCCATTAAAAAATTCAGTGCTCACATATTGTTGTCACTGGACAAAAAAATTGCACAGCGCAAGATTTTTGTGCACACTGGTCATTACAAATTAGAGGGAACATTGACAGCAGCATAGGTACACTGGATGGTTTATCTGTCAAAAGCCATTAGGAATTAATACACAGTTTTATAGTACTGTAATGTTATAGTTTGTTCTGTATCTTACTTAAATGATGAAGATGATGATGGCATCTGTTAGTCTCGCGAGACCATGGATCTGCGCCTGGAAAGTCTTGCATCATTCTGTGTTGGTAGAGCAGCATCTGTTGTGTCTGTAGAGGCCCACACGGGAGTGACTGTCTCGGCTGCAGCGACTGCACTTGAAGGAGCTGTCCTCTGGTGTTGTCTTGGGGCTGTTTTCTCGGCGAGTGCGCTTTTCTTCAGCAGCAAGCCTCAGCTTCTCTTCTCCTCTTTTTAGACCTCTGCGTAGTTCCAGCCTCCAGTGAGAGCAATCGCTTGCAATGTCCTCCCACCTCTCGATGTTCGTGTTGTGACTTCATGGGTCTCTTGCAGACATCTTTGAAACGAAGATATTACTTAAATACATAATCTGTTACTCAGTTAAACAGTAGTTTGTCTTTTTTGTACTTTTTTAACTATATCCATACCATAAAACGTCAGCTAATTGGGACAACTGCTTATTTGAGCCAAAAAGTCTATCCCAATGTGTCCCGATGAAGCAGAATCATTGGAAAATGAACACTTAATGCAGACCAATCATCCTCATTCCATAAGAATGGATTTTTTTTTGGATGTCGTGAATGAAAGGTATTAAACACTCATGCCAAATTGAAAATGTATGCTTCTTATTTTGATTTAACCATTTATAAGTGATCTCTTCACAACCAGATTTCCCCATGTGGGAAACTTCTCACCTTCCCCATTGCAGAGGTCTACTACCCAATAGAATTCAAGAGCCCTGGCAGGCAATACAAGACCAGCCAATACAAACACACGATATATAATGCAGTGATGTAGGACCAATCAAAATAAATCCTGCCGACAACCCCGTTAGAAACCTTGACAACTAGTAAAGCCCTACCCCAATTTTATTTTCATCAAGTCAATCAGGTATTCACTGCTTCTAAATAAAAGTTTCATTCATTCAGAAATATTCAAAAGCTATTATAATTAAACCATGAATGATTTTTAAAATGTACTTCATAATGTTCAAACAAAAGTTCCTCAATTACCAATAAATGAATAATAATCTTTGCATTAAATGCTCTGCAAAAACCTCTAATGCTTACACAGACTTCATGAGAAAATAATTGTGAAACTGAGCAAAAATTAGAGTTGAGGTATGGATTTTGTGTACAGATTTGTGCATTGAAATGGAATCTATGTACCAACGTAGTTCCTATCAGAAGCTGCATGGAAAACTCCCAGGGCACCCAACTGGCGCACTGATTGCTGGGAGTAGATTGGAGTGAAAAAATACTCATGGCAGCCTCAATATTGAAACAGAAAAGGCTCCCATAGAGGTGAGGAAAAACACAAGGAAGTGGAGGCGCTCCTGTAAGTCTGGGCACTCACCACACTATGGTCTGGCCCAGTCAGGCACATGTTGTGAGTTACACCAAACCACTGTGAAGTGAGAGCTGATTAAAGGAATAGAGGTCACAGCACACAGGTTGTGAAAAATCTTCTTTCCTTAGAACTTCTTATTGAAAATCAAGCCTGGGATATGCTTTGTGGAGGATGTTGTTGTCATGGTTTGACCATTTAATTGTTGTCTCATGTCTGGTAACTGTTTGATGTGCTCACTGTTATTTTGCAACTGGACTGCTAAGGTTGTAAGTTCATCTCATAAGGTCTATATCACAAGCAGTGGAGAAAGCATGCGGTAAGCAACCTATGACATTATTATATTGGTGATTGATAGTGGGGAAATATGCACCAAGCTAAGGAGTATTATATCTGGAAATGTTCAGAATAGTATTACATTATCTGCCCTTGAGGAGATAACCCCCAGCCCTTGGTAAGAACAGCTTTAGAACCTCCATACAACACACACAAAATGCTGGAGGAACTTAACAGGCCAGGCAGCATCTATGAAAAGGAGTACAGTCGATATTTCAGGCTGAGACTCTTCATCTGGATACTGATGAAGTTCTCATGAAAGGTCTTGACCTAAAACGTTGACTGTACTACTTTCCATAGAAGCTGCCTGGCCTTGTGAGTTCCTCCAGCATTTTGTGTGTGCTGCTTGGATTTCCAGCATCTGCAGATTTTCTCTTGCTTGTGATTAGAATCCCCATACAATGATTAAGCTTATAAATCCTGAATCAGATTTCCCAGTGTAAGTGTAGAGAAATTTCAACAACGTTCTTCTCTGCTATTGGACTCCAGTGGAACAGTTGGCCAGAAAGTTCAGGCTGATAAATGCAGAGCTATTGGAGAAGAAAGTGCTGTATAATTCTGGCCCATATTTGATGAAAAAAGTCATTATTTTCTCTTTGGTAAGGATATTATGCTCAGGAAATAGATTTTCTTTTAATATAGGGGTACAGGGTGTCTACATTGTTCATCAGTGATGCTGCTCTATAATAAATGCTGCAGATTACATTAACAGTGATGAAAATATTATAAATTGTTGCAAGTGCAATATGTTCCTATACAGCTAATTTTCTGCAATGGAGTTGAGACATAAAAGTGGTATTTACTGCCACCTAGTTTCCAGCACTTCAATTTTGCCTCTAAAAATTTTTGGTTAACAATTTAATCTGTCCTCTCTCTCTTGAAAGTACATACTTTTCCTTTCTTGGTGATATTATTTCAAGAGCATCAAGTTAATTATGCCTGATCCTTGGTGCTGACAGAGAAACATCTCTATTCTCAATCTACAGACACATCACTTTTCAGAGGAATAGGGAGAGCACAGGCCATAGTAAGGGAAATGACGCTGTCTGCTTAAGAAGGATGTGAGAGCACCAGAGTGCTGACAGACTCGTAGTTATGAGGAGAGCCACTAGGCTGCAGTTGATTTCATCAAATCAAAGGAGGCCATCAAGCTACAGTACATAGAAGTATGGGAGTGCTACAGAAACAGAGACCTATGTCTTGTAAGACTGATCAGTAACTGGGATGGGTATAGATACAAGTTATTTGTTATGAAGATAGTAGGACAATTGAGTAAAGTATTGACATTCAAGGAACTTTGGTGTCTGGAACTCCCTGCCTGAAGAGGTGGAGGAAGCCTTTAGAACACTGGATAGGAATGAGGGAATAAAAAGCGTAACTTTAAAGGAGATGAGATGAAGCTAAAATTTATTTTTGACAGCTTTGGATATAATGGTCTGAAGGTCCATCTACTGTGCTGATGTTTCAATAATTTTTAAAGGGTGCTGATACCAGGTAAAAACATTTATTTTCTTCTCTCCTAACCCACAGGACTGAAGTTTTCTGCAGCCAAACTTATCATCATCCTATTAAGCTCACAAAACTTGACAAAGACCAAGGAGCAAAAATTATCTTAATGTGGTGTGTTTGGGTAGGCTTGAGGAGTTGAGGAGTAATTGAGGAGTTAATTAAATCACTGGTCAGCTTATACCTCCATCCTTAATTTAACTCTACAATGTTAATTTAAACTACTTTATTCTGCAGTTTTAATGGTATATAGTTCACTAAATTCAGTTAATAAAATGCTGGCACCTTGAACCTGATTGATCATAGTCATTATGATCCATTATAGGTGTCAGTTATGGCTCATTTATTAAGATATTGCCTTTGTGTATTACCTCAGAAGGTTTGGTGTAAGTGCCAAGAAAAGCACAGGTATCTGAACTGGATCTTCCATGTAGTACCGTGGAGGTGCCATTTTTCCGATGAGCCATTAAGCCAAGATCTTGTCAGCTTTTGAAAGTAGAAGTAAAACAAAATCCCATGGTACTAGTTTGAAGAAGAGTGGGCAATTATCTGCATACCCTGGGCAATGTTCATACTGGTTCTTATTGGTTAACATTACCAAACCTCATTACTTAAATTATAATTTTACTGTTTGTTGATGCTTGTGGCACACAATATTTCTTTTTACATTAAGGCAGTTGCCAAAAAGAAAAGGGTTCTGTTCCTGTGCGTTGACCTGAAAAGTTTGCAAGTCAGAAGCGCTGCCACAAACTCGGTTCCTATCTGCAGAAGATGCCTGCAGGACTGCAGCAGGCAGTAAATCTGTCCCAACAGTTAGCAGATACTTGTCCAAATGTGTAGGTTGCTCATAAGTCAATATTTGTAAATGGATCTAGATATAATTCATTGCAAAAAGCTTCAGATTACATGAAAGGCACAAAATAACTATAATTATTTCATTCATCAAGCAATTTCAAATGAAACTTCTATCACTGATTCTTTTTTTTGTTATTCCTGAGTGTGTCTAACCATATTCCTTATTTTGTGTGAATTTTTTTTTTATGGAAAGTTGTTTGACATCTGGGGATTTGGAGTTTGTGTGGAGATAGTGCAGAAGATAAATAATTAAAAGTCTGGGATTATTACGTGATAATACATCCAATGGAATGCTGTCAAATTTTTATATGTCTTGGGCTCATTGATATCATTGCCCTTTGAAATTTGGAACATTGTGAGCTATTTTGGGACCGATCTCAAAGGAAAGACAATGGTCCAGAGGAGGTTCATGAAAGTGATTCCAGAAATGAAAGGCTTAATGTACTGTATGACAAGATTTTGATGTTTCTGGGCCTATGCTCAATGGAATTGAGAGGAGGAGGGGTGGCCTCATTGAAATCTATTGAACACCAAAATGTCTGGGTAGAGTGGACGTGGAGATGAGAGTCTAAGATCCAAGGATACAGTCTCAGAATGAAGGGATGCCCTTTAAAACTGAGATAGGAGGAATTTCCTTACCCAGAAGGTGATGAATCAGTGGAATTCCTTTCTACAGAGGGCTGCCAAAGCCAAGTAATTGGGTGTATTTAGGGCAGAGCTTGATAGATACTTGATTGAGAAGGGGGTTAAAGATGATGGGGAGAAGGTGGCAAAATGGTACTGAAAATAATTTAATGACAAGTGAATGGCGGAGCAGACTTGATGGGTCAAATAGCCTAATTCTGCTCCTACATCTTGAGGCTGGAGGAGCATCTGCTTCGAGTGTGTGTGTGTGTGTGAGGGGAGGGGATGGGTGTGAGGATGGAGGTCTGGGGAAAATCCTTTATTGGCTGAGACTCAGATATTCAATTTGTTAATTTTATCTATTATAACCTTACAACATCTTGCTTATCAAGAAACTAACTATCTATGGCTTAAACATGTTTAGAACCTAACTATCTCTGATTTGAACATATTAGATATGAAGAGTCTTCCAATCCTTAAGTAAAAGAGTTCCATGGATTCAGAACCCTCAGAGAAAAGACATTGTCTCTTTCTTAAATGGGTAATCTCTTACTTAGAGAGTGAACCCTACTTCAACTAAAGATTCTACCCCAGAGGAATCATTCTTTCCACGTCTACCCTATCAAGAACTCACAGGATTTTGCATGTTTATTAAGTAATTTCTCACTCATCTGAACTCGAATAGCAACAAGCTTGTCTTCCCAACTCTTCCTCATAAGACAGCATACCCTTTCCAGATACGGTCAAGGAAACATTCTGTTCACTGATTCCAAGGGAGGAAGCGGTTGTGGCAGTCAAGAGAAGATAACCTGTACAATGGACAGTTAAAAATGGCTCTCCATGACCTTCTGAGTTACAGAATCCTGATCAATATGTATTAATGCTTCAAATATTGATATCCTGAACTGCACAAGATTATAATCTCATTTCACTCAATTTTGGTGAGGCTGAAGGAATTGAAATCACTCTTTTATATAATATAAAAACACAGGAGAATCATCATCAGCATCAGAAAGGGATTAGACTTAAGCTTTCAAGTAGGTGCTGATTACCTGATTATGTTCTACAAAACCAGATGTGAGAAGAAAATATTCACTCATTCCAACAAGAAGACCCTGACATTTCACCATCAGATATGTATCTATAAAGACTTCAAAAAGCATCTAGTGCTTTCCTGGTGTATATGATGAACAAACACTTCTTGGGCTTCAAGCCAGATACAGGTATCAATAATAACCGACGTTTCAATGACAAACTCCGTCATCTTCTTTAGGGATAATGTTTGGCATGTCTTGTCATAAAACTAGAGGAAAAGAATTTTTAAAAAGGCAAAGGTCTCGCTCGAAGTAAGAACTGGAATTTGATTGTAAACAAGGAAAAAGAGCAGAAACCTGATTGAATGAGGACTAAACAATTAGGAGGGATGGAATACAAAGGTATAAATATCACCGGACTAAATATGCCAAGCATCATCCCTGAAGAAGATGGTAGAGTTTATCATCAGGACATCGGTTATAGTCAATACCTATATCTGGATTGAAGCTCAAGAAGAGTTTATTCACCTACAAAAACTTAGTTTGTCTGACAGAAACTTCTCTTTTCTGCTATTTTATTAAACCTATCTCAGCCCCTATTTCTGGTGGCTCATTCCAAATCCTCGCCTCCCTTTGCATGAAGAAACTGCCCTTAATTTCCTTTTAGCCTTTGATCTTAAACATATGCCCTCTTGTTATCCGTACCATCTTCCTGTGAAAAATACTAAGTGTTTTTGCCCCAGCTACACTGCTCATGATCTCTCTCGGGTCACCCTTCCATCACTTACATTCCAGGGATTATAGTCTTGGTCTATGCTACATTGTAACTCTGAGCCCCAAGGAACATCCTGATAAATTTTTTATGCATTCTTTTTAGTTTCATAACATCTTTCTATAGGTGAGGCTCTCTGTTGGTCATGGTTGACTATGAATGTTGCATCCCAGCTATCTAAGTGATATACAAGCCAGGGAAGTACAATATGGAGAGCAAGCTGTTGCCCATTTAGCAGGCTCTCCCTCTCCCCCCTCCACACAGTTGATGAATCCAAAGGAATGGAAGAGAAGAATACAGTTCAGACTAGCAGCATCACAACAGTTGACAGTCAACGTTGAACTCAATGTAGATTGCCTTAGGAATTCCAGCTCCAGATTTTTCATTGGGGTTTACTCCCAAAGCTTTCCCCATGAGTGGGTATAGCTATAAGGCAGTGGAGTTTCAGATCAGAGTTTTCCTTCTGGATGAGTTGCAAACCACAGCTGATGAACCCCATCTAGCCGAAACAACTGGTTTCAAGGCAGCAGTAACACATCTTTGACCCTTCTCCTGTCAGTAGAAACTGTTCTACCAGTCTTAGTAGCTAAGTCACACATGAAGGCCAAGAGCTGAGCTTGATTGTTGGAGACAATTTGAGCTCCACATTTAATAGGTAATGGGAGCTTATCCCCAATACACCTCCGACTATACCAACTTTAAGGAGCCATCTTTCTTTAATAAGTGGCCAAAACTTTCCATAATACTCCAAGTGTGGTCTGATACCTCTTATATAACAATAACATAACTTACTATCTCTTATACTCAATGCTCTGATTGTAGGCCAGTGTGCTAAATGCCTTGTTCACCACCCCATCTACCTTTGATGATGCTTTCAGCAAGCTAAGTACTTGCATTCCAAGGTCCTTTGGCTTCATTGCACTCCCCAGAGCCTTACCATTCACGGTTTAAGTCCTACCCTTGTTTATTTCCCCAAAACGCAATATCTGACATTCATCTGGATTGAAGGCCATTTGCCAATCCTCAATTAAATACCTAACTAATCAAGATTTCCCTGGATTTTCAATAACTTGCATTATCTACAACATTACCTAATTTTTTTGTCAGATTGAGGCAAATGAGGCTCCCCCTTCCTCATTCTAAACAATTTTTACAAGAGCACCACTGAGGGTGCCCTGAGCAATTGCATCACTGTCTGGTATGGGAATTGCAAGGCATCTGACCACAAGTTCACACAAAGGATTGTGAGGACTGCCTAGAGAATCATTGGGTTCTCTCTTCCATCCATTAGAGATATTTATCTGGAACATTGCATACACAGTGCCATTAGCATTATCAATGATCCCTCCCATCTGTCCAACAATCCCTTTGTCTCCTACCATATCAAGCAAGACATGCCATAGCATTAAGACAAGAAATGTTCGGATAGGAAGCAGTTTCTTCTCCCAGGCCTCATTTTTCCAGGTCTCTCATCACATATGAGAGATAATAGCATTATACTGATACTTTTTGACTTGTATTGAATATGCACTTTATTATTTGTTAATTTATTTGTGGTAATATTACTTTATGTGTTATGTGTGTGAGTTATATGTACTGTGTTGTGCACCTTGGTCTCAAAGAATATTGTCTTGTTTAGCGGTATACATGTGTACAATTTAATGACAATGAACTGTACTTGAATATCCAAATTTCAATCAATCCACAATCTCTACCTGGATTGCATGCAGTCTAACCTTCCAGACTAGCCTACTATGAGGGACTGTGTCAAAGGTCTTACTGAAGTCCATACTTATAACACCTTTTGCTCTGTTCTCACCTACCCTTTTAGTAGCTTCCTTGAAGAACTCCAAGAGATTAGTCAGGCATGACTCTTATGCAGAAACTCTCGCTGACTGCCCCAAATCAAACCCTGTCTTTCCAAGTGTTGATAGATTCTGTCCCTTGGCTTCCTTCCAGCAATATACTCAATACCAGTCAAACTCACTAGCCTGTAGTTTTCTGGCTTGTATTTGATACTCTTTTAAAAAAAAATGGCATTGCACAATTTCTTCTTCAGCTTTCCACAAGATCCAAGGATTCATCTCCTTTAACGAACACTTAGGCCTCTGATTCCTACTCCTTGCTAATTTTTTATGAGGATCAGGACAATACCATTAACTTCTCCCTCTTACTTAACTTCCATCAATTTCTCCATAGTCAAAAAAGTAAGAAAAATATCCATTAAAAATCTCATCTATTTCCATTGGTCTTGCACACAGATGGCCATGCTGATATTTAAGGGGGCATATTTTCTCAAGCCACTCTTTCACTCTTAATATACCAATAGTATCTCTAGGGGTTTTCCCTCACCTTGCCTACCGGATCTTTCTCATACCCTCTTTTTGCCCTTGTAGCTTCCCTCTTAAGTACATTCTCACAATTCTTGTAGTCATCAAGAGATTCACCAGTTTCCAATTACTTAAGCATCGTGTATGACTCTCTCTATTTCTTAAACAGAGCCTCAATATATTTCAACACCAGGGTCCCCTAAACCTTCTAGCTTTGCCCTTCACCCTAGCAGATACATGCAAGCCATGAACTCTTGACATTACACTTTCAAAGTCCTTCCTATTGGCAGATGCTCCTTTACCTGCAACCAAACTCACCCAGTCAATCATTCCAAGATCCCAAAAAGTAGCTCCAAAATTTCCAGGTAACTGTTTGTGTTTCCTTCAGATGCTCCAGTTTCCCGATGACATGCCAAAAACATAGGAGTTAGTGAGCAGTGAGTATGCAATGTTGGCGCTGGGAGTCTGGTGACAGTTCCATGGCACCTAGCACAATCCTCGCTGATTTAATTTGATGCTGCTTCAATATATATGTGGCAAATTAAACTAATCCTTAAGATACTGGTTCACCTATTTTTCTATCTCTACCTTCACATGCATCTGGGAGTGCAGTTAGATGAGAAGCTAGACTGGACTGCCAACACAGATGCCTTGTGCAGGAAGGCACAGAGTCGACTGTACTTCCTTAGAAGGTTGGCGTCATTCAATGTTTGTAGTGAGATGCTGAAGATGTTCTATAGGTCAGTTGTGGAGAGCGCCCTCTTCTTTGTGGTGGCGTGTTGGGGAGGCAGCATTAAGAAGAGGGACGCCTCACGTATTAATAAGCTGGTAGGGAAGGCGGGCTCTGTCGTGGGCACAGAACTGGAGAGTATGACATCGGTAGCAGAGCGAAGGGTGCTGAGTAGGCTACGGTCAATCATGGAAAACCCTAAACATCCTCTGCATAGCACCATCCAGAGACAGAGAAGCAGCTTCAGCGGCAGGTTGCTATCGATGCAATGCTCCTCAGACAGGATGAAGAGATCATTACTCCCCAATGCCATTCGGCTTTACAATTCAACCGCCAGGGGCAAGATATGTTAAGGTGCCGGGGTTAGGACTGAGCTTAAGTTACCATTCAATGTATTTTAGTAAACTATTTAAGAACTTTTTAAAAGCTATTTATTAATGTTTTTTGAGAGGGTGATTTTAGATGCATATCATATTTATACTGAGTTAAGTATTGTATGTAATTAGTTTTGCTACAATAAGTGTATGGGACACTGGAAAAAATGTTGAATTTCCCCATGGGGATGAATAAAGTATCTATCTATCTATCTATCTATCTGGCACTAGGAGTGATCCAGAGATCACTAGCCTCGAAGTGCTGCTTTTAAGTTCTTTCCGATCTCCCTATGTTCCCCGTGCAGTATCTCATCACTCTTTCTGCAGATTTCATTTGTACCAACGTGCTCAATAACCTCTGGGTATTCACCCACATCCTTGAAAATGTTGTGTGTCCACTCTGACTTGTCACTGACCCTGGCGCCAGTGAAGCAACACTCCACTTGGTGTCTCTTCTACGGCCAACGAACCTGCTGTCTTCCTCGCTTAACTATCAAGTATCATTTCACGACTGCCCTGCCTGACTTCTTCCTTACCTGCTGAGTCTTAAAAACAGTCTCAGTTCCACAATCCTGGTAACTGCTTCTGAACCAAGAAAGATGCACATAACTTACAATATATTTAACTTGAGCTCATTAGACTAGTGATTCATACGATAAAAATAATTAAATGATCACTTTCTATAGCACCTTCCTCAACTCTATTGAAGATATTCTGAAGGACTTTATAGCCAATAAAGCATTATATTACAGTATAATGCAAAAAATGTCATAGCCTATTAGTATGTACCAAACCTCCATTATTTGAGCACAACAATCTCCCAGAAAGAGTGCTGTAATGATGTTCAGATAATCTGTTTTTCATTGATGTTACTTGAAGATAAATATTGATGAGTTTTATTCCCTGGTCATTTTCAGAATAATACATCCAACTGTTTTTTTTTTAAATATCCATTCACTGCCAGGACACTAAAGCTAGTTGTGCTCTTTTAAGCAACTAGCTCAGCACACAGTTCTATTTTTAGAATTATTTGTCACCTTTTTGTTATTAAAATTGCTTTTTGCTCTTAAAATTGTTAAATTCAGAACTGCTCTGTTTCCAGTTCATGAAATAAGTTCTCGGAAACCTTCATCAATTTGATCCATGATCTGCACTGTTTTAGATGATCCACCGACATGGAAGTACTGTGATGACACCAGGCTCCTGAGACTGGAGAAGCATCTGCTGGCTGAAGTCACTATTACTGATCATCACCCACCAAGCCTCTATGTGATACATGCTAGATGGGCCCTACAGAAGGGACCTGCTTTGTGAATAGCCTGACCATAAAGTGAGGATTCACCCTTAGGATCCATGAGATCATGCACCATGAAACAGATAGAAATGGGTGTCCGTTGATTGACAACCCAGTCCTGAAAAAAGCAAACATAGAACAGGACAACACAGGAACAGGCCTTAGGCCCTCAATGTTGTGCCAAACCAATTAAATTAGTAAACAAATGGATAATTAAACTAATCTCTTCTGCTTACATGGTGTCCATATCCCTTAATTGTCCTTACATTCATGTGCCTATCTTCTTCAAAGTCCCTAATGTTTTTGCCTCTACTACCAGACAGCGCATTCCAGGAACCTGCCACTCTCTGTGTAAAAAAAACTTGCCCTTCACATCTTGTTTGAAATTACCTCCTCTCTCTTTAAATGAGTGCCCTCTGGTATTAGATATTTCAACCTGGGAAAAAGATGCTGCCTGTCTACCCTATCTATGACTCCTCATAATCTTATAAACCTCTATCAAATCTCCCCTCAGCCTTCACAACTCCAGGGAAAACAACCCCATTTTGTCCAATACTCATTATAGCACATGTACGCTAATCCAGGCAGCATCTTGGTAAACTTCTTGTGCACCATCTTCAAAGCCTCAACATCCTTCTTGTAATGGGGCGACGAGAACTGTATACGATGCTTCAAATGCAGCCAAACTAGAGTTTTATAAAGCTGCAACATAGCTTCTTGACTTTTGAACTCAGTGCCTTGACTAATAAAGGCAAGCATGCCATATGCCCCCTTAATCACCCTATCAACCTGTGTAGCCATTTTCAGGGAGCTATGAGCTTAGACCCCAGTATCCCTCTGCTCATCAACACTGTTAAGGGATTTGCACTTAACATTGTTCTATCATGTTGCATTTGACCTCCCAAGGTGCAACACTTCAGTTTGGGCCAAGTTAAACTCCACCTACTGTTTTTCTGCCATACCTGTAATTGATCAATATCCCTTTCTATTCTTTGCCAGTCTTCTACGCGATTTGCAACACCCCCAATCTTCATATTATTGACCAATTTACTAACCCATCCATCTACATTTTCATACAGGTCATCTATTTATATCACAAGCAGTAAAGGTCCCGGTACAGACCGAGACAGAACATGAATAATCACAGACTTCCAGCTAGAATAAACCCTTCAGCCACCCCCCTCAGCCTTCTGTGAGCAAGCCATTTCTGCATCCAAACAGCCAATTCAGCATGGATCCCATGCATTTTAAACTTCTGGATGAGCGTCCAATGAGGAACTTAGTCAAAATCCTTACTATAATCCATACAGACACATCTACAAATCTACCTTCATCAATTTCCCTCATCACCTCATCAAAACTCTCAATCAAGTTTGTAACACACAACTTGCTCCACACAAAGCCATGTTGGCTCTCTCTAATTAGGCCATGGTTTTCTAAATGCTCATAAATCCTATCCCTAAGAATACTCTACAGTTATTTCCCTACCAGTGACACGAGACTGACCAGTCTATAGCTTCCAGTATTATCCCTGGTTCTCTTCTTGAATAATGGAACAACATTAGCTACACTTCCATTCTTTTGGGACCTCACCCGTGGCTAGCGAGAACTTGAAGTATTGATCAAGGCCCCAACAATCTCTTCTCATGCCTCTCATAATAACCTGGGGCAAATCCCATCAAGTCCTTCAGATTTATTTACCTTAAAACTCTTCAAGAAATCCAATACTACCTCCTTCTTTACTTTGAAATGCCCTTGTAAAACAATATGCTTGGCACTGAAGTCCCTATTCTTCCTGTCATTCTCTTTGGTAAATACTGATATAAAATACTCACTCAGAACTACACCCATATCCTCTGTATCCAAACAAATGTTCCCCCAGTTATCTTTGAGTAGTCCTACCATCTCCCTGCTTATCCTCTTGCTCTTGTTGTATGAATAGAATACCTTGGGAGTCTCTTCAATCCTACTTGCCAAGGACTTTCGTGGCCCCTCCTGGCTTTCTTAATTC
The DNA here is from genome assembly GCF_048418815.1 of Hemitrygon akajei. Taxonomy (NCBI): domain Eukaryota; kingdom Metazoa; phylum Chordata; class Chondrichthyes; order Myliobatiformes; family Dasyatidae; genus Hemitrygon; species Hemitrygon akajei. The sequence continues at coordinate 61,870,804 of NC_133133.1, forward strand.
CCTTCTTGAGCACTTTTCTGGTTTCTCTATAATCCTTAAAGGTTCTGTTTTATTCTAGCTTTCTAGGTTTTACATACTTTTCCTTTTTCCTCTTGACTAAATTCATCACCTCTCTGGACATCTAAGGTTCTCTTACCTTGCCATTCTTGTCTTTACTTCTTACTGGAACATTCCTGTCCTGTACTCTGTACTGTTGATCTTCAAACACCCTCTACATGTCGGATATCAACTTGCCCAAAAACAGCATTTTCTAATTAACTCACCCTAGTTCCTGCCTAATGCTGACATAATTTGCCCTACTGTAATTTAATTCACTCCCATAAGGTGCATACGTATCCTTATATATGGCTATTTTTAAACTTAATGAGTTGTATTTACTGTTCCTTAACTGCTTACCCACTTAAAGGTCAGTCATCTGGTCAGTCTCATTATCAACACCAGGTGCAGTACAGCCCCTCCTGTTGCTGGATATATTGATTTATCCTCCCCCTCTGATCCAGCTCTAATCCCTACCCCTCCTTCTATTGCCTCTGCCTCCAAGCTCAGTTCTTTGGCAAGAATTTCCCACCACCCAACAATAACCCCTTCTCCCATCTCCAATCCTCCTCCTCTTGGACACCATGCACTGGTTTTTGGCCTCCTCTGGATCTTTTCATTTCTAATTACCATTGAGACATCAACTGACTCAACTTCAATTTCAACACTCTCTCCTCCTCAAGCCATACCTCCTCTGAACACACTTCTCTCTACTCTCTGTGAACCAATCCCAGCTTTACCAAGGAGTGCTGTTGTAGTGTGGTGCACTAAGCTCTATGTTACTGAGGCAAGACGGTAACCCTCAAAGATTTCCTCTGACTTTCCCCTTGAAAAGGATCCCACTCAGGGCCATCAGAAGATTGTCTCTGACACCATCACTGACCTCACCAACTGTGGTGAATTCCCATCCACTGCTACCAGACTCATACTTCCCACACTGCTTGTTTCTACTTCCTAAACCTAACTGTTCAGGCAGATCCATTGTCTTTACCTGCTCCTGCCCCCTGAACTTCTGTCCTCATACCTTCAGTCCATTCTATACCCCTTGGTTCATTCCCTTCCCACTTACAGTCACTTTACCTTCTCTCGAACTCCTCAACACCTTTTACCATGGAAGTCTAGTCCCCCATCAAAAGGCCTTAAAGTTGTTAAGTTCCCTGCTTCTTTCTCAACAATAGACCAACCAGTTCCCTTCCATCACCACTCTCGTCTGTCTGGCAGAACTGGTCCTCACCCTCAACAATTTCTCCTTCGGCTCCACTACTTTCTCCAAACTCAAGGGGTAGCCATGAACACCAGCATGGGCCGCAGCTATGACTGCTTTTTTCCTTGTAATGCTCCCCAACTCTTCCTGCACTACACTGATGATTGCATTGGGGCTGTTCGTCAATATCATCAACTTTACTTTCAACTTCCACCCTGCCCGCATATTCACTTGATCCATTTCTGACACCTATGCCCCTTTTCGCAATCTTTCTGTCTCCATCTCTGTAAATGAATTGTCTACTGACATCTTTTATAAACTCTTTGATTCCCACAGCTATCTTAACTATACTTCTTTCCACCACATCTCTTGTAAAAATGCTATTCCCTTTTCTCAGTTCCTTCATCTCCTCTGCACCTCTTCCCAGGAAGAGGCAATTCTTTCCAGCACATCAGAGATATCCTCCTTCTTTAAAGAATGGGGTTGCTCTTCCTCCACCATTGAAGCTGCCATCTCAGGAGGTACAGAAGCCTAGCGTATACACTCAGCGATTCAGGAACAGCTTCTTCCTCTCTGCCATCTGTTTCCTAAATGGACATTGAACCCATCAACACTACCTCACTTTTTTAATATACATTTGTTACGTATCCCGTAACTGGATCACTTACCAGCAAAGATAGAGAGGTCCGCTGAAGTCTGATGGTACCATTTTTAAACGTTTTTATTTATAAAGGGGCACAAAAGTAAGGTTAATACCAACATTCAGATAACATACGTCGTCAATACTCAATCTAAAGTGCAGGGATAGTAATAATCAGTAAGAAATAAGCTCTATCGTTGTCTAGGGGTTAAACTATTGTCCGATGGAAATATAAAAGTCCCGCCAGTTCATGGAGGCTTTTTTTCCGTTTGAGGGACCGCTGGGTGTTCACGGGTTGGAGAGAGAAAATAAACTTGCCAGCCTTCTGGACTCAAAGCGTAAAATCGGGAACGGGAGTTCCTTGTTGTCAGTTCGGAATCCTTTTCGGGGTTATTAGCCACTCGATTCCCTAGCTAGGGGATCCAAATCACACGTGGCTTCCGAGCAGCTTCCCGTTCTTACGGGAACGATGAGCGATGGTCTCCGTCTGGTGCGTCGCTGGCGTACTGCCTCCTGCAGTCTCCTTTTTATCATGGCTGGCAGATTTGTAAATGTCAATCAAGGTAGGGTGATACCATCCCCACACCACATTGCCCGAGGGTGTCCATGTCCCTGATAGCTGGCACGTACTATAGAGTTGCAATTCACACAGGTGCCTCTAAGAACAATGGTCAAATCCGTTGCATTGTCTCTGATTTCCTGGGTCCAAGACCCGAATTAATAGCGATCTTGCGATTCTCCGGAAGGAGGGGGCTGGTCCTGCACCCTTCGGCCCCTCAGAGCTGTGGTACATTCATAACACATTATTTCTGTTTTTTGCACGATTTTAATCTGTTCAATATAGATAATACTGTAAATTGATTTACTTATTTATATATTATTGTTTTTTCTTTTTGTATATTTATTGCATTGAACTGCTGTGGCTAAGTTAACAAATTTCACAACATGTCGGTGATAATAAACCTGATTCTGATTCTGATTCTGACCTGCATTGCTTTGATTTCCTGGATATCCATTCTGTCTATGTAGCCTCCAACCTGAAGGCATGAACATTGATTTCTCCTTCTGGTATTTTTTCTCGCCCTTCCCTCTCTGGACCTTTACTTTTTCACCTCTCTTGTCTGTCATCTCCTCTTGGTGCCCTTCCTGCTTCCTTTCTCCCATGGTACACTCTCTCCTATCAGACTCATTCTTCTCCAGCCCTTTCCTTTTTCCACCCACCTGGCTTTGACTTCACCTTCTAGCTAGTCCTCCTTACCCTCCTCTCACGTGGATCTTTCCCCTTCCTTTCCAATCCTGAAGAAGGCTCTCAGCCTGAAACATCAACTGTTCATTCATTTCCACAGATGCTGCCTGACCTCTTGATGTCCTCCAGCATTTTGTGTGTGTATGTGTGGCTCTAGATTTGCAGCATCTGCAGAATCTCTTGTGCTTATAACTATAAGGCATTGTTGACACATTCCTGGGAGTGTTGGACTAAGGCAAATCAGTGGAGGGGGAGGATTAAATTGACTAGTTCATGAAAACCATGAAACTATTTCTGAAAGCCAGGTTTTAAAATTCCTCCTTGGAATGTGCAGTCTCAGTTTTAAAATAACTCTTGGCTGTTAGTTTGAAAACCTCCTAATTAAAAACTGTTGCAAGCAAAAATTACTGAGCCAAAGTTTTACACAACTATCATTAATACAGTTTTGTGCTTTAGTTAATTGTATATGGCTCATTAAACCCATTTATAGAACTACATAACAAATGTAGCATTCTCCTTAGTTTCCTAGAACATAGAACAAAGAACAGTACAGAATGGGAGCAGGGTCTTTGGCCCACAATGTTGTGCCGAAACAATTAAAATTAAATTTTGAGCCTGTTGAGCGTTTATCTCTCATTCAACATCAGTGAATCAAATTATCATCTTGTTATCATGTTGTTTTTTTGTGAGGCCTTGCTGTGTTGAAATTGGCTGCTATATTACCTCAGAGTTAACAATTTAAAAGAATTTGATTACATTGGTTGCAGTGGAAATCTTATACAAAAGCAATCTTTTCCCCTCACAAAAGCACTGCATGTGATGCACTAGGCCAATTAGCTTCTGAAGCCTGAGTCAAGCACGGTCAGCAGTAACCCCAGTATGAGCCTGACTACTAACAAAAATGATAATGAGAAGGAAAACTCATAATATAAAATCAAAACATAGTTTGAATCAAAAGATAAAAAGAGGCATAACTGGATTTCTATATAATTTCTCAAGGTAGTCTTTTGACCAGTAAATTTGAGTCAGAAGCCTAATTTTAAATAGCCGGACAAATAGACAATGAAGCTAACTAATGCACATTTGTAGGATCATGTTACATTATGAACATACCTGATCTGAGGAGAGTTCTGGTAATCCAGAGATAAAACGTTACAGTCGACCCTCCTTATCTGCGGGGGATTGGTTTCGGGACTCTTCGCGGATCCCAAAAAATGCAGATGCTCAAGTCCCTTATTCAACCTGTCTCAATGCAGTGGACATTAGGACCCGGCGACAGAGATCTGAATCCGCAGTGTTTCTGTTCATGAAAATAATCACGATCACGATTGAAAGTAAAGTGGAAATAATAAAGCGATCAGAAAGAGTTGAAACGCCATCTGTCATTGGAAAAGCGTTAGGCTACGTCGGTTAACAGTCGGAACAATTTTAAAGGATAAAGTGAGAAAGGCCCTGCCCCGATGAAAGCTACAATTATTACTAAGCAACGCAGTGGTTTAATTATTGGGTTTTGGGGTTTTGGATTTTTGATCCTCCACATCAACCCAGCATGGTGGAGAGCGCGCTCGGGAGTGATCTGTCACTGGATCGAACTCGGGAACTTCTGTTCCTGAGCCCAGTGCTGAAACATGCGTTCTTAAGTGTTTTATATGAATAGAAAGGTAAAATATATACTATATACTAAGACAAATTTTTGACTAACTGACACTAAATAATACCAGATTTACCTGTTCTGACTTACTTAGTAAGAGAACTTCCGATTTATTTTGATCCCAATCCACAGTAACCTATGCATATCCTCCCGTATACTTTAAGTCATCTCTAGATTACTTATAATACCTAATACAATGTAAATGCTCTGTAAAATAGTTGTTATACTGCTTTGTTTAGGGAATAATGACAAGGAAAAAAGTCTGTACATGCTCGAACAAGTGCTAGAAGAGCCCTTCCGTCTTTTCTCGATTCGCGGTTCGTTGAATTCGCGCATGCAGAACTCGCAGATAAGGAGGGCGGACTGTATTTGTTGTTCCTAATCAGCATCTATTCAAACAATGCTCAATTTATGTGAAATTTTTTCAAAAGATCGAAGTTGTCCAGATTACTCAGAGCAATAGGACCATATTGGAAACTTACAGCAAGTGTATCAGATAATTTGTACATCATTGTGTCACTTTTGAAGGAAACTTGTGTGTAAGTTCACCACAGTTTTTGGGCATTTCGATAGTAATGACACTTTGTGTGCCTAGTCAGCTGCAAGGTGCTTTGGAACAACTGAAATCCTAAAAGCAGCAAAATGTAAATTAACTTCATAAATTTATATTTTCAAGTTTAAATTTACCTTGACATTTTTAAATTTACAATTTCAAGCTGATATTTGAAGAGATGTTTGAAATTGTGTTACAGAATTTGTTAAAATCCATCCAGTTGTTAAACTCAGTAACTTGTCTTATGTGCCAGTAATGCACCATGGCCTGTCTTCCATGTACATGATTATACATAAAGTGACCACTGGTCAGGCACAGAGATGTTATATGGCATCAAATGATTGTACTGGTGTTGCTTTCATACAAAGTGAACAGATTGTGAGAGCTTCACATACTTAAGGTTTTTAACTTAAAACATTCTCTGGCATTATATAAAGAGAACTACCAAACAGGGGATAGAGACAGAGTATGCAAGTCACTCATTTTCATCTTCTTAGAAGATATCTTCGTTAAATTTCCATTGCTGATGTTGTCCCTCTCACCACCCCCCACCACCTCATTGATGAAATCCATGGTCATCCTCTTCACTGAAAAACTTTGCCATGTTTTCTCCAAACATGTGCAATTTTGTGAGATTTTGTACATGCTTAATAAACTTCAATCACTCATTGATTAAACTTTTCCATGTGCTGCAATTTGGAAATAAAAGGGTCACACACTTAATTGTACATGCTTATTACAAGGTAAAAGTAATCATTTTATTTCCTTCTTGGACTCACATACCAATAGAAGCAAATTATGTCACATCTGATTGGCTGAATTGCTCACAGCTTTTTAATGCTTGCTTAGTTTCATGGCTAAACTCTGTAACTCATTGAAACATAGAAAACCTATAGCACAATACAGGCCCTTTGGCCCTTTGAAATTACTAGGCTTACCTATAGCCCTCTATTTTTCTAAGCTCCATGTACCTATCCAAAAGTCTCTTAAAAGACCCTATTGTATCTGCCTCCACCACCATTGCTGGCAGCCCATTCCATGCACTCACCACTCTCTGAGTAAAAAATTTACCTTTGACATCTCCTCTGTACCTACTCCCCAGCACTTTAAACATGTGTCCTCTTATGGCAACCATTCAACCATTTCAGCCCTGGGGAGAAAGCCTCTGACTATCCACACGATCAACGCCTGTCAACATCTTATAGACCTCTATCAAGTCACCTCACATCCAAAGAGAAAAGGCCAAGTTCACTCAACCTGGCATGCTCCCCAATCCAGGCTACATCCTTGTAAGTCTCTTCTGCACCCTTTCTATGGTTTCCACATCCCTCCTGTAGTGATGCGACGAGAACTAACTCATCATATAGTCTGGACTCAGTGGTTGAGAAGATGTTGGATTTGATTGTTAAGGATGTGGTCTCAGCATACTTGGAGATATATGATAAAATAGGCTAAAGTCAACATGGTTTTCTTAAGGGAAGACCTTGCCTGACAAATCTGTTGGAGTACTTTTAAGAAATAACAAGCAGGATAGGAAAAGAAGAATCAGTGCATATTGTGTATTTAGATTTTCAGAAGGCCTTTGACAAGATGCCCCTCCTGAGGCTGCTTAACAAGGTAAGAGCCCGTGGTATTACAGGAAGATATTAGCATGGACAGAGCATTGGCTCCTTGAAAGGAGGCAAAGTGTGGGAATAAAGAGAGCCTGTTTCTGGTTGCCTGCTGATTACTAGTGGGGTTCCACAGGGGACTGTATTGGGACTGCTTCTTTTATGTTATATGTCAATGATTTGGATGATGGAATTGATGGCTTTGTTGCATAGTTTGCAGGTGATATGGAGATAGGTGAAGGGGCAGGTAATTTTGTGCAAGCAGAAAGGCTACGGAAGGACTTAGATTTGTCACGCAGGTGAGAAACTACTAGAAAATTCAGCAGTCTAAGAACAAGGAGGCAATTAAAAGAGTGAGAGGGCTCTGACTTGGTTTTGATAACACTTTTAATTGTGACCTTGAGAGAGAGAGTATGGTGCCAGCTGAGACAGGAGCTGGGAAGTCACCATGGTAACAGCTCAGAGCAGTTGAGCTAACGAACGGCTGGAATTTCAAATGGATTATAAAAAGTTGAGGCTTTTGGTCTGATAACGGCAGAGGAGACACAAGAGAATTGCGGAAACTACCCGAGAAATCACTGGTGGAGTTTAAGACCACCATGAGGTTGGAGGCCACGGAGCGATTAATATCGACCCATGATTACCAGTGCGGGTAAGAGCTTGCCTGTGGGGGTCTGCTAGTGGTGAACCTGTGCCGTGGGTTAGTAGACCGTTCCCTAGAAGGGGTTCTGCCCATCTGTGTCTGTGTGGGGTTCACACAAAGTGACTCTAAAGACTTCTGAAGCAAGAACAACTAAAGCTGCCAACGTAAACGTCAACTCAATTAACTCTCTCTCTCTCCATCAATTCATCTCGATGCAACACAAAGTGAACTGAACTACTGAACTGCTTAAACTTACCTGACACCATAAGACAGATATCTACCTCCGTGACTATTATCTTTGTATCCACGCACACACATTTATGTATATATATATAACCTGTATTGTATTATCCGGTTTTAATGATATTAATTTGTAGTAGTAATAAATATAGTCTTAATTTATAATAAACCAGACTCCAGCTGTGTTCCATTTCTGCTGGTCCTTTTCAATTTGTCACAGGATTCGTGACAGATCAGAAGAATGGGCAAAGAAGTGGCAGATGAAATATGGTGTGGGAAGATATAGGCATGCACTTTGGTAGAAGAAATGAAGGCATAGACAACTTTCTAAATGGAGAGAGAATCCAAAAATCTGAGGTGCAAAGGGACTTGGAAGTCCTTGTGCAGGATTCCTTAAAGGTTAATTTACAAGTTGAATCTGTGGTGAGAAAAACAAGTGTGATGTTAGCATTCATTTCGAGAGGACTAGAATATAAAAGCAAGGATGTAATGTTAAGGCTTTAGATGGCACTGGTGAGGCTTCATTTGGAGTCTTGTGTGCAGTTTTGGCCCCCTTCTCTAAGAATGAAGGGTGACCTCACTGAAACTTAATGAATGTTGAAAGAGTAATAGAGTGATAGAGTGGATGTGGAGAGGATGTTTCCTATGGTGGGGGAGTCTGACCAGAGTACACAGCCTCAGAATAGAGGGACATCCAATTATACCAGTGATGAGGAGAACTTTCTTCAGCCAGGGAGTGGTGAATCTGTGGAATTAGTTGCCACAGGTGGCCGTGGAGGCCAAGTGATTGAGTATACTTAAGGCAGAGGTTGATAGATTCTTGATTAGTCAGGGCATAAAGGGATATGGGGAGAAGTCAAGAGATAGGTGTTGTGAAGGGAATGGGTCAGCCATGATGAAATGGCAGAGCAGACTTGATGGGCCAAATGGCCTAATTCTGATCCTATGTCTTTACTTATGGTCTAAGAGAATGGCAAACCATTTCTGTAGAAAAAAATCGCAAACTGAAAGACCATGCTCACCCATGTCAGAAGACATGGCACGTAATAATGATGATGACTTATTTGACAGCTTGAATGGTGTTCAGGATACAAAGTAATTTGGAGAACAGGAAAAATATATGTATCTCATTTACTTAACTCTCCAACTATTCAACTCTCCACCATATGATATGCCAAGCAGTTACATACAATACATCGGGGCAGACTCGATGGGCCAAATAGCCTAATCCTGTTCTTATGACTTATGGTCTATATTTAAGTGGTTTCCGAATGATGAGTTTGGAGATCACAAGAAACCTAGAAAATCAGCTGTGCTTCTGTCCATCCTAAACAGAGTATAAAATTAACTACAAGGGAATGCCTCCAGAATCCTGTTTTTCTTTGAATTAGGGACCTGGTACCTCTTGCTATAATCATCATGAGAATTGCTTTATCTTCATTAACAGTTCTTAATACAGAACGCTAGAAGTTCCAGTGCATTCAAATAGAAATACACCCAACCTGTATGGAAATCAACTTCCTTCACTCAGAGAATATTAATGAAGTTCATGGAGTAGTAATGCATTTCAAGTTGTTGATGTCAAGGAAAATTAATTGTAGAAACAAGGTTCAAGGTGCTTGTGCAGCTACCTAGTCGATTTACCACAAAAAGCAGGGAATGAATTTATATCCTTTTCATCTGTGATGTCCTTGGCTTTTGCAACAACATTGAATGTTTCTTTTTGAATGATTATGGGAATCATATTATTATAGGGCTATAAAATACTGACTCTGAATAATAACTCACAGTTTTGAACTCCACTAATGAATTTCAATGCATTTTTTAAATAATCAGTGCTTCACATCCGGTGTCAATACTGTTCATAAGCAGCTCCACTTACTGTGTGCTGGCATTTGTGAATCAGCCCTCATAAATTGCTTTAGTGTGATTTGAGAAAGATCTCTGGCTATAAGTAATAAAAGTTTGATTATCAGCTTCCTAACTAGATTCATACATAAGTCTGTATTGTAATGTGGAGCTGACCTTACTTGGTCAGGAAAGTCAGAGGTCAGAATGTTGCCGTATGAAGACTTAAGATGATGTTCTTGAGACGTCCTTTAGTTATGAATGCTGCTTTTTGCAGGCTGATGTTGCGTAAGGGGAAATAAAATTTTGCTGTGATGGCCATTAAGTTCACTTTACCACTTGATGCTCATCCATCTGAACTAATACATAAAGAAGACCATCATGGATTACATCCACAATCTCTGCCAATGATTTTCTCTGGGATGAATCATTGCTAATGTGAAAGGGAAGAAGGAAATAGCTGGGCAAGAACACTGCAATTATTTTGACATCAGGTCATTACAGGAGCTCTAGACTGACAAATAGATTATTAAAGGTCCAAGGTGCACTTTATATGTTAAGTTTATACATTTCGAGCAATGCATTGCATTGCAATGGGCACGAATTGAATTGCCTTTTTGCCTTTCTGTTGCTAAATGGCATTAAAGAGCAGTACCAATGATCTCTCAATTTTATTGAAAGACTTATTTTCATAAATTAAACTTTATTGGTTATGTTTGTATGGTTGACTTACAACTCTACACTTATTAAACACAAAAGATTCTGCAGATGCTAGAAATCCAGAGCAACACACACAAAATGCTGGAGAACCTCAGCAGATCAGACAGCACCTATGGAGGGGAATAAGCAGTTGATATTTCAGGCCGAGACCCTTCATCATGACTGGAAAAGAAAGGGAAGGAGCCTGAAAATGAAGGTCTATCAACTCCTTTGGGGTCCCTCCTCAATTCTTTTCTTCCATGATCCGCTCTCTTCTCCTATCAGAATCCTTCTTCAGCCCTTTATCTTTTCTACCTATCAACTCAAAGCCCCTAACTTCATTCTCTCTCCCCACCCACCCACCTTCTCACTCCCCTTGTCTCACCTATCACCTGATAGCTTGTACTCCTTCTGCTCCCCCACCTTCTCATTCTGGCTTCTTCTGCCTTCCTTTCCAGTCCTGATGAAGGGTCTTGGCCCAAAACGTGGACTGTTTATTTCTTTCCGTAGATGCTGCCTGACCTGCCAAGTTCCTCCAACTTTTGTTTGTATTACTCAACACATTGCTGTCTCCATAGATTTGAGGTGACATTATCGGCCAAAGGACCTGTTTCTGAGCAGCACTGTTCTAATAGTAAATCCTATGTTTTACAGAATGCCAGTTAAACCACACTGAGTATTGTACACTGTTCTAGTTGTCACAATACAGAAAGCATTAGTTGTACTGAAAAGAGAGCAGAGGAGATTTACCAGCATGTAACCTGGACTGGGGGATTTGTTATGGGGAGAGTTTGTCAAGCTGTGTTTGTTTTACCCAGATTAAAGGAGTCTCAGAAATGACATGGTGGGGATATAGACAGGGTGGATCATCTTGTTCCCCACAGTGGGGATATCAAGAACAAGAAGGCATGGGGTTAAGGTAGGAGGAGATAGGGTGAAAGAGATCTAACAGGGATTTGAAGGTAAAGTTGTTTGGTTGCTCTCTGGAACTCAGAGCTGAAAGAAGTGGTGGGGTCAAATAAATTTAAATTTTAAAATGCTGTATTGGAGAGATAGTTAGGAATTTAAACGGACATGACAGAGAAGTAAACAAGCTAAGTATGAACAAATAGGATCGACATGGATGTGGTGCACTGAAGGGCTCAATGTGGATCTATACAGCTCCCTGACTCTATGATGCTTAACGGTTCTACTTGCAATATTAGTGGCAAAGGACCTTTGGACGAGATGCTCTGGCTCGGTGTTATATGAAAGCAATCCAGATGCAGCATGTTTATCCCTCAGGATATGTACACTGCAATAATAGATGCACATTGTTAACAGTGAAAATGTGAGATTATTTGCATTAAGACTTCATTGTTTAACTTTGGAGAAATCTGTCTCTGGACTGAATTCACCTAAAATATGAAGGGATAAATAAGCTTTTGTCTTGATTGAGACAAGTATGACTATTGATCTGACTGAACTAATAAAAAGGGAGGGCAGCATTTTCTTGAAAGTGCATGGAAAAGGGGACTGACATTCTCCAACATTTGTGGAATTTACATTAATGATAATGATTAAAGGCAAGTCATGCGTGGCAGTATTTTATATATGGCCTCATTAGTGTAAGATACGTATCAGTTGGAAATTAGATTTCTGCACATTGATGCATCAGGGTCTTTCAAGCATGTTTAGATCTTGTGATATGCATCTGCAATTACAGAGGAAAATGTGCCCTTGATCTTTGCTTGACTGCCCGGCCACTCTTTTGTATTTTGTACAAAATCCACCGCATTTGCATTATTTTTTTTCTCTATTTAACATTAATGTAGTACGTAGCCTTTATACATTGACAAAGATTTATTGTGCAGAGCAGTAAAAGAAAGATAATTACTGTTAACCAGGTCTGGCCTGTCATATCAGTGAAAAAGATCCTTTGGTACTGTTAGAAAATGAGCAATCAAATTTGTCTGGTGACCTGTCCAACATTTGTCCCTCAGAACTAATGAAAAAGTCCTATCGCTTAAATCCATCATTGAGTTTCATAAGTAAGGAACCATTTGATTTTAATTGAGAAAATGTCAATTACAATAGTTTGTTTTGTTACCTTGGACATTAACTTTTTTTTAGAGCTCTGGTCAGGTAATGCAGCACACACCAGTCATCAAACCTAACATCTTGTGGTGTGAGTGATTTTAGTTTTGCCTTGAACAGCATCCCTGAACAGGAAGCTAACAACCTTCCCTACGTAGGTAAGTACAGATGAGAGCTCCTAGGCATGTATACATACACGGGCATTTATTTATTTATTTATTTAGAGATACAGTGCAGAATAGGCCCTCCCAGCAACCCCTGTCAATCCTGATTTAACCCTAAACTTATCATGAGACAATTTACAATAATCAATTAATCTACTCAGTATATCCTTGGATGGTGGGAGGACTCTGGAGCACCCAGAGAAAACTTGCACATTTCTTGCGGAGGATGTACCAGAACTCCTTACAGAGGGTACTGGGATTGAACTCCAAACTCTAACACTCTGAACTGTAACAGCATTGTGCTAACCACTATGCCATTCACACAAGCACATTTACATAGATGTAAACGTGCAAGGGTATGCACAATACTTAGACATATGCATATGAATGCATACATAAATGTAATTACACATATTTGTAAACATACATTTGTACTTTACCTCACACTTCCCTAATACCTACACACTGGTTCACACTCACACTCTCACTATTGCACAATCACACTCATAGACTCACACTCGCATTCTCATTCTCAGACTTGTATTCACGTATACCCAGGTTGAAACTAAATGTCACTTGGATGATAATAAAACCAGATATGATCTGTTGCAAAAAAAAATCAAAATATCAGAGGAAATGTAATAATTTTGTTCTTTGCTTTTCATTTGAGTATGATTTGTAAGGGATAGATATTTAGAGTCACTGTAGTCACTCTACATATTGACCCCAATTCTTTCTTTTGCTAAATTGCATGGTTGCTGGCTTTCTTGAATATCCATTTATATACAGATCTGATCTAAGCAATTTATTGAAACTTCCCCAGTGCTTTGTCATGTGTTTAACAAATCATGCCAAGATGTAGTAACAGCTCTATTGAGCTAGTAGATTTTCAATCCGGTAAGTTGCTGGTGCATTTTTCCAAGTTCTCAGTGCTATACAATAGGAAGGATGTAGTTGTGTAGAAGAGAGTGTAGAGAAGATTTACAGGGATTCTGCCTGAATTGGAGATTTTAGTTTATGGAAGAGACTGGATAAGCCTGGTTTGTTTTTCTTGGAGCAAAGAAGGCTGAGTGCTGGCCTGACAAGTTTATTTAAAATTATAAGTGGTTTAAATTGTGTAGATGTTCAAAATATTTCTTCTATGTTGAAAGTATCAAAAACTAAAACAATGCATAACAAGGCCAATTACTTCAGCAAAAGAAGGGAAACGATAAAGGCAATTATCAAAATTTTAGTAAAAATTGTCTGAAAAGCAGCAAAGCTGTCAATTTTCGAACTATCTCTGTTGTTTGTCATGGAGTAGAGGGTACAGATTACTCCTCTGTGTATGTTCTCCTTTCCCCACTCCTAGCCATGAATATCCAGTGTTAATGTCTGATCTCTGGAGTGATAGATACTAAACAGAGATAAGGGTCTCCTCAGAGGGAGAACTGAATATTCTCCACAGATGACATTTTTGTTGCAAATATCTAAAGCTTTAAACAGAGAGTGGGTGCAGTTATTTAAACTGAAACATTTCACATGTTACTTAGGATTTCTTATGAAAAATATCAACTCCCTATCCCTTTAGTTTTGAGAATGTTCAGATATCTGAAGGAAAATTAAAAATCACAAGGCAAAAAATGTACACATTGTCGTTGGAAAGGTTTAAATTATATTTAGGAATTGGACTAGCACAGACCTTGTGTATTTCTTGATGGCTGAATCAGTAGATGAAGTGTCACTATATTGCCCGGTAATGATCTTAGTCACGGTTTGCCTGCATTTACAAAATACTGGAATTTGGAAAGAAATAATTCTTGAAATTCTAAATATTTCTGCTATGGATGCTGTTTGGTGCTGCTGAACTATCTTCTTGAACCCACTGAAGCAATTTAATATAATTGTACAGCCATTTCAAAAGGCAGTTAAGAGTCAATCATATTGCATTTGCAAAGGGATTTCAAATGGTCACAAACCAATGGATTTGTTGTATGCATTTTTGATCGTTTATTGATGAATTAATAAACATATAATTAGAGAAAAGCATATTAAACAGGTTCTTATGCAACAGGAGATTTTGTCATAACTAAATTTAAAACACTTTATAATAATTCACAACTGTGCTTTTAAGGGGCTTATTTCAAATGCATTTACATTGCCAAAGTATTCTGTTTTTAGAATAGTGGTGATGTGAGTCAGGGAGCTTTCAGATGGATGAGAAAGTTCTATGATTTTCACAAAATATAATTGTGTGTCTATTTCAGTTGATTGTATATAATGGGATTCCACTGCAGACATAGCCCCATTAATAAGGGAGGCTATTACAGCTTCATTAATTGTTTCAGCTTCCACAGAAATTAACTTCTTTTGTCCTCTGTCAGTTTTGTGATCTTATACTTAAATATTTGATGTTCTTCTATTATACTTTAAAATGGTGAAGACTGCAGAAAGTGATAAATGTGTACAAAGCCTGCAATTATTATTCCATTAATCAAATCATCATTGTGATCTATATTTAAATGTCCTATCAAATTATCACAGAGCTGTGATGTGGGTCTTTTGAATCAGGAGAAATTATGTATAACATTTTCCATTAATCATTGTACCTTTTAGCATGGACAGGACTCAGTTCTAATAATAGAGCTAATCATTGCCAGAAGTATGAGCCAGAAGAAATATTATTAAGAGGTATTTCAGCTGGGTGAAGATTGTGGTCTCGGGAGGTTGCTGAAAGGTGGCCCATTGCCTCTCTATTACACCAATGAATCAGTTATAAATGCCAGGAACAAAATCTCCATTTAGCATTCATACTCTGAAGGTCCCCTATTCTGTTCTTGAATGCAATTGTGTTGTAGTTGCAATTGAGTTGTTCTTTGCAGTTCGATTCCCAAATGTCTTGAGATTTTTTCTTTTGTTAGCCAGAAGTGCTAACCTTAAAATAAATCCCTGGAGTGAAATTTCTGGAGTCTTGCGAAACACTGATTGGAAAAATACACCAACTGTCAGCTTTGTGGTGAATCAATCATCTCAAGATTTTTAACATTTTTCTCACAGAATGTACCTGGTCCTGCAGCTCCACTGCACTTGAGTGCAAATCTCCCTCATGAGTTATTAGGACATTTGAATTAGTGAGCTCAGTGCTTAGAGCTAAACCATTTATAGAAATGGGAATCAGCAAGCTGTGCGTTTCAGTGCAATTTATGTTGTGTCACATATTATTCTCATAAACATATTGAAATTGATGCAAAACAAGTGAATTAATTCACATTTGTGTTAGACATAGTGCAAGCTGTCTTGTTGATGTAAAGTAAATCTTTACTTCCATTGCTATTGATATCATGACTTCTTTGCCATGATGAAAACTAGTAGCATCAGTCCAAATTAAAATAGGCGTTTATTTAAATATTAGGTGCAGTCTTGAGAGCCTATACAGAAGGGCTCTTCTACTACAGAGAGAGCTTAACTCAAATGCAGCTCAAAGTTGCATTTCAAATGTCCAGGAATATTTTGATTTGCGATTTTTCTTTCTTTTTTTAAAAGGAAGGTGTTGCACACAAGTCTATCCCCTGGCACTGTAAGTGAAACTGAGTTTGGTGAATTTCCTGGTGCGGACCTACTAGTCTTTTTGTCCTTGATAGCCATTAAGTTTGTGCTATAACAAGGGGGTGCTGGCTTTGCACCTATGGGACAAATGTCATTAACTGTAGCCCAAAAGGTAATGGAGACTGTGGAACATTGGAGGGAACATTTGTTTTATATGCAGTAAATTTGAATTTGGGTAAATCTGCATTATTTACATTTGGAGGGTTTTTATACAATAAAACTATCACATACAATCTTATAGAGCTTATTTTTGTTCATTTTACCGATTTGTGGTATATAATTGACATGAAATATACTTTGTTTATTTCCATACTACGCATTTGCCTTCTCATGTTACAAATCGCCAGCTTGTGTATTTTATTGGTATTGATTGCGGGTTTCTCCATCTACATCTTGTGACTCTTGAGTTCAACCAATTTATTTGCCTGGTAGAAAGAACGGACTTGCATTCTTCTGCACAATACAGAAGGTGCTCCAATAACTAAATACTGTCATAGAAGAAAACACGAGTTCTCTTAATCCAGATCAGATATGTCGTGTATTTAGGAAGAGTGACCTTCACAGACAATGTTACTCCTTGCTACTCATGGATCAGCTCCAGCCCTAAGATTAGTTTGCTAGCAGCAATTGACTTCCAGCCCTTGAGATTTTGATATGTTTAAGGTCGATCAGCTAACTCCTTCTGCCATTTCAGCTCAACAACTGGCTTAGGTGCAATGTAGGGGTTAATGTCATTCATAGCTCAGACTGATTATATCAGCAGAGCTAATGAGAATCTACAAATGTCTGGATTGCTTAGTAGATCAAGAAATTCCCTTTATCAGCAACATAATGCCACAAATTGTCTGTTTTCTACATTGTTCGAGTGGTGTGAGAGTGGAACAGAAATATTGAGTTGAAAGTGCTCTCTGAAGCATACAATTCTAAAAGGAACTGCAGGCAAACATCCTCCCCCATGTAAGAAAGTTCTGTTCATGCACAGACCCACATAGAAATCCAGGATATTCCAAGTGATAAGTACAGGTCCTGCCCAGGTTGCAAATGTACAACCTGTGCCTAAGAGTGAGCACTGGGAAACTGATTGGATGAACTTGCTGGGTGCTGCGAGGCTGCAAGCAACTGCTTTCATGTTGGAAATCTGTTTGCAGCAATAGGCATAGACTATTTTCTAACGAGGAGCAAATTCAAAAATTAGAGGTGCAAAGGGACTTCAGAATCCTCGTGTAGGATTTCTTGCAGGCTGAGTTGGTACTAAGGAAAGCAAATGCAATGTTAGCATTCAACTCTAGAGGAATAGAATATAAAAACTAGGATAAAATGATGACGCTTGATAAGGTATTGGTCAGACTGCACTTGGGATATGGTTGGCAGCATCGGGCCCTTTATTTAGAAAGGATGTGCCAGCATTGAATACGGTCCAGAGGAGGCCCACCAGAATGATCCCAGGATTGAAAGTGTTAAGATATGAGGAATGTTTGATGGCTTTTGGTCTGTACTTGCTGGAGTTTAAAAGAATGAGGGGGGAATTTCACTGAAACCTATTTGGAGAAGGGAGTCAGAGGATCAGAACGGGAGTGTGGTGGGAGCCATCTTGAATTTTTCTTATTCTCATCAGAGTTAAGAGAGGCGGGACTGTGCAGGCATGTGACGCCGGGCAGTGAAGCGGGAAAGATTTAAAAAGGACACATCCTTATACAGCGGGCAGCGTCGTTTGCAGGCAATGGAGTGAACAGGGAACAGAGTGAAGGCTTAAGGGCTTGGGCTCAACGGGCTTAGGCGGAAGTGAGCAAGGCAAGGTAGGTTTAGGTTTCAGTTTTTCCTGTTATTTGAGGAAAGGGGAAGTATGAGTGTGAGGGCAGCTTGTTGTTCTCAGTGTCGGATGTGGGAGGTAATGGAGTCTCCTAGCCTCCCGGAAGTCCACATCTGCACCAGGTGCGCCGAGCTGCAGCTCCTAAGGGACCGTGTTAGGGAACAGCAGCTGCAGCTCGATGACCTTCGTCTGGTCAGGGAGAGTGAGGAGTTGATAGAAAGGAGTTACAGGCAGGTGGTCACACCGGGACCACAGGAGGCAGGCAGGTGGGTCACGGTTAGGAGGGGGAAGGGGAAGAGTCAGGTACTAGAGAGCATCCCAGTGGCTGTACCCCTTTTACAATAAGTACTCCTGTTTGAGTACTGCTGGGGGGGACAGCCAACCTGGGGGAAGCAACAGTGGCCGTGCCTCCAGCACAGAGTCAGGCCCTGTAGCTCAGAAGGGTAGGGAAAGGAAGAGGAAGGCAGTAGTAATAGGGGACTCGATAGTTAGGGGGTCAGATAGGCAATTCTGTGGACACGATCAGGAGACCCGGATGGTAGTTTGCCTCCCTGGTGCCAGGGTTCGGGATGTTTCTGATCACATCCAAGATATCCTGAAGTGGGAGAGTGAGGAGCCAGAGGTCGTGGTACATATAGGTACCAATGACATAGGTAGGAAAAGGGAAGAAGTCCTGAAATGAGAATATAGGGAGTTAGGAAGACAGTTGAGAAGAAGGACCATAAAGGTAGTAATCTCAGCATTACTGCCTGTGCCACGCGACAGTGAGAGTAGGAATGGAATGAGGTGGAGGATAAATGCGTGACTGAGGGATTGGAGCTGGGAGCAGGGATTCAAGTTTCTGGATCATTGGGACCTCTTTTGGGGCAGGTTTGACCTGTACAAAAAGGACGGGTTACACTTGAATCCTAGGGGGACCAATATCCTGGCAGGGAGATTTGCTAAGGCTACTATGGAGACTTTAAACTAGAAAGGTTGGGGGGTGGGAATCAATTTGAAGAGACTAGGGGAGAGAAGGTTAGTTCAGAAATAGAGAAAGCTAGTAGACAGTGTGTGAGGGAGGATAGGTAGGTGATAGAGAAGGGGAGCGCTCAGACCGAAGATGTACGGGAGAAGGAAGAAAAAGATAATAAAGTTGATCGCATCGTTAGGAATAAACAGAGAGGAAGAGGTGGAGAGTTTCTTAAATGCATTTATTTTAATGCTAGGAGCATTGTAAGAAAGGTGGATGAGCTTAAAGCGTGGATTGATACCTGGAATTATGATGTTGTAGCTATTAGTGAAAATTGGTTGCAGGAGGGGTGTGATTGGCAACTAAATATTCCTGGATTTCATTGCTTCAGGTGTGATAGAAATGGAGGATGGAGGGGCAAGAGGAGTAGGTGTTGCATTGCTTGTCCGAGAAAATATTACAGTGGTGCTTGGGCAGGATAGATTAGAGGGCTCATCTAGGGAGACTATTTGGGTGGAATTGAGGAATGGGAAAGGTGTAGTAACACTAATGGGGGTGTATTATAGACCACCTAATGGGGAGCGAGAATTGGAGGAGCAAATTTGTAAGGAGATAACAGATATTTGTAGTAAGCACAAGGTTGAGATAGTGGGAGATTTTAATTTTCCACACATAGATTGGGAAGCCCATTCTGTAAAAGGGCTGGATGGTTTGGAGTTTGTAAAATGTGTGCAGGGTAGTTTTTTTGCAGCAATACATAGAGGTACCGACTAGAGATGGGGCAGTGTTGGATCTCCTGTTAGGGAATGCGATAGGTCAGCTGACAGATGTATGTGTTGGGGAGCACTTCGGGTCCAGTGATCACAATACCATTAGTTTCAATATAATTATGGAGTAAGATAGGACTGGACCCAGGGTTGAGATTTTTGATTGGAGAAAGGCTAACTTTGAGGAGATGCGAAAGGATTTAGAAGGAGTTGATTGGGACAATTTGTTTTATGGGAAGGATGTAATAGAGAAATGGAGGTCATTTAAAGGTGAAATTTTGAGGGTACAGAATATTTATGTTCCTGTTAGGTTGAAAGGAAAGGTTAAAAGTTTGAGAGCGCCATGGTTTTCAAGGGATATTGGAAACTTGGTTCGGAAAAAGAGAGATATCTGCAATAAATATAGGTAGCATGGAGTAAATGAGGTGCCCGAGGAATATAAAGAATGTAAAAAGAATCTTAAGAAAGAAATTAGAAAAGCTAAAAGAAGATACGAGGTTGCTTTGGCAAGTAAGGTGAAAATAAATCCGAAGGGTTTCTACAGTTATATTAATAACAAAAGGATAGTGAGGGATAAAATTGGCCCCTTAGAGAATCAAAGTGGACAGCTATGTGTGGAGCCGAAAGAGATGGGGAAGATTTTGAACAATTTATTTTCTTTGGTATTCACTAAGGAGAAGGATATTGAATTGTGTAAGGTAAGGGAAACAAGTAGGGAAGTTATGGAAACTATGACAATTAAAGAGGAGGAAGTACTGGCACTTTTAAAGAATATAAAAGTGGATAAATCTCCAGGTCCTGACAAGATATTCCCTAGGACCTTGAGGGAAGTTGGTGTAGAAATAGCAGGGGCTCACACAGAAATATTTCAAATGTCATTAGAAACGGGGATGGTGCCAGAGGATTGGCATATTGCTCATGTGGTTCCATTGTTTCAAAGGGTTCTAAGAGTAAACCTAGCAATTATAGGCCTGTCAGTTTGATGTCAGTGGTGGGTAAATTAATGGAGAGTATTCTTAGAGATGGTATATATAATTATCTGGATAGACAGGGTCTGATTAGGAATAGTCAGCATGGATTTGTGCGTGGAAGGTCATGTTTGACAAATCTTATTGAATTTTTTGAAGAGGTTACGAGGAAAGTTGACAAGGGTAAAGCAGTGGATGTTGTCTATATGGACTTCAGTAAGGCCTTTGACAAGGTTCCGCACGGAAGGTTAATTAGGAAGGTTCAATTGTTAGGTATTAATATTGAAGTAGTAAAACGGATTCAACAGTGGCTCGATGGGAGATGTCAGAGTGTAGTGATGGATAAATGTTTGTCAAGTTCGAGGCCGGTGACTAGTGGTGTGCCTCAGGGATCTGTATTGGGTCCAATGTTGTTTGTCATATACATTATTGATCTGGATGATGGGGTGGTAAATTGGATTAGTAAGTATGCAGATGATACTAAGGTAGGAGGCGTTGTGGATAATGAAGTAGGTTTTCAAAGCTTGCAGAGAGATTTAGGCCAGTTAGAAGAGTGGGCTGAACGATGGCAGATGGAGTTTAATGTTGATAAGTGTGAGGTGCTACATTTTGGTAGGAATAATCCAAATAGGACATACATGGTAAATGTTAGGGCATTGAAGAATGCAATAGAACAAAGTGATCTAGGAATAATGGTGCATAGTTCCCTGAAGGTAGAATCTCATGTGGATAGGGTGATGAAGAAAGCTTTTGGTATGCTGGCCTTTATAAATCAGAGCATTGAGTATAGGAGTTGGGATGTAATGTTAAAATTGTACAAGGCATTGGTAAGGCCAAATTTGGAGTATTGTGTACAGTTCTGGTCACCGAATTATAGGAAAGATATCAACAAAATAGAGAGAGTACAGAGAAGATTTACTAGAATGTTACCTGGGTTTCAGCACCTAAGTTACAGGGAAAGATTGAACAAGTTAGGTCTTTATTCTTTGGAGCGTAGAAGGTTGAGGGGGGACTTGATAGTGGTATTTAAAATAACGAGGGGAATAGATCAAGTTGACGTGGATAGGCTTTTTCCATTGAGAGTAGGGGAGATTCAAACAAGAGGACATGATTTGAGAGTTAGGGGGCAAAAGTTTAAGGGTAACATGAGGGGGAATTTTTTTACTCAGAGAGTGGTAGCTGTGTGGAATGAGCTTCCAGTAGAAGTGGTAGATGCAAGTCCGGTATTGTCATTTAAAGTAAAATTGGATAGGTATATGGACAGGAAAGGAATGGAGGGTTATGGGCTGAGTGTGGGCCAGTGGGACTAAGTGAGTGTAAGCATCAGCACGGACTAGAAGGGCCGAGATGGCCTGTTTCCGTGCTGTAATTGTTATATGGTTATATGGTTAAATATTTAAAGGCCTAAATGGAGTGGACATGGACAAAATGTTTACTATAGTGGGAAAGCCTAGAGAGCACAGCCTTAAAATACAAAGACGTCCTTTGGAACAGAGATGAGGAGGAATTTTGTTAGCCAGAAAGTGGTGAATCTTTGCAATTAATTATCACAGATGTCTGTGGAGGCCATATTATTTAAAGTGAAGTTTGATAGGTTCTTAATTAGTAAGTGTGTCAAAGGCTACAGGGTGAAGGCAAGTGAATGGAGTTGGGAGGGATAATAAATTTGCCATGATGGAATGGCGGGGCATTTTCCAAAGGTCCCAGTTTAGTTGCCTTCATCTTTACTGACATATAATCCAAGGCAGCTGCATTTTAAACTTGAAAAATGATTGCATTACGATCAGTTTTCAGGATCAGGACTGTGCTGTAACCCAGGGAGGATGTTTACCTGGTGCATCTGTCACTCCACTCTATGATTTCTACTTGGTGATCAAATTATTTATTACTTTGTTACTTATTTTAAAAGGAAATTGCTGCATGTGGTTTGATTATCTTTAGTAAATTTATTTGGGTTCACAAAGCTTTAGATAGGTGTTCTTATATGATTTATTTAGAGCAAGGGTTCCCGACCTGGAGTCCATGGACCCCTTGCTTCTTGGTATTGGTCCATGGCATTAAAAAGGTTGGAAATCCCTGAGTTAGAGCAATATTGATAGCCTTTAAGTCTCCCTTTCTCTCCAGTTTTACTCATTGTCAAGCATTCTGAGGACACTCCAGGAGCATTGCCTCAGCAAACTGATCTCACTGATCTCTGACAGGTTAAGACACCTCCATCCAAGCCTCTCAGGTGTGGAGGGTCAGCTTATCTAGCCCGAGTAAGTATCAGCAGGTTGTTAGTCTGGACAGCAGGCTGGTTTGAGCTTTATTTGCTCCAGTTATTCCACCATAGCCTTTCCTAAACCCTTAATACACTCACAAAGTACTGGAGGAACTCAATGAGTTAGGCAGCGTCTATGGAGGGGAAGAAACCAGAATAAGAAGGTGGGGGAGGAGAGGGAGTGCAAACTGGCAGGTGATAGCTGAGTTCAGATTAGGATAAGGTGGGTGGATGGGGAAGGGGTGATGAAGTCAGAGCCTAGGAGGTGATAGGTGGAAGAGATGAAAGGTTAAAGAAGAAGGAACCAGATAGGAGAGGAGAGTGGACCATACAAGAAATGGAAGGGTAGGCACCAGAGTGATGTGATAGGTAGTGAAGAGAAGATAAGAGGTGAGGCAGGAGCCAGAAAGGGGAATGGAAAAAGAGAGTAGGCAGGGGGAGCAATTACTGGAAGCTTGAAGAATTTATGTTCATGTTTTTTGAGGCTTCCCAGATGGAATATGATGTATTGCTCCTTGAACCTGAACGTGGGAACGTGGCCTCATTGTGGCATTAGAGGAAACCACAGAATATTGGCTTTAGAAAAACTAACTAATGTATTTGGAAGAGCAAACATGTAATCTCATTGAATACAACTGCAAGGAATGGATATATCTACAGCGCTATAGTTTCTTCCCACCACCTCCCTGCAAAACTTGCATCCAGCCTTCTGTCATCTAGTTCTAAGGTGCATCTCCAGCACACTGTGATCATATTTACCATATTTCGTACAAAATGGAAGAAGGCCATTTCAATTCATTGAGTTTCTGCCAAATTATAGAGCAACCTTGTTCTCTACCACCCTTCCCTGTAACCTAATCTCCCTGGATTTCCTCCTTCCTACCAAAGCTTGAAATTCCTTTTGCATGCTGTATTATTTTGATTGAGAGTCCATACATTGTAATCTCTCCAGAGCATTTCCACAAAAACTCTTCAAAATATGTCCCTGAACTCATTCCAGAAAAAACATGATAAATCATCTGAGAAATCAGTGGACTAAGTTGGAAATATTGCCCCATGATCTCTTCCAATATAAAGATGCTTCTAAGTCATTATGTACTTAATTGCGTAGTTAAGTAATTTCTTTCTATTTTCTCTCAAATGCCCAACTATACTGGATACTATTGATACCATTGTTTAAAAGACTAGATGCCATTTAGCATTCTTTATCTCCTGAATCTTTTATGAGGGATTGAATTATGCTGTCATTTGACACATTGTCCTTTCACCTCAGAGAGATAGGCTTAAGTGTAGGTTAAAGTTAGAGAATGAAAGTTTGCTGATCACATGCACCCTTATGTGCAACAGCTTAGGACAATATTACCCTGGCTTTTCTTGTGCTGTGTAGGGAAGAGGGCAATTTATGATGAGCACAAAGCAGAAAAAAGGCCTATATTCACACAATTTTACAAAAGGTTGTCTGTCCTTTTTAGAGAAGTCACCAACAAAGCGAGTGTGAGAACTGAAAATATCACACTGCGAAAGCATGGCTTATTTTCTCTGATGCTGGGGGAGTGGGGGTGTTTAAGGCATGTTCTTTTGACTCTGCATATATGAAATTTGCATAATGCACGGTCAAAGTTGTCACCGGGAAATAAAACAACGCAGCTGAGTATGCTTTAGGCATTGTTCCATTGTATTTCACTCCTCAAAATGAGTAGAAAGTTGCAGACATATTTTAAAGAAGTTCCTAAAGTATCTACAGACCTACTGTGTTTTTATTTTGTTCAGAGATTTCAAATGTTCTTTTCGAGTATGATCCCTGCCTGACTTAGTTACCCAGAAAATTTTTACCTGTGCCTATCAATCCTGTTATGTGATATCCCTAGTTACTGCCTAAATGAAATATATGATTGGTTTTGATACATTGAATTAGCATCAGCAGCATTACAATTCTTGACAGAAGGTATGCCTGAACATGTTAACTAAATATAGTTGAGTTATTGTGTAAAATAAAATGAAGTGAGACAGCGTTACAAACAGGATTATATTCACAGAACTTCCACCAATGCTGCTTGAGGTAGTAACATTGTCATATCCAATTTTATTCTATTTCTTTTCATTTAAAATGAAGTCTAATAACATGGGCCGAATGGAACTTGCTGTAGCTAGTGGTTCTGCAGAGACCCACAGCTCTTCAGCTGCTTGTAGGTAAATCCGGGACTTGTGGCCCTGTTGTAAATCTGGGACAAGTTGAGAGTCGGAAAGTCTGGTCCATCACAGAATTGGACACAGAGTTTGATACAGCTGGTTTCTCAGCTCCACTGGGCAAACTACCTCCATCAGTCACTCCTGTCACAGGAGTGGTTATAATGATGATTGGAATGGTTATCCCTATCCTTGGAGGTGTAATTTGGGGGAAAAAAGAAGATAGCCTCAATATTTACTGACGTTAATGTTTTATATTGTTTCACAATAAATAATTTGCAGCATATTAAAATGAGATAAAATAATTTGAATAGTCCTTAAATGCCTGCGAGTATCAGGGGAGAAGATTTAGGACGGAGATGAGGAGAAACTGTTTTCCCCAGAGAGTGGTGAATCTGTGGAATTCCAGGGAAGCAGTTGACTCTTTCTCACTAAATGTATTTAAGAAACTATTAGATAGGTTTTTACATAGTAAGGGAATTAAGGGTTATGGGGAAAAGGCGGGGAGATGGAGCTGAGTTTATGGATAGATCAGCCATGATCTTTTTGAATGGCGGCGCAGGCTTGATAGGCCGGATGGCCTACTCCTGCTCCTATTTCTTATGTTCTTATGTAAATGTTTAAAAACCATTACAAAACTAATTCTGACATTACCGACCTGACCTTGCCTCTCTTAGACTGACCAGTCACTATGCGGTTGGAACCTCAGTAAAACTCGTTGAGCACAGAACAAACCCTTGGACATTCGTGGTTGTGTTATATCTGATCTTTTGACTTTACTTGATTAATGAGGGAGAGTGAGGTCCATGAGAATGGCTGGATTGGAACCCAATAACATTTGGCTTTGGAATATATAACAATCGAGAAGTTGAAAGAAACCAGGGAAAAGATTCATCATTAACTGGAACAAAGCACTAAGTTCAAGGAACAGACATTGTCCACTGTTTTGAGGACATAATCTTGCAGCTGATAAAATAATGAAATATGTAAGCATCACAATTTAAGTTTTGATGTTTGGAGATGCTGAATTGATGTTACCAGCCACTACACAATGCTCAGTAGAGCCAATGACAGTCTGAATATTCCAGATTCACTTTAGGCTGGAACATAGGGAAATAAATAAATCTTCTTGCAAATTATTTTGAACATTGTGGTACACCCCATGCAACCATTATGTCAGGAGCTCCTGCCATTGGGACAGTAATGGGAGGCACAGCATGTAGAGCTGCTACTTCAGTTCTGACCTCTGATGCTGTCTGAGTGGAGTTTCCAAGTTTTCCCTGTGACAGCGTGGTTTTTCTCCCAAGTACTGCAGCTTCCTACCACATCCCACTGACCCAGGGTCAGTAAGTTCATTGCTAACTGTGGGATTTCCTGCTGGTCGTTGATGGAGTAACACTTTTTGAAGCTTTTTGAAGCTGGTTGTTAATGGAGTAACAGCTTTTTGAAGTTTTACTTATTTTTTCCAACCTGTTTTGAAATCTTATTTTTAAATGTGATATTGCTTTGTTATGAATACAAGGGGACCCAAAGGTACTAGAAAAGAAGAGGTTCCTCCTGCATCTATTATGGATTTGCTTCGAAGACACAGAAAAGAACCCTCCAAGAACTTCCAGCAGCTTAGCTCTGAAATTAAACAAATGGATGCAAAACTGGATTCCATTCAAAAAACCTTAGCTGAACATGATAAACGAATTGAAGATAATGAAGCAACTCTGACGATTTTGGATGAGAAAATTGATGACTTACAAAAGCTTTGTAAAAAGCAATCAAAGTCTAATGAAAAATTAAATTGCTAACTGTAACTTGCTCCCGATGTGTGAATGAGTTGTAGAATCTGGGAGTAGTAGATGGGAATATTGGGACAATTAAACATTAGGACAAGTGTAAGATTGTTTATTGGTTGGCATGCACAGTACCTGGTAGGCTCAAGGCTAAAGGAGCAATTTTGATTCTGTTCAAGTTAGAGATTCTTCCAATTGCCACATTTGGGGAATGTTATTCTAACTGCTACATTCGGTCTTACCCTACCAGAGATATTCCTTTTGTCCTAGCCATCTCTTCTACACCACTTCTGCTACAGAAAACTAACTTGTTTTTTTTTCCTTTACTGTGCTGATAACACGTTGGTTCTGAAACATTCACTGTTCCTCTTTTCACAAATGTTGCCTGGCCTATTGAGTGTTGAAAGCATTTTCCATTTCTAATTTAAAAGTGGATTGTGTGATTTTGTTTTGCTATATTTTATTAGCACTAGCTCATTAAATAAACTTGGTGATAAAATTATCATTGATACAGTCCCTTTAATATTCTTTCAATGATTTGAGTGAGTAAAGGCACATGTTTTATTCAACCCATCTGTGATTTTCAAGCTCCAGTAATAACTGTTTAGCCCATCTGCCCCTTTTAAACACTTCACTTAACAACAGATTTGTTTTGATCTGATCACCATTATTCAATAGTTTAGATTTATAAAGCTAACCAGATGGAATAAAAAATGTAATTTGTGTGAGTTTACTATTTCAAATAAACAGTATCCATTGCTATGTTAAGCTATTGCACAGGTGCATGATACAGTTGTGTGAGTTTACAGTAAAGGGCAAGATTTCTTTTTCTAAAGAATAACTGACTTTCTCAGCTGCAGGTGGCTGCAGTTGGCATGAACATAAAATTACATAGAAATTTGTAATAATTTTCATCCTAGCTTGTAAAGATGTGAGTGTTCGGCAGATACTTTTACATGGAGAGAAAAATATAAGGATGAAAAGCAATTATTGGTATTGAAACAGATGGCTTGAAATTAATGAGTCACCATTGCCTACCTGATGCACAGGACACCTGTAATCATTGGTATTCATTGATATAAATAACCGAACCTTGGTGATTTGACATTTTTATGAATCTGACAAATTTTATTGGTTCTACTGTTAGTTCTAGTTGCAAGAGACAAGTTTCTTTTCTATTTGAATAGGAAGAGCATCAGAAAGGAAATGAAAAATAAGTAGACAATGATACAAAAAGAAATAAGGGAATAAATCTTCTTCACAAACAAGAGAAAATCTGCAGATTCTGGAAATCCAAGCAACACACACAAAATGCTGGAGGAACTCAGCATTATGGAAAAAGTAAACATCAACATTTCGGGCCAAGACCTTCCATCAGGACTGACTTCCTCCAGCATTTTGAGTGTGTTGATGAAACTTTTTCATGTTCCTAGCACATTTTGGACCATCATGGTCAAAGAATTCCAGATTTTACCAGATGTGACATGTAAAAATTAGAGTGGAAAACCTTTCGCCTGTGCCAGTGGACACAAAAGCCTCTCCCTGAATAGCAAAATCACTGAGTGACATGCTGAAGGAAATAGCTGGTCAAGAATTTCATCCACAATTTAACTTCTAAGCTGCTTTACTAAGGGAAACTTACTAATTTTTCAGAATGTGCCTTCAGGTATAAGAAATATCCTGTGGTAAGCTTGAAAGATTACAGTAGGGCTTCCTTTTTGAATGGAAAAGCAGGTAACAAAAATAGCAACTTGCTGTGAATTTAAAAGTCACTGCCGCCCTGAAGCCTCTTTCCAGCAAAACAGCTGTCACAAGCGCGCAGAGCACATTACATATCAAGCAAAAAAGTTACACCAGCCACAGCTAGTGCAAAATCCCATGTGGCAGTACATATGTTACGTTGTACCTTTTCTGTCGAACTGGAATGACGTATCCTTTTCTGCTTTCCTGTTCACCACATTTTGTCACAACACTGATGAACTCTCTGCAGTGCAAGACTCACTTTCAAAATTATCGTCTCTAAAATTGAGCTTAAAATTGGTCTCCAAGGATGAAGCAAGTTAGAAAAAGGCTCATGCATCATTATTTTTTGTATTTCAGTTTATATATTTATTGAATAAATTTATTTGCAGTGTAATGGTAGATAAAACATTATTTCTGAACCGACAACTTGAGTTATTTTTGTGTCACAAGGTTCTGCTGCCATTTTTCCCTCCAATTAAATGTTGTTCTTACTGCAATTGACATTCTTTCAAAATAAATTGCTTAAGTTTTTAAATAACCTGATAGAACTGGTCTTGCCACTTACATTTCACATATTGGTATCAAAGCAAGCTAAGAAGTCACGATTGAGTAGAGTTGATTCTTTATTATTGCTCAATATGCTTCTTGTGTGATACCCTTAATTAATGACCTGTCACTGCTGCCAACTCTTGACCACCAGTTCTTTATTTCTGTGTTGAAATGCCCTTTCTAATGGATGTAATCCCAGTTTGATATGGCAACATTTATTATCGTCTGGCTGGGTTTCTTTCAGTTCAAATAGATTTGTATGAAAATTTCACCTAGACATTCTGCTTTACTTAGTGACAACACTTTTGAGTTTGCAGACACTTTATTCAAACGGTGTTCGAATGTCAGATCAGATTTTGAGCACAAAAGGTGAATGGATAGCAATGCAATCAAGGGTATAGCTCTTTTCTTCCCTGAGGCTAGATTCCACTGTGCAGCTACAATGATTTTTTTACATCATAATTATTCATTTCACTTGTTAACAATGATCACTTCAGCTGTGACCTGATTTTAAGAAGCCTTCATTAACTTTTTGGTCATAATAGGACACACTTTCCCTGTGTGGATTCAATGGTGATTGTGAATGAATTATGATATTACTTTCAAAACTACCCCCGATGATTAATGAAAAATAAATGTTTCTGGTTTCCAGAACTTTTATTAAAATAATGAGCACCTTGAGAGAAAGAAATGCTGGAGGCTTAGGACTGAGAAGCTTTGTTAACTCTCAATGTAAAAACTAGACAAGAATTAGTGCAATGTGACAAGAACACTTAAACAATTTATTTTCATGTTTAGTGATGCTTTGAATACCTCCATGCATATCTAAGGGAAAAGAATGAAAAATGGTGCACGTATAACATCATCCATTGGCAAACCTAATTCAATTGTAAAAAATAGTGAAAGTACATGGCTTTTTTACATGTCTATCAAAGTGGTTGGAATATTACTACATGTCTGATGGAAGTGAATAACTTCCTATCTGACAACATAGGTTTTGTAGTCACAAAAAAGATACCATGCACTGATATAGAAAAAGAGGATTGCTCCAGAGTGTACACTAGCAGACAAGAGCAGGTACTGTCAAATACATGAGAAAGAGAGCATGAAAACAATATTTACCTGTTAATTAATATTGTGAGGATCAAATGATAGACCTCTAGATGGAAAGGTAAAAACTAAAATGAATTTAAAAGTGACCATTTGAGAAATGAGATAATATTAAAATAAATACAAAACAAACACGAGGAAATCTGCAGATGCTGGAAATTCAAGCAACACACACAAAATGCTGGTTGATCGCAGCAGTCCAGGCAGCATCTATAGGGAGAAGCACTGTCGACGTTTTGGGCTGAGATAGTGCTTCTCCCTATAGATGCTGCCTGGCCTGCTGCGTTCCACCGGCATTTTGTGTGTGTTGCTTGAATACAAAACAAATCTAGTTTTCTAGTGAGGTGTAAAGGATATCAGGATGGTTAATTGAAAATATATTTAAAACAGCAAGGAAATAATAACAACATCAGCTTTCATATAAATATTTGAAAAAGAATAGAATGCAAAATGCCTAGGACTGAAGAGGGCATCTAATTGAATAGAAATGAAATATGCTTTACATTTTTTTAACAAATGTTATTGCAAGAAAAAATAGGTCATGGATACTCTATGGGACAATTCTTAGTGATAACTTAGGCCAGTGAGTCAAGGAAAAGAGACAGCAGAGAGTCTAGGCATTTTTTAATCCTTCTTTAATATGCTAATACTCCTGGGGATGACATAGAAGTCAGCAATGATTTTTCAGGAGATTAGGGTGTTGGTTTAATGCCAGTTGTGCATAATGCATTGGAATCCATAATTTGACATTACAATGAGAATTTCATTGTGCTGGAGTAAATTAGGAACAACTAATCTGAATGTGTTAAATGCAAATTTAATAGAACCTTTTCAACATCTGTGAATTTTTATATTTTAGCAATTGAAGCATTAGGCAGAAGTTTGGTGGCATGGCTCTAAAAATTTATTTATAGACAAAGATATTTTCTAATTAGTGACTGTTGTTGAGATTGGAAAAAGGCTGGAAATAATGTCCATCTGCCTTTTTTCTTTACTTTCTTTTCTTATCTCTCAATCTTTCTCCCATTTGATAACTGATGAACTCAGTGGACAAGGCAATACAATATTAAAGCTAGACAATATCACAAAATAAGGATATGTGTAACAGGGATATATAAAAGGACTCAGGTGAACCTAGGAATGTTAACAAAATTAATGAATAACCAACTGATGTAGCTTGTATGCCAAGAATGGGCTGCCGCTTATTGGCTTGCAAAACATGGAATGGGAATTCTGAGTTTGCTTAACCTCAAGCGTAGGCTTTTCAGAATGAGAGAGAAAAGTAATGCAATTAATCAAAACAGTATTTTCTTATTGGATCCTACAGAAATGCACTTGCACATACAGAAGAAATAACAAATATATTTTAATCAGTATAAAGTGCTTATAAAAAAACCATTATGACTAATCTCTTCAGTCTCATTGAAAACAATAATTTGCTGTGTGTTGAAATCAGTGGCTGCTGGACATTAAACTGTTGAATGGCAAATTTTTTCATAATCAATAATATAAATGTTATTTCCAAATACCACCCCTGGTCTATCTCCAGCCCCGATTTTCTATGCTTTCTTCATGACTATACTTCCTGTTTATAGCTGGATGGGACAAGTTAAACTGGAGGCCTGTGATCTAGAGCTGATGTCCATATACCATCTACTCCCATTTTAATTAATGACTTGGTCTCAGATCACAAAACATGAGATTGCATTTGCTGGTGTCAACAGCCCTTAAACTACAGTATGTAACGTTGATAATATATTGCTTTGATCCAATATTTGGCAATTCAGCTGAAGTTTAGAAGTTGAATTCAAGTGGTAATGGCACTACAAAATATACTTATTAATACTAAGTGGCGATTGAATTTCTAGCATGTCCCAAATGTATTTAATTTGACAATAGATTCTCCCAAAAGACTCTTTTCCACAAATACAGTCCACAAAAGAGCTTTTCTCTTCCTCATTGAAACTAAATTATTTTAACTGGTTGAATAATGGTTGCTGTGAAACCATCTTTAGAGGACTGATATTGATAATAACAACAGTTAAGCACGGTGAATATATTTTAACTCTGATTTTCTGCAGCACTTATGCTTGTTAATGCTCTGCTCATCTCAGGATATAATTGAGAGCTTACAGATTTTTTAGGAGATTAGGAAGTTAAACATATCTCCAGATTTAAGTTTTGTGAAATATAAAAAGCAACAAGTTATTCCTGTTCAAAAATCAGCTAATTTACCAAAAATGCTATCCTTCATATGTGAATGTGAATAGAAGCTCATTTTAATGAAAATTTGTGTATTTCGCAAGATGGTGCATTGCTGACTCGGACAAAATTCTTTGTCCATCTGTGATTGCCCTTGAAAATGTGGAGAAGAGTTATCACATTGATCTGCTGGTGAAACTAGCCCACAGTGTTGTTGGGTTGGGAGTTCCAGGATTTAAATTTGAATCAGTGATTATGAAGTCAGGATAATGGATTTAAATACTCCATTTATTGGTGGAAATGTTATTACCTGCGCAAAATTTGCTACAAAACATCCTCACTGAGAGGAGTGATAATGAGTAACCAATATACTTATCTTCACCTCCAAGAGAAGCCCTGTGTGGTTGGCAGTCCCCTTTTCATATGCTATATTTTGGACAGATTATTCCTCCCAATCCAATATTCGCTGCCCATAGCACCATTTTACATTCTACCAGGACATCCATACATGAACATGGGTGTTTCTGTTCCCAGCTCTTTAGGAATTCAGTGTGGTCAAGACAGTTTTTTTAGTTACATAATGACATTCACAAAATGTAAGCTTTTGCTATATTCTTATATATTCCTGTATAAAACTTACCTGTATTACTGGCCAAGATGTTTGCAGTGTTTTTACAATCTAAAGACTATGACATTTAGTCCAATTGTTTATTCAGGCAAAAATTCACAGGAACTAGCTAGCTTCAGGAAAATAGTAACTGCCTTCAGTTCAATTCAACATCTTGTTAACTCCACCAGGCATACTGGGATGATGTTTTATATTTAGTTATATCAAAGCTCTCAGATCCCACAGTAAACTGTCCTCTTTTAGGGACGTTCAACAATTGGAACATCGAACTTTGAAATCCACAGCTCATTACAGGCCCTTCAGCCCACAATGTTGTGCTGACCTCATAACCTGCTCTAGAAACTGCCTAGAAATACCTTACCACATAGCCCTCTATTTTTCTAAGTTTCATGTACCTATCTAAGAGTCTCTTAAAAAATTCTATTGTATCATCTCCACCATCATTGCTAGCAGTGCATTCCTTGCACCCACCATTCTCTGTGTGAGAAACCTACCTCTGACCTCTGTACCTACTTCTAAGCACCTTCAAACTATGCCCCTTCATGATAGCCATTTCAGTCCTGGGAAACAGCCTCTGACTATCCACATGATCAATGCCTCTCATCATCTTATACACCTTTATCAGGTCACCTCTCATCCTCCGTCGCTCCAAGGAGAAAAGGCAGAGTTCACTCAACCTATTCTCATAGGGCAAAATCTCCAATCCAGGCAACATCCTTGTAAATCTCCTCTGCACTCTTTCTATAGTGTCCACATCCTTCTTGTAGTGAGATGACCAGAACTGAACACAGTACTCCAAATGGGGTCAGACCAAGGTCTTAATTTGTACTGATTTTCCCCTACTAGATTAATGTTCCTGTGCAATAATATGGGTGTGTTGCAGTGTGAGCGGTCCCACTGTTAGGTCATCTGTGGCAATTTGCCCTCCTTGTTTATATAAAACAGATGCCCCAAGACTGTCAAAGAACATGATGTCTAATCTTATCTCTTATCCAAAAATCAGATTTACTGAGAAATACACCTTTGATCAAAAGTACTAAGCAAGTAATATCAAAGTTCAAAGATCAACGTACATTTATTTTCAGGTAGCCATAAAACAGAGAAACCCAAAAGAACCCCCCCAAAGAAGAAGACAGAGTGATAAAAAAAATCAAATCGTGCAAACAATAAAAGTAAGAAAGTAACATTCAGAATGAAAGGGAGTCCTCAGACACAAAGACCAGACCAGCCAGAGTAGACCATAGCCTCAGTGCAGTGCAGAGCGGAGTGAACATCACAGAGCCCTCAGACACAAAGACCAGAGCAGCCAAAGCAGGCCACAGCCTCTGCACAGTGCACAGAGTAGATTTTGCAGAGCAATGAATAGAACCGGCCCAACCCTTGCCTCTGGTCCCAGCACCCTGCCTTTTATGCAGTAGTGGTAACTGTCAATGACAGAAGTAGCTTCCATTGGCTTTAATGAAAATACTTTTGAAGAGTTTCAGAATCTTACTATGAAGTGTATTTCTCAGCCCGGGATGAAGTTCACTCTTGAGGCAAGAAGAATGAAAGTTGATCTTATTGAATCATAAGCAACTCTCACGAGACTTGAAAATCAAAGTAATTGCAGATACTGGAAATCTGAGATTTAAAATAAAACATGCTAAAAATACTCAGCTGATCAGGCAACATCAGTGGAAAGCGATAAACTCAGTGCTTCAGGATGGAGGATCATTTCACTATCTTAGATCTTGCATGGTCAGCTATTCGCAACTGAAATGAGTAAAATTTCCTGCAATCCAAGTTGGTAAAACCTTGGAATTTGCTTCTGAAGAGAACTATACTGCTCAATTACTGCAGGAAATTATTGCTGAAGTAAAACTAGTCATGGTCTAATTTAATGGAAGTACAGGGACAAGGGACTGAATGACCTATTCCTGCTTCTATATATTTATATTATAAATGTGTCTTTTAAAATAATGTTTGTTGATATTACATTGACCATAGGACCTTACTGATTACAGATGAGATGGCATACTTTTTGCAAGGCAGCATTGACCATAGATCAAGAGCACTTAATAAATTTAAAAAGCTTTGATAAGTCATGTGTTTTTTCAGTGGGGTTCTAAGGCATCAGTTGTCATCTGTCTTTTCTGTTTCACTAATATTGGTTAATTAAGTGATTTGGTTAATTTGCAAACTTCCTTAGACACAGAAAATATAATGTTGGAGTTATGTAAAATATTAATACAGCCACTATTCAGGAATTAATATAATCAAACTGTTATGACCAAAGGACATTTGAAACTGATCTAAGCTGCTATCGTGCCCTGTGCCCTTGTGTGTTTCTTCAACTCTTCCAATCCATTCTCAGATATACTTACCATCCAATATAGACAGGTGGTGACTGAGGTACTGTCATTCATCTGACTCTATGACTCTATACCCTGTTCTTGCTTTAGATCAAGAAATGTTAATAGAAACCTTTGAGGTATGTGAGGAGTGAAACCTTATTCAGTATTTTCCTTTTTTGCATAAAGGCCATGGAAACTATTTGCAGACGTTTTTTGCCAGCAAGCCAGGCTAATTTTGGTGCAAGTTAGAAACACGCTGACCTGTGGAAAGTGTCACATTGTTGTATATTTATGCAAAGAGCTGAAAGACACTGGTTTATTCTTCTCTAGAGTTCTAGTTAGAGTAACAAGGAATTTTATAGATTGAACAGGAGTGATGTGAGCTTTTATGATGCAGGAATTCACTTTCAGTTTTTGAAAATACTGAAATGTAAGAAATTGAATTTAGTATTTGTGTTTCTCCAGTCACAGGATACACTCATGAATGAATATCTAATTCCGTAATACATAAGCATTTCTGAAGTAAATGTTTAGTTCATCTCTACTTATAAGCAACCAGTATTTATATTGAAACTAGGGTAGTAAAACATCCCAGTAATAAGTGAAAGGAACTATATTTCAGAATTAATTTAAAAGCAGCAATGCTGCCAAATAAGGTTTTAAGTACAACCAACGAGATTCATTTCTTAACAAATTTATTTCAACAACTTGTTTCTACAAAAGACTATTTTACAAATCAAAATCCACAGAAGGGCTCTTTTCTCCCTTCTTACTTCTAAATTACTTTACTGGTTGAACATTGATTATTCATATTTTTGGCTTTAAAGCTAGTCCTAGAGAACTGACTATTGATGCTGACCAAACAGATGTTGATATCAGGTGAATAAAGGAGACATTAAGACATATGACCTTAAGCTTTATCAGAGATCTAAGCTTTAAGAAGCTTCTTGCTGATGAGGAAGAGGTGGCAGGACTTAAAAGAGGGATTAGTGCATGTTAGGCTATAATGACAGTGTTTTTGATTGGCAAAGGTTGACGGAGGACACAAGTTAGTCAAGGATGCTTAAGAGTGGTCATGCCCAAAAGTAACTAAACATTACCCCCTCTTCCTTCATAAAATTCAATACTTCTGAAGCACCATTTTTTTCATATTGCTTGGTCTATCCATTCACAATTGTACTTCAATAGTTTAATTTTCCTCAGGGATACAGAAAACAAATGTTGACTGATTTTTCAGATCTTTTGAACTTACAATACACTGATTTGAAAATTAATTCTACCACTAATTGATTTCTGTATGTGTGGTTCTGTAGTCCAACAACTGGGGAACACTTCAATGCAGGTATAGGATTCTGTGCTGCCAAATTCTAGTTAACATCAGAGGTCTTAAGCAGGGGCATTTCATCTTCCAAACATTAAAGATATTCATAGTAATATTGCAAAAACTCCCAGGAGTTCTGATGAATCAAATAAACTTTTTTTTAAAAAAAGTTCTTAGCCTCTTCTGGTACTGATTTTCACATTGGTAACTCATAAAGGAAACAATAGTCAAAGAAAGTCACAGCAAAAATGCAAAAAAATAAAAAAACAGGTTTTCTGTTCTTAAATTTCATTCATTCCTTGAATCTCTAGAACAGGACAAACTTGGTGTGCTACAGTCTTTATGGGGTAATGCTGTTTCTCAATGGTAACATTACTCTCTTTCCTGCTACTATCACGAAGGTAAGAGGAAGAAGTATATAAGAAAATGTGGTCATTCTGATGATTAGTGGTACTGCGGTGACTTAATTAAGCTGCATATGTTTAATCAGAACTTTGATTTTAATTGACAAATGTTCATATCTTGCATCACTGAGTGGGAATCAAATTGAATTAGCCTCTCAGCTTGCATAACGGAAAACTTGGTCCTCAGCTGATTAGACAGACACAAAGGAAAAACAAGTGCTCCTTATCTGCCACAAGAAGGGATTCAGATTAAACTGTTACCCAGTCTCCCATGCTGTTAGAGATGGGTTTTCCAAACCAATTTGATGACTTTATTTAGGTCAAGTTGAAGTTGAGTAGGATAATTGAACTAACCTACTAGAGTGGATAAAGAAGGGAGATAGAGACAAGTAAATATCTGACAGCTTTTATAGTTAAAATCATAGTCTGGCATGATTCTAATCTACACCAACAGCAATTATTCAGATTTTTTCCCCAGTCCTTGTTGAGTATAATTGGGTTAGAACTGAATGCACCAGAAGCACTCACAAGCTGGGAAATTGCAGTTGTAAAAGTTACTGCTCAACTTATAACACCTCAGATGGAAAATGTAAATATACTGGCTTCTAACAAGAATAATATTGTCCTTGATCTTAATGATTAATGGCTTTTAGTCTCTGCCATTCCCAGATATTCAACAACAGTCAAAAATTAAATATACCATTTGAAAAATTACTCACATGCTTTTTTTAAAAACTCATTTCATTTAAACACACGGAATGTGAAGGTTGTCTTTCTTCTCTCCATTGAAATGAATGTTGTAGCTCACCCTACACCTGATTTAACCTAATGCAGGTGCAGTGGTTATATTTTCCAAACAAAACTCTGGGGATTCTAAGAATCTATTCCTCACATGGGATAGCCAACAGTGAATTTCAGTGGGCTTGACAGCAGCAATGAATATCCTTCATGTTCAAATATGCTTGTTATTGATTCCCGAGCTTCCTTATAATTTAGGAAGTAAATTCCAACATTTCAACATGGGATTTCCATCCATTTTGCCAAAATTTATTTGATGCTAATGAAGTGGTAGAATGTGAGAAAAATACTTCACACAGTTAATCAAACATGAATTTCCATCTTTAAATATTTTTATGTGATTGTAATTTTTATCTTTATTTCTGCCACATTATTTTGGAATCCACTAAGGAATATGAGGGTAGTTGTCATTGCCAATAACTTTTCATTTACACATCATTCATAAGGGAGCTGATAGAACAGTTATTTATCAGGGAAAGCATGGTGAAAGTACTCTATTTATTGCGGGAGCTTGCTTATTTATCAATAGCTTAAAGTTTGGCCCCATTTCTGATATTTAGTTATGGTCTCTGCCGCAGGAGTCAGTTTGTACATGGCACTTAAATGTTTACATCATTAGCATTTCAAGAGTTTGGAGTTATTGTTCCTGTAATACTGGTGAAAACTGCAGGTCACCCTAATGTTGGAGAAGGTCCTTGTCACTTTTGTCCCTTCAGTGAGTTCTCAGCCTCTTGGCTGGCACCTCATGCAAAGTATGCATCTGTTTTTGAACTCAGCCCAGCACAGGCTTTTAATTTAAATTTACAGATACACTACAGAGAAGCTTCTTTGCTTTGTATTGCATTTAAGTAATTGATTATGCAACTATTACATTTGTACTAATTGATGATTAAGTGAAGGTTATCCAGCATTGCTCACTACTGGCCTCAAGAAGCCCACATATTCTAATTATCCCACTTTGTAAACAATCACATAAGGTCTCCTGTTAAGATGTTTTGGTCATATGCTTAAAACTAGTTGTTTGGAATTTTTAAAGCAAAAGGAACTGTTAGTTACAAGAAATAAGTGTTCAGGCTGATTATCATATGGGAGATGATAAATTAGGACAAGTAGTTTAAGACATTAGCTTCAATGGGAAGCTGTCCAGATGGCATACATGGATTGGAAGACAGGGTGTGATTCATTATGCTCTAAGCTCTGTGACAAAAATATCTTACAGGTTTTGGCAAGTTGCATTTCTGTCATATGTGGGTCTTATTACCTTCTCAGACAGCAGGCAAATGTATGGTTATCGCTTCTCCAATGATTCAAATAATTTCAGCAAAGCCTCTCCCATTGACCTGCTCCCTCATAAAACAGGCGGCTTGATATATTCTAAAGTGCTTTGTCTCCTTACTACAGTTTACACAATGAGGATCTGTAATCTCTCCCTGCCTATTTGAAGCACTATGCACCTGTGTTGCCATTTTGTCAAAGCCTGTGAGGGAATCACATGAATTATGGTAGCAAATGCTAGCACAACTCTGCAAATGCTGACTGTCGGTCTGAGATATTGATGGTTGGCATACTGTAAGCAAGGTCCTTAAAAAGTACAGTGAAAATGATTTTCATTTTCTTATTTGCCAAGTGCATGATGAGGTGTGTGCATAAGTTCAGCACTATGTAAAAGAGTCACAACTCCTCCTGGAGTGAACCTCCATCAAAGCATTTCAATCTGCAAAAGAGGTTTTGATTTTTGTGGTACAAACTAGCACATAGATGAGCTGGTGTAAGTGCTAATATCTGAGATTTTATTAATCTATTTGGGATATATGCATTGCAAGTTACCACTCAGAGATGTCCCTAGCTGCCACTGAGAAGATGATAATAGATCTTCTCGAATTCTATACATGCTTGGTGAAGGCCCTTCTCCATTGCTGTAAGGGGGGGAATGGCCGGATTTTGAAGCAGTCAATATAAAGGCTGATATGCCAAAGTCAAAAAAGAGTGTGACTTGAAGGAGAACTTGGAATATGGTGCCTCCACTTCAGCTTTAAATCTAGACATTTCCTAGATGACAAATTATTGCCAAAACTATTATGAAGTTGAGAACGATTCTGTTAGAATCTAAATGGTAGAGAATAATATTCCAAATAAAGCCTTAATTCTAACTTTTGCAATCAACTTCAGATGTCCTGATCACCAGTGACAGAGGTCAGAGACTTCTTTTTAATGCATTGCTATAGAGATAAAGATTTCAATCTCAAGTTAATCCCAGCCTGAAGAACTTAGTTATAAATTTATTTAGCCCCCGTATTAATTTGAGACAATATGTCAAAAAGCTGTATGTGTGCTACAGATTAAAACTAGCGTTTTCTCTGACTCCATATGGAAAGGTCAAAGGTAGCAGTAGAGTCTTGTATGAAGACAGCACTCAGTAAATGATGGCTCTGTTACTAAAATACTGACGGCTGTCCAATATATGCAGTGTGTGATACTTCGAAGGCTCTTATAGAGTTATTATTTTAAGGCAGGTCATCATGTCAGAATTATTTGAAGGATTATGAGGTCTGGGCAGTTGACTCTCAGAAGACTACATGCTCTGCCAAATAGCAATTTGAGAAATCCCAAAAGACATAAATGCAGATGCAATGCATCAGAGCATTGATCAGGATCCTTCCACCAATTCCATAGACAATAGTAAGTGATGAGGCCATGAGAACCGATGCTGGTAGAGAAAAAGAGAGAGAGAGGGGGAAAAAAAGAAGATTTGCTGATGCGTTGCAGTGAGGGTGAAGAAGGTACTAAGAGACTTCAGAGGAATTTAGACAGGTTAAGGAGATATCTGATGGACTATACTGTGGAAAAAGCTGAGGCAGAAAAAAATGGTAAAAACAAGTTTTTTCAATGATGTTACTAAGTAGGTTAGTGGTTTGTTGTCCTTTATTGCATAAGGATTTGTGTAAAGGCATTTTGTATTCGGCCTGAGTCAGGCCCATACTGTAACGCTGTATATTCAATGTACTCTTCTCTCTATTTAAATGAAGTTATGCTTTTAATCAAGAGTTCATCATACTGATTCCTGGAATTGATAGGATTATCCAATGAGCAGAAATTAAACAGATCTTGTCCATAATCTACAAAGGAGCACAGAATGCTGGATGCTCAACACATCAGCATGAGTGGAAAGAGAGAAAGAGTCAATGGTTCACACGAAGAAGTCTTCATTGGACTTAGAAAAGTTGAAAGACTAACTCCAGAGAAGACTCAGTGGAGAGAACAGAGAGGATGTCAATGATGGGTGCAGATCAATGCCGTCAGTGGTGACAATTATTTTAAGAACCAGCAGCAAGATCAAAATAATATAAATATGCACCAATATCTTTGAGGAAAATAAGGGAGTTTACCTGAAATTATTAAACTTAATATTAATTTCCAATGATTGTAACAATCCATATAGGAATATGTAATGCTGTTCATCAAGCTTACGCTAGCCATTATTGGAGCAGGAAAGAAGGCTAAAGAGACGACCATCAGACTGAATCTCAGCACATTACCTGGGCTTGTACTCTCTTGAGTTCAGAAGACTGAAAAGCAATCACAAAGAACATGTAGAGCTCATGTAAAGCTTGAAAGTGTTAATGCAGGTATGCTGTATCCCTTGGGTGGGGTACTTAAAACCAAGAGTCATATATTAAGGTGTTTGTATTTCAGACCTGAGATGAACAGGAACTTCTTCTCCCAGAGCAATTTCTGTACCCATGTGGGCTGGAGAAGTTCAGTGACTGAATATATTCAAGGCAGACGTCAATAGATCTTTGGATTTTAAGGGAATCCAGAGACATTAGACTGGCATGTGAAAATAGCACTGAGGGAAAAGATCAGACATGATCTTATTGAAGTATGCAGCAGGCAAGAAGTTTGAAAAGCCTTTTACTATTTCTTATATTTTAGAACAAGTGAAATGGCGAAGGAGAAGGTCCCCTACAGACATTCACCTTGAGATTGTTATTTACAATGCCAGATAAACATCTAGCCACATTGACACAGAAAACCATAAGAACCAAAGGTGCACGTTGCTCCTTCACTTCATCTCTCCTTAATCTAACTGAACTGAGGCAAAGATACACATGATTATATATTTCGGGTAAATATTTAAAATGTATGTGACAACAGTGAGTCCCGCATAAAGCCTTCTGCTGTTTGACCAGCAAGAGATTTAAAAATGCTCGCACACATTATTGAATGTGTCGATACATCATTGTACAGAGCTAAGATGTGCCTTTTCAGTCTGATACTTAATAATATTAGTCTTGCCCGACTCTGATAAAAGTAGGCTGAATCAGCCTTGCTTCACTGTGCCTATAAAGAGTGGCCAAACTCATATTTTATCCAGCTGGATTCTGTGCAATGTCCTCTCACATGATAACCAGGGCAATCTTACACCAACACTTGAGAGGTGTTGGTGTCACCTATACATGTCCTATGATTTTAGTTTGAGCATCCCCATCGCTTATATTTAATATAGACTCACTTTCACATTTCTAGATCTTCATCTAGCCTTTACAAACACTTTTGCTATTTAACTTTAAAAGTGTTCACAGATATTTTCAAGTTTTCAATTTAAGTACTCATTTCTATTAACAAGCACTGCAATCCATTAGGACTTGATGCTCTCTGACTTTCCATCCTTCCTGCTCAATTTCCAGCATTGTACTGGACTCTCAATAATTATTGGGTCAGGCTATCCACCCTGCCATCTTCCATTGTGGTTCGGTCTCCACATTCTGCCAGCATGGTTCCAGTTTTAGTTTAAATCCCATTTGTGTACGTTATTTCTTTGGTTTCTCTCATTATGCTCCAGTTGTCTTGTGCTTACATCATTTAGACATCCTGTGGTCTTATGAACCTTAACACCACTTTTATTATTTCCCTTGTATGTGAGTTTCTATGTGTTTTATTAATCTTAGTTTCCCTGTATCCTGCTGGCTCTCTAAATATTACACAAAACTTTCATTTCCCTTGACTTGTGCAGAGCTTGAAGATTTAAATGTGTTGATTCTGTGGATGTTCTCTGAGATTTTGACTGCTTGTAGCACTGTGTCTATCTGCTTCTGACCTCCAGTGGCTGTTGTGGTTTGATTGGTATTTCTGTGATGCTTTGCTGGAGGAATTCAGAAGGAATTCTGTGGTAACTTCTACTTTACAAAAAGACCACTCAACAACTTGATGGCCAAAAGAGCATCTTTACCTGGGACGGCAAATGATATTTACAATACAGAGGCTTCCAGGTACCTCATGCGGCATGGGTGGAGGAGCTATATACAATGCATACTGGAGTAAAAAGAGTGGATTAAGGACCCTGCCAACCCCGGATCCTGCCTCTTGCTACCACAGCTTCCTGATTAGTATTAACTTACTTTTAATAATACTCACATTACAACACTTCTCCCCCTTTAACATCCAACATTCCCCAAATATAGAAGAACTGGGAAATAAAAACAGTGGTATCATTAGCAACAGGTTACCAATACAAAAACACCTAAAAACATGGCAAATTCAACATTCAATCTAACAACAAAAGAAACTATCCAATCAAAGATTCAGTCTGTCAGGAGGTCTGTGAGGGCGCTGCGATCTACGCACTACCCCCGGTGACCCAGCAGGCACCACTGGTGAGGATGTTTTGGGTGGATCTAGTGTTGGGAACACGAGAGGGGTCTGTGTGTCCATGTGAGAATGTCCATCCTCTTCAGGGGACTCTGCCCCTTCTGCCAGTGTCTCTCCCTCTAGCAAAGTCACTGGTGGACATGCTTTCCTGGTATGCATTAAGTGGTCATTGTTCCTTAACTGTTTTGGACTACTAAGCTTCTTTGAAATCGGTGGCAAGCTATTCTCAGTATTATTGGGATAAATGGCATCTGCAGGTTTGCCACCTGGCTTGGAACACACTGAAGCAGGAACTTTGGTTTTTGAACCATCATCACGACCGTGGCTCAGAATAGACCCAATTGCAAATTTTTCATAGAGTTCCTTGTTATAACTTGGAACTATCTGGAGTTCAACAGCAGGAAATCGCAATGTGTTTCGGAAAACCTCTTGTGCTTGAACAAAGGTCTTGCCTGTTAAATCACAGTCATTGATTTTGATGATACATTCATTCTCCTGGAGTAGGTTCTCTTTTCTTGAACAGCCGTTCTCTTCAATACCATGAATACTCAGACCAAGTAATCTTCCACTCAGCGTAGAGTTAAAAGGCACCACATGGATTCCCAGGGGGCCACCACCTTCAGAAAGTTCTACTTTCTTTGTCAAATCA
The DNA here is from genome assembly GCF_048418815.1 of Hemitrygon akajei. Taxonomy (NCBI): domain Eukaryota; kingdom Metazoa; phylum Chordata; class Chondrichthyes; order Myliobatiformes; family Dasyatidae; genus Hemitrygon; species Hemitrygon akajei. The sequence goes on from NC_133133.1 coordinate 61,915,113, forward strand.
CTTAGAGTGCTTTCTGAATGCTTGTCTGGTGGTCCTGGAGTCTCTGTTCTTACATCGTCTGCGGGTGCCCCGTTTGCTACTGTTACGAATGGCTTCACATGCAGGTTCCTGTTAGCGGGATCATCAGGCCGAGATGCACCTTGCTGTAACTGGGCAGGTGGTACAAGAGCTGGGTCACTGCTTTGCCGTACTAGAAGTGACGTGCTGGCTTTCAGTGCCGAGGGGGTGACTTAAATTTCTCCTGTAATAGGCTGAAGAGCTGCAAGCTGCGCTGCGAGCTCACTCTCATATGTGTCTGGACTATGTCTGTCACTCACATTGCCATTGGCGACTTCATCTGCACGCTGCACCTCATGCTCTTCCAACATGTGTGCATATTTAAATTCATGCCAGTTGAGCCGGATTTTGTGAAGCCAATTGCGGCCCAAAAGACTGGGCCCACTACCCTTAGCTATCACCAGCCTGCCTTCTGCCTTCTGGCCCCCAGCCAAAATATCCACATATAACACCTCTAAATGAGGTGTGGGCTGCCCCGTATAGGTTCTGAGTTGGAGCTTAGACAGTCTGATGGGAGGCAGGTTGGATCCTCAAGTCCTCCTGTAGGTCTCTTCACTAATGGCCGATGCAGTAGCCCCTGAATCAATCTCGAACTTAATGTCCTTTCCCTTGACAGTGACTATGGCATAATATGGTTCAGGTGGTCCCTCATCCGTTTCCCTCACCCCAAACATGTTGTAGGCACACACTGCCTCTTCATCCGCTTCTCCTAGGTGGTGTGTGGCTGCCTGAGTCTGTTGAGCTTCCCCCTGCCCAGGCTTAACCTTACCCTTTATGCTCCTGCACTTTTTAACGAAATGTCCCTTTTTGCCACAAGCATGGCAGACAGTTGAATTTACAGACATTTGCATAGTGCGTTCCTCCACACCGAAAACATTCCACCCGCTTTTCCTGTCTACCAGTCTCCCTCCTGACTTGGAGCCCTGCCGCCGACTGCGACCCCCCATATCCTTTCTGTATATCCTTGGCATTATTAGCAGCCAACTCCTTGCTTTGAGCAATCTCTAGGGCTGTCTTGAAAGTCAACGGTGGGGTTTCCCCCAACAAGCGGCGTTGTACGGTGTCATTATTAATGCTGCATACCAATCTGTCATGGAGCATGTCATCCAACACGGCTCCGAAATCGCAATGCTCCTAAAGCTGCTGAAGCTCGGACACAAAATCGCCCACAGACTGACCTGGCTTCCGGACATGGCTGTGAAACTTGAACCGTTGAACAATCACCAAAGGCTTTGGATTGTGGTGGTTCCCCACGAGCTGACCAGTTCATCGTATGGAATTTCTCCCGGTTTCCGCGATGTAGCTAAGTTCCGTATCGGCTTATACGTCTTTACCCCACATACACTCAGGAGAATAGAGCGCTTCTTAGCCTCCTCAGTAATCCCATTAGCACAGAAAAAGTGGCCCAACCGTTCCTCATACTCCGGCCTTTCCTCAATTTACTCATCGAACACACCGACCATTTGGAACGCAGCCATCCGAACACGAGGCTCCTCACCCGCTCACAGCTCCTGATTGAAAATGGGGCTGACCCGTCCACAAAACCGGCAAATGATATTTACAATACAGAGGCTTCCAGGTACCTCGTGCGGCATGGGTGGAGGAACTACGTATATACAATGCATACTGGGAGTAAAAAGAGCGGAAGTAAAGACCCCGCCAACCCCGGATCCCGCCTCTTGCTACCAACAGCTTCCCAATTAGTATTAACTTACTTTTAATAATGCTCATATTATCCTGCTGGCTCTCTAAATATTACACAAAACTTTCATTTCCCTTGACTTGTGCAGAGCTTGAAGATTTAAATTTGTTGATTCTGTGGATGTTCTCTGAGATTTTGACTGCTTGTAGCACTGTGTCTATCTGCTTCTGACCTCCAGTGGCTGGTGTGGTTTGATTGGTATTTCTGTGATGCTTTGCTGGAGGAATTCCGAAGGAATTCCATCACTCTTTAAACTTATGATCACCTGGGATATTCCACTCTTCATTCTTTTTAACTCTGCTTCAAATCTTCCAAATCTGATTCCAGATCAACTGATTCTATTGCTATAGGCCCTAAATCTGTTTGCTAACACAATGAGACAGCACAGTAGCCCTGCAGTTAGTGCTGCTTTCTCAAAGCTCCAATGACATGAGTTTGATCCTGGGTGCATGAAGTTTGCATGACTGCTTGAGTTTCTTTAGGCGCCTTAGGATTTTCCTCCAAAATCACCAAAACTTGCTAATAGTTTTCCCATTGTAAATGAGCTGTAGTGATGATGGGAGTGTGAGAGATCAGAGTGGAGCTGACAGGCATTTGAGAGAATAAAGTGCACAGAAGCAAGTGGAGGAAAGGGAATGGCTATTACAATTTATTTGGGAGGTGGAGTAGATGGGCCATGTAACCTCTTTTCATGTTGTATGAAAGTGTGAAATCTGTTGTAACCTTGATCTTCTTCTGTCTATCAACATTCAGCTGCTGCATATAAAAGAGCTCCTGGTTTATTCATCTCTATACTTATTCATTCCAGTTTCTTTCCTACATATCTATACCTTGTAATTGTACCACACATTTATTAAGTGCATAAGTGTTTTCTTGATTTTACCACTTGCAAAAAGGAATGCAAAATTTTAATCTCTGCCATGTCTTTATTATTCACAGTAAACCCTTTGAGTGCTCTTGAATATTTCTCTATGACGTTTGGAAAACCCTTACAGTTAATTTTAGTCTGCAAAATAATTGTGATAGTCCCTTTGGGCTTTTTAATCTTTCCTTTCACATTCCCAGCACACTGGTTGCTTTGCATTGTTTTTCTGTTTTTTTTCCCCTTGTTCATCTCATTTAATTTCCAGTTTAGCCCTTGGAACTCTACCCTATGGGAATATATTAACTAATTGTGTTCATCATCTTGTATTTATGTGGCTAAGAACAGCTCCAACACCATATACAAGTTTGCTGATGACACCACTGTTGTGGGTTGTATCAAAGGGGGTGATGAATTAGCATATAGGAGGGAGATTGAAAATGTGGCTGAGTGGTGTGATAACAACAATCTCTCACTCAATGTCAGTAAGTCTAAGGAGCTAATTGTAGACTTCAGGAGAAGGAAACCAAAGGTCCATGAGCTAGTAATCATTGGAGAATCAGAGATGGTGAGAGTCAGTAACTTTAAATTTCTGGGTGTCACTATCTCAGAGGACCTGTCCAGGACCCATCAGTTAAATATTATTGTGAAGAAAGCATGACAGCACCTTTACTTCCTCAGGAGTCTGCAGAGGTTCGGCATGTCAGCGGAAACCTTGCCAAACTTCTTACGGGTATGTGGCAGGAAGTGTTCTGACTGGCTGCACTACAGCCTGGTATGGGAACATCAATGGCTTTGAGTGGAAAATCCTACAACAAGTAGTGCATTCGGCCCAGTATATTACTGGTAAACCTTCCCAACCATTGAGCACATCTGCAGGAAATGTTGCTGTACAGAAAAGCAGCTTCAATCATCAAAGATCCTCACCACCCAGGCCATGGACTTTTCTCGCTGTTGCCATCAGGTAGAAGGTACAAATGCCTCAGGATTTGCATCACCAGGTTCAACACAGTTACTATCCCTCAACCATCAGACTCTTGACCAGAAGGGGATAGATACACTTATTTAAGGACTCATTTAAGGATTCTGTTATATTGTTATTTCATACTCATTATTTTTTGCTACTTATTTGTATCTGCATTTGCACAGTCCATTTACAGGTAACCGTTCCTGATGTTTGCCGTTTACAGTTACTATTCTAATAATTTGCTAACTATTCTCTCAGAAAAAAGAACCTCAGGGTTGTATGTGGTGACATGTATTTACTCTGATAATAAATTTTACTTTGACTTGGACTTTGATCTTACATTTTTCCCTTATTTATGTTGGACTGTTTGCAAGCTTCCCTGTCTCATCAGTGAAGCACAGGACTCAGTACCACTGTAGTAACTGTTACCGTATATTCTGAATCAGAATCCTTATTTTTATAAATTAGGCTTTGTGACCTACACATTGAATTTTGTTGTGTTGCTGTTTTACTGCTATATCACATATTTATTTTGTACCCCTTAGAACTAAATTGTATTCACGCTGCTTTCAGTAAATAACAAAGGGGAGATAGTGGTCCTTGGAGGTTATTTAAAGGCCATTTGCTACTTGGACAATTATGTAGCAGTGTGACCTATGACAGCTAAAATAACCATGCTGAATAAAGATTGAATCAGGTATGTACGTTCTGTGATGGGAAGGTCATAAAAGAAATGAATAATTAACATGGCTAAGTAAAATGTACTTTACAGAAGACTGTAGTTCACTGAAAAAAATATTGAATTAACAAGAAAGAAATAAAAAGCCATTTAGGGAGCTAGCTACTGCTATTAATTATTTTGATTATACGTTTGGAATTTAGTTGTTACAATAATCTTAGGTTACAGATGGCATAGATTCCACACTTTTGGTGCTTTGGTTTGTTCCCCTCAGCCAATACCTTTTCTAATAGTTTTATTCCTCCAAACTGATCCATCTCCCTGATTTTCCAGATCTACACTTTGCACTTTATTTGATCTGCCTTCTGACTATTGTATATCTAATTTCAATAAATTTAGCTGTTCTCTGAAGCTGAAAGAAGCATGAATTTTATACTTCTACATTTTCAGCAAACTAAGGATATCCCAACAGAGGAAATACAGGGAGCAGCTGCAGTCAAATGGAATATTGAATGTAAATACCCATTTGAATTTGCTGCTTGTATCAGCTTTAGAAGAAGGTAAAGCTTACAGTAAATTTGTTATCAAAGTACATTTATGTCACCATATACAACCCTGAGATTCACTTCCTTGTTGGCATACACTGTAAATTGAAGAAACACAATATAATCAAGGAAAGACATGATAGACAAACAACCAATGTGCAAAAGATAACAACCTGTGTAAACACCAAATGAAATAACATAATAATAAATAAGCAATAAATATCGGTAACACAAGGTAAAGAAAATGAGCCCATAGATTGTGTGAACAATTCAGTGATGAGGCAAGTCAAGATGAATGAAGTTATCTCCTCTGGTGCAAGAACTTGATGCTTGAGCAGATCCTGACCCTGAACCCAGTGGTGTGAATCCTGAGACTTTTGTACCCTCTTCCTGTTGGCAGCAGTGAGAAGAGAGCATGGCCTGGATGGGGGAGGTCCTTGATGCTGGATGCTGTTTTTAACTGTGACAGCACTCTGTGTAGATGTACTCAATGATGGGATGAGCTTTACCGGTGATGGACTGGGCCATATCCACCACTACAGTAACAAATAATTATTTTTTAGTGCAATTTCTAACAACTTTCTGACATTCATGAAATGGTTAAATGAACCACTTGTCAACTCTGCAGTTGTGATCACCAGTCAACAGGGTTCTTTCTGCAGCCATAAGCGCAAATAAAATGATTTTTGTGATCTATAAGAGGACGATTTCAGTTACTCTCTCATCCAACAATCTTTGGCATAGCCATGTGGTTCTTTATAAGCTCATCAGAGATGTAATGGTGAGATGAAGACCATCTGGATATTGACTGGGTTGCATCACAACCTGCTCTGGAAATACCAATGCTCTCACATGAAAAAGCCAACAAAAAGCAATGGATACAGCCCAGTCCAGCACGGGTAAAGCCCTCCCCACCACTGAGCACATCTACGTGGAGCACTGATACAGGAAAGCATCAAGGACACCCACCATCCAGGACATGCTCTCCTCTCACTGCTGTCATCAGGAAGCCTGGACGGGGGCCTCTGGACTCACACAAACAGGTTCAGGAACAGTAATTACCCCTCAACAATCAGGGTTTTGAACCAGAGAAAATAACTTCACTCATCCTTACTCGTCCCCACAACCTATGGACTCACTTTCAAGAACTCTTCATCTCATGTTATCAATACTTATCGCTTATTTATTTACTATTAGTAATATTATTTCTTTTTTCTCTTTCTTTTTGTATTTGTTTATTTTTTTTTGCATATTGGCTGTTTGTCCATCCTGCTGGCTATGTTCTTTCTAATGTGTTTCTTGTATTTACTGTGATTGCTTGCAAGAAAATGAATCCCAAGGGTTGTATATGGTGACATATATGTACTTTGATAATAAATTTACTTTGAATTTTGAACTTGAACTTCGAGATTTCATTTTGGTCTCTGGATCAATGCACTGTTCTTGAATATAGGATGTGACAGAGCAAAAATCCCTGTGATTACTGCAGTTTTAGCATTTAAACTGTTCATAGCCCTATTTTGATCATATTTTATACTCTCAATGCCTTTTCATTTATTAATCTTGCCAACTGGCCAAATATTAGGCTATCAAGCTTTGCCCAGAACTCTACCAGTTGTGTTTGTGACCTTGACAATGATGGTGTGAATGGCACAAGACAATTTATCTGATGATGCAATTATGGCTTTTATGCTTTTCGTTCTCGGCTTGGGAACTGACAGACTCTCTATTTATGTACCCTCTTGATAACCATTGAGAGAGCTGTGCAGCTCAATGGAGCTGGATGTTGATTCTCTTCTCTCCTGTGATCAATATAGGTTTTCAGTGTAACTGCTCATACGAATCTATCAGAAACTGCTTAATCTGTACATTGACTTTGAAGCAATCCCCTTATTGCATTATCTAACTGATTTACATGTGCCACATTAAATATTGGATTTTACTTTATCAGATTGCTTCTTGTTAAATTAAGTTGACTTAATATGATATAATATAATAATCATCTCATTATTCTGAAAGGCAAATAGAAACATCTGGTACTCTTATAAATATGAGACATTTGTTGAAGTATTCTGGCCAAGGTAATCAACAGGGAACTGAGCAGCAGACTGCAACTCTCTTCCTGAGTTGCTGTTGGGTGATGTTTCTTTGGCTGCTTAAGTAAAATAAGCTGATCTCTCTGAAGCAAATTCTGTCCAGTAGTAAACTATTGACCAGGTTGTTGGCACAGCGGAGGGATTAGTCTGTTAAGTGACTGAATTTGAAACAATACATAGAAAGGAGGAAAATACTTATTTGTACTACCAACTGGCTGTTGTGGATAGAATCATGTACATTTATTATGGTAAAATACAGTCATATTTCATTCTATAATGAAGCAGCATCAGAATTGCATGCTGATATTGGGGGATAAATCAATTGTACTAATATAGTTTAACCATTTCATGAAATTAGGATTTTATTTCATGCCTATCAAGTAGAGCTTCTTGTGCAAAAATGGTGCAATTCATTATCCTTCCTGTGGTCATGCATATATACCACATGTACTTGTAAGAGCTGCATGCACTGGAAAAACCAGATCTGAGCTATTTGCCATTGTGCATGGATCTCATAAACTGCTAGTGGTCAATGTTACTGCTGCTATGAGTCACTGGAAAACTTGTTTTGATGAGCAATGAGACAGATGTGACAGATGCTGACTGTGTGATAAAAGAGGTGGATAACTGTAAGAGACTTGGAGCCCTGCTGCGAGAGGATGGGTTCTTCAAAACATATAGAGGGTCTTAGCTGAATTACAGCATCTGTTCCATTGCTGCAACAGTGCTGAGCCTGTTGTGCTCTGCCGTGGATGTCAGTGGTGCAATATCCCTTATCCCTTTAACTATTGCTGTTTTCTTCTGTTTGGACATTTTTTTCTCTGTACCATGCATGCAGTTTTATCATTGCATATGTAGCAACTTTTGCAGCAGCTGTGGCACCAAATGCACATTACTTGATGATCAAGCTGAATGCTGCATAACTGGAATGATTGGTATACGGTCATTTGCATACACTCAAAAACCCACTCTGTTCTCTCTCTGCTGTAGGATGTCAATCACATCATTTTCTCTGCTGCTTCAATCATGTAAAACTGAAAGGGTTGACTTTCAATGCCAATGTCTTCCATGTGTGCTAAAAGACCCTAATTAAGTAATCACACTTTGACACCAAGTTGAAATCAGCTCAGCTGTGGGTCTCTGCCACATGCCAGCTCACACCTACCATTGTTCAAACACTCAATTAACATCCTCAGGTGTGTCAGGCAATAATATTGCTTCAACAAATTGTTGGAAATTCTTTTGCAGATTGCCCATTCTGTTGCTTTTTCACCCCTTTGCTCTTCACTGCTTCTCAAATTTTGTTAACTGCAAAATATTTGTTGGAAGATCTGCCAGATTCATGTTTAAAGATATACAGTATCTAGCAGGGACAGAACATGGGGGAATGACCATATTCAGTATATCCAGATTTTCAAAAAACTTTTAATAAAGAATAGCTTAAAAAACACACTTGGAAATTCAGCTATGCACCTTCAGCCATAAATTTTACATGCTTGGCTCAGCCTTTCCTTGTTAGCCATGTACGTGATGCTGATAATGTTATTCACCATGGAACCTATTGCTCTCAATTTAGTTAGGCCCTCACAATTCAAACAATTTTACCAATGTATTAGACTTATTTGTAATCATCATCATCAATATGTGCCATGTTGTATGACAGACAATCATGGTCCCATGACTATGATGTTTCTTGGCAATTTTTTCTACAGAAGTGGTTTGCCATTACTTTCTTCTGGCAGCATCTTTACAAGATGGGTGACCCCAGCCAATATCAATATTTTTCTAAGATTGTCCGCCTGGTGTCAGTGATCGTATAACCACAGCTTGTGATATGCTACTGGAAGAATTTACCTCAGGATAATCCTCTGCCACTGACTTCACTGGAATTTAATGAGTGGTCCAATGGCTGATTCACTGATACCTATGTGGCATGTGTGGCCAGAAATAAATATCCTCTTTTGGAGTCCGATTTAAGGACTGCTGCTAGGATGTGCAAAGATAAGTAAAGAAAGAAAATAGAGAGCCATATGGCTGCATCATTTTGAAAATGTCTTGTTTAGGACAATTAATAGGTATTAGGCAGGAATTTTCTAGTGTAATATATTTATTACTCTGGTTCATCTGTAGGATATGTGATTCATTTGAAGAAATTCTGCTTGGAAACTCTGTTGGTGCAAAATTTTCCAAATAGCAACGGTCTAGTTGAACTATTTACTAATATAGTACAGCTCTTTTATTTTTGCATTAGTTTCAATAATAATTAAGTGCCAAAACAAATGGTGAGAGAAAGCAGGACACCTGCACCTGCTCACTGGGAGATGAAAGCTGCATAAACCAGGCAGGCTTCTGGATTAATCTGTGATCTGCCTTATGTTAACTAATCATTGCCGACTCATTATTATTATTTTCTAAGATATGGGAAATTCAAATAAGCATGAGTTTCTACTATATACTAGAGATCACAATAAAATGAAAAGAAGGGTTATTGGCCCCTGAGGTCTTCTATACTGTTCTAAAAGATGATGGCTGAACTCTCATGTCAATGTTACTTCTCTCATTCTTAATCGCTGAATCCTCTGTGATGCTTTGTAAGACCAATATGAATGCCAATCAGTACGATGAGGCAAATTTCATGAAAAATAACACTTATTAGGTTTTTTGAAGCACCATTCAGATCCACAGTAGGAAAATATTTCAAATAAATTAATGTGTCAATCGGAAAGCAAACAGGAAAATAGGGAAAAAAACGTTAATGGAGTATTTTTACTTGCCTTATTGAGATTACAGCAGTTCACTTGTACCAGTTGTCGCAGAACTGGTAAAAGACAAGAATATCAGCAAGTAATGGGAATTCTGCAGAAATCAGGAAATATTGGAGAAGAAAAAGTTGGATGCATTTTTTGAAGAAGTCATAAAGAGAAGGATATTATGCTTCAGATGTAAGTGTAGCTTTGTGAATTACAAAAGAAAAGCTGAAAATACTTTGAAGGAAACATAACGTATTATGTCAGGTGTTAATTATTAAACATGAAAGAACAATTATGGAAGAAGTAATCTCTTACTATCTTTCCTTTTGGTTAGTCCTGACGAAGGGTCTCGGCCCGAAATGTCAACAGTGCTTCTCCCTATAGATGCTGCCTGGCCTGCTGTGTTCCACCAGCATTTTGTGTGTGTTGTTGTTTGAATTTCCAGCATCTGCAGATTTCCTCGTGTTTGCTATGGAAGAAATACTGTTTGGATCATCTTCATTCATAACTCAGCTGCAGCATAATCGACAATCCTTTATTCCCAATGCTTTGTTCCTCCTTTTCATGATCTGAGGACTGGTACAATGTTGCCTACAGTCTGATTTGTTGCTCTTGGAAACATACAATTTTAATGCAAATGAGACCTCCCCCGCCCCCCCCCCCCAACCCACCGTTAGCCTATTGCATCCAAGCTAACCCGTAAGCATCCAGTTACATTAATTCTTGTGTTTATTGGCGCAGGCGTACAACGCTCTTTTGGTCGACATCTTCTGGATAGATCATGAAACCATCTTTTTCACTCCTTTTATGTCTTTTACGTTTGTTTCACATCTTGGATGTGATTGTGGAACTGTTGGAGCCTGTGTTTTGCTGCTTGGATGGTTTGGGAGCTTCAGCATTCTGCCGTCTCTGAGTGGATTCTAAGAGACAGAGTCAGCATGCATGAACCTCATAGCGGGTAGGCAGTAGCATGGGGTGCAAGCCAATGTTTGGCTCTATTTTGCTGATTACAGTGATAAGGGTGATTGACGCATCACAGTGAGTGCAGAGGATGAGCACTGGCTGCTTGCCTTTTGATCGGGTGCTCTGTACTGGAGAGGGAAGAACCCACAACTACGGAGAGTGTGGTCCAGATTTTTTCTGTGTTTTGGATTAGGACTTTGGACTATAGACTTTTTTTTTTCAGTATTATACCTTTTATATCCTGTGAACTTTTTTTGCCAGATCTGCTCAGTTTTTCTTTATGTGAGAGGGGGATTTTTTAGGAGTTAATGTGCCTGATCATTCCCCCACCCATCTATTGAAATTTGTCAATGTTTTAGATAGCATGCAGAATCTTTACCAACATCTAAAGAAGTAGAAGTGCTTCTATGCTCTGCCCAGGACTGTTCCACCAAAATGACAACATCAAGGAATTTAAAGTTACTGACTCTATCCACCTCTGTTACACCTGCACAGATGGAGATTGAAGAGTTGTTGTTAACAATCTGAACTGACTGGGATCTGCAAGTGAGGAAAATGAGGATCCAATTGAGGCCAAGGTCTTGAAGTTAATTGTTTAGTTTTGAAGGTATGATGGTATTGAATGTTGAGCTGTAGTCGATAAGGGGTATCCTAATGAATGCATCTTTGCTGTCCAGATGTTCCAGGATTGAGTGAAGAGCCAGTGAAATGGCATCTTCTGTGGGCCTGTTGCTTCTCATGCAGCTGTTGATATACTTCATCACCAACCTCTGAAAGCACTTCATCACAGTGGATGCAAGTGCTATTGAATGACAGTCACTGAGGCAGATAAGCACATTCTTCTTAGGCACCTGGTATAACTGAATCCTGCTTGAAGAGGCAGGTACCTCAGACTTCTGAAGTGAGAGCGTAAAGATCTCAGTGAACAATCCAGCCAGTTGTTCAACACAGGTCTTTGGTACTTGGTCAGGTACCTCTGTCTGGGCTGGGTACTTATGTGGGCTCATCCTCCTGAAGAATGTTCTCACATTGGCCTCAGAGACTGAAGTCACTGGGACATTAGGGGCTGTTGGAGTTCAGGAAGATTTCTCCATGATCAAAGTGAGTATTGAAGACATTGAGCTCATCCGGGAGCAAAGCCTTGTTATTACCTATATTGCTTGGATTCACTTTGTAAGAGGTGATAGCATTCACGCCCTGTCACAGCTGATGAGCACCCTTCAGTGATTCAAGTTAGGTCCAGAATCTCCATTTTGCATGTTAGATGGCTTTCCAGGTATCATACCTGATCTTCTTGCATCTTACTTGGTCACCAGACCTGAATGCCACTGATCTTGCCTGTTATGTTTTGTAAATCCAAAACGTAAAAAAAAAAGCAATTGAAAGGAAACATGGAGCCAGGAATAAATGTATACATTTTGTTTTTACATTTAACCCAGGCAACCAGTTCATATTCTATACCTTCACAGTATGGTCCAGGTCAATTTTGACCCGGCCCAAGAATCCCCTCACAACAGGTGTCTATGCCGAATTTTGAACCACAGATCTATTTAGAATGTATAAATAGCCTATATGACATTAATAAATGGGTGATTAATCCTTAATTAATGTTTCAGAGATCTAAAATTCATTTCAACAGAGCAGCCTCAATGTACAAAAATTTGTAGCACCTCTACAAAAGTATAAAATTTTTAAATATTTTCATTTTTGCACATTTTGGGTCACTTTAGGGAAAGTCATCAAATTTCAGCTAAAAAAAATGGCATTTTGAGTGTTTTTACTGCTGTCAAATGTCAAAACGGGTCAAATATAACCCGAACAGTATGTAAGGGTTAAGAGGAATGCATGTATGACAAGGTGACATGATGACATGTGCCATTCACATATTTTGTACATATAGCCATAATGCATTATTTAAACACAAGAATGCTTAATCAAACTCTATATTTACAATATTACTCAAATATTACTGATATAATAAAACACAACATACCTCCTTGCTAAGTTATAAACCAACTATGTATAGAATGCTTCTCATCTTATATACATATACTCTATATACAGTATAGCACTGTATCTAATATGACTACTATATAGACATCCACAGCATAGTAAATTTTAAATTGTCCCATTCAGGCCTAAAGATTTAATCATTATAGAGGATTTCTTATGCGGTATCATCTTTCTTAACAAGGGGGCTCACTCGGCTTCGCAGGTGAGATTTGTGGCTTTGAAACAATCTCAGGTTCTAGGTTCTCTTTGCGGGAGTTGATTCTGAGACTACAGAAAGTGGTTCTGACAACTGTAGACACCTTTCTTTTCCTTCAGTCCATGCTTCCGTCCTGGTCCCAGCTTCTTTCTCTAATTTTATCTGGCACTTTTGCTTTCTCACATTCCTTCTCTCTTTCATGCCTTTCTCTTCTTGCTCTCATTCTTTCTCTCTATTTCTTCTCTTCTTTTCAACTTCATGTCTTCCTTTTTCTCGCCTTTCTTTTTCATCTTCTAGTTCTTGCGAATATCTCTGAACCAGCTAATTTCCTGAGAAATTAGGTCTCATTTATCCTCTTCCATTTCCATACCACTTGCTTGTCTGTCTCCCTCCTCTTTCTTTTCCTTTCTCTTCCTTTTATGATGTGTACCTTGATCTTGGGAAGCTGCATTTGGTTCACTGGAATATTCCCTTATTAATCCTTCTATTGCTCCCTTTACAATCTGATCTCATCTCTTGCCTTCCTCAAACACAATTATCAATCCTCTGTTTTCAACAAACCCTCTGTTTTGTATCTCCATTGATTCCTTTCTTTTTGGCCTTCCATTCATCCAGTTTGGCTTTGTTCTTTGCATCTGCTTTTATATGCAGCTTTATGTCTCCCACTTAAAATTTATGCAGTAACCTTAATGCTCCTTGACAGCTCTTCCAGCTTAAAACTCAGCCACATTTCATAAGTAACTGCCTGATGTAATATATCAGAAGCTTTCTCAGATATGTTGCCCACAATATCTCATTTAGTGGGCTACTGCTTTCATCACTTACATGATTCTTCCAAGCAGCATGGTCCTTTGTTGGTCCAATATGCTTTCCAACCAGAGGCACAGAGGATGGGTGACAGTTTATGGTTTACAGCATGGAGACAGTTGTGGCATCATCTGGTACCCTTTTAAATTCACTGTTATATGGTTTTATTGTAGGGAAGGTGGTTTGCAAAAGGAGTATGTATCACCAATCATATCCCCACAATGCTGCTCTCCTGTATTTACCACATACAAGCCCAAAATGGCTTTTGTCTGTATTTCACTGTTACAAACGTCATTCCTACATGATATAAGTTCTTAATTGGATATCTGCATGCTTCAGCTTAGTGTCTTGGAAATGCCATTCGGCCTCATTTGTGGAATTAATTTGCTGTTCACTTTGGTATAAGCCATATTGTTTGTCTCATATTAGTTTTCACATAGTAAATTTGAAGGCTACCCAATCCTGTCACTCCTATTATTATCAGATTTTTTATTAACAACATGAATATTAGTGCTGTTATGAAATTGCAACTTGACTTTATATATTTTTTGCTCTTCCCTGTGTAATCCATTTATTTGTGTCTGCCCGACATGCCCTTTGTATGTGTCCTACTTTGTTGCATTTTCTGCAAGTTCCACCTGTAAATCTGCATTGGTCTGGTGAATGTGAGCCCCTGCCACAATGATAACAGCGTTTGTGTGGACAGTCCAGTTTCTGTTTGGACCTTGTAATTTTGTTCACGCTCACTTTCATTCCGACCTGTAATGTATTTGCATCTCTATCTGTTATTTCCAATGATACAGTTGTTTCAACTGTTCTTTTAAATGTAAGTTGTGCTTCAGTTATGAGCTGTTTTTGAATGATTTCTTGTAAGATTTCACATAGAAAATGATCTCTCAGTGCCTCATTAAGCCTATCACTGAACTGACCATGCTCAGACAACTCCTTCAGGTAAGCCACAAACACTGATATGGACTTTGCTTCTTTTTGATTCCGCTATGAAACTTAAAGTGTTCTAAAATCAACAATGTTTTCTGTTCTAAATGTCTTGGCATTATTTATGTGATATCAGCAAAGCTAATTTTGGCTGGTTTGGTTGAAGCAAGTAAATTTCTAAACAAACTGTATGCCTTTAAATCAAATGAATTCAGCAAAATTGACATTCACTTCCCATCAACTAATCCATTTGCTTTTAAATACTGTTAAATTTGCTCCATATACAATATCCAGTTATTTGTTGTGTGATCAAAAATGTCAATCCTGATGGAGCCAGCCATTTCTGTGAGTTTTTTTATGATTAGTATCACAGTTTTCACTGTTTATGAACTCATGAATTCTTCAATTTTCTTCCTTCTTAATTTGATTGTCTTTCCTTTTGCAAAGTAATCATACTGTTTTTAAAAAAATGTGCTGTTTTTCTTTAATTTGACCATTTCTTGTTGCACTTATTTTTACTCAAGCATTTTTATTTCAAAAAGTGGATAGTCATCTCAGTTTTGTTTAGAACTTTCTTGTTGCCACTGTTATGTTTTGTAAATCCAAGGCACAAAAACTAACTGAATGGAAGTGCAGAGCTGGGAATAAATGTATACCTATTATTTTTTTACTTTAACTGAGGTGCACACATATGATGCTGTTGCATGATGATGCATGAAAGACCCTGCAGCGGATAGTGAGGTCAGCTGAGAAGATCAGTGATGTCTCTCTTCCCACCCATCACAGACATTTACACTACATGCTGCATCCGCAAAGGAAACAGCATTATGAAGGACCCCATGCAATCCTCATACAATTTCTTTTCCCTCCTGCCATCTGGGAAAAGGCTCTGAAGCATTCAGTTTCTCACATTCAGACTATGTAACAGTTTCTTCTCCCAAGCATCAGACTCCTCAATACCCGAAGCCTGGACTGACACCTTGCCCTATTGTCCTGTTTATTATTTATTGTAATGCCTGCACTGTTTTTGTGCACTTTATGCAGTCCTGTGTAGGTCTGTAGTCTAGTGTAGCTTTCTCTGTTTTTTTACGTAGTTCAGTCTAGTTTTTGTACTGTGTCATGTAACACCATGGTCCTGAAAAACATTGTCTCATTTTTACTATGTACTGTACCAGCAGTTATGGTCGAAATGATGATAAAAGTGACTAGACTTGACTTGAATTGGCTTGACTTGACATACTTTCTACATATAACCATAATGAATTATTTCAATAATCAAGAATGCATTATCAAATAATATATTTACAATATTACTCAAATATCATTGATATATTACAAACGTAAATACACAACATGGTCCTCAGCAGATTGCAGATATCATGATTTATGCAGAGCTTCCACATTGCAACTGGTTTGTGAAAACAGATCAGAAGTAATTCATAGGTTGCTGATGATAAAGGTTTTGGTATTAGCAATGATAAACATCAGTGAACAATTTATTGATATGTGCTGTTTGGTAGCACTGTTAGTAACACCTTCCATCATTCTGCAATTGATTGAGTGTAGATTGATTGGAGAGTCAATGGTTCAGTTGGATTTGTGTTGTCTTTTTGGTAGACTGTATCTGTTTGTACTATGCCACACTTTGTTGGGCAATGATTTTGCTACTTAATGCATATGTTATCCACCAATAACGTTTCACCAGTTTTGGACGGTATTTTTAGGTACAGCTGCTGATCACAATATGTCTTTCTGCACCCCCTGTACCCGTGGTTTATTCCCTGATTTGGTTGCAAAATGAGAATGATTGGTTGGTTGAACTATATTGACATAGATAGTGAAGAAATCCAATTCTGCTGCTCCTTAACTTTCTCTCTCATTACCTTAACTAATGACTACTAACATGCACAACTACTAAATCTCCTCTTAATCTTCTCTGCTCCATATACACCAACCTTTCCCTATGCTTGAAATCCCTCATCCTAAAAACTTTGAGCCATTCAGAAAAATATTTTCTATACCACTTCTTGAACTGTCAATGCTCTGAAATGGACACATATTTCAGCTGTAATCCAGCTAATGTTTTATAGAGGTACAATTCATCTCTTTGATTCTGTATTTCATGCATCTATTTATGAAGGTCAGGAACCCATATTCTTTATTAATCGCTTTCTCAAAGTGCCTACGAGCTTTAAAGATTTATGGGTATATAGAACCAAGAGTTGGCACATTAGTTTTACAAACCTTAATTAGAGAGCATCTGATCAATAGAAACCTTTTCACAGCAAGGCATTAACAGGCCATCTGTTTAGATTCGGAGAACCCAACACTGTTACATAGCCGTTATTGGGTGGCAGGCAGATTGACCTTCTTCTATTCCTTATCATTAATACCAGTTGAAATGGACAATAGTAAGTTCACTAGGTATTAGTTAACTGTGGATCTTTAAGTGCCTGATATGAAAATGTTTGTATCGAGCATCTTAATTTTTACTTCTAATATTAATTATGGAAGTTAATCAATAGCGAAGAAATTAAGGGACTGCAATTTAAAAATGCTTAACTGCAGAATTTTTCTGCACTATGCATAATTATACTGATGATCAATGACAGCAAAATCATCCTTCCCCACATTCCCGCCCCCCATCTAATTATGTCTAAAGCCACAGTCATTGATGCTTCCAGAGAGTCTTGCTCGGCTTGTCTTTTTCTTCTGCAACCTGCATTGGCAGCCACCAGTCCAAAATCTGCTTCCCTCTTAGGAGGAAGATTTCCTTTGTGCATGAGCTCTGATGAAATTTTAGTTCACTTTCTTATTGCTTAGTTTGTAATTTTGCGGGGCCTAACAATTCTCGATCATTTTTTTCTGTTGCAGCATCAATCATTATTTGGCCAATATGCTGCATCCTCTACTTCTCAAATGATCCTGAAGTACTGTCGCTTTATCTCAAGTCCATCAATGTTTTCCCAAGGTTAATATTTTCCCTGATTCTTAATTCTTACTTTAGTTATATTTATTGTACTTCTACCAATTAGCCCGTAAAGTCTATGCTGGCTCATAGGGCAATTCGTCAATTTATTATTTCCCTGTAATACATTCTGCCTCACATGACCATTAATATGCCTTCGACTCACTTACACTGGGGGTTGATAGCCTGAACATTGTTGAAACGGGAGAAAAACTGGAGCACGCAGAGGGAGTGTACATTCTCCTGTCAAACTCCTCTATCAGCATGAGAGGTCAATATATCAAATACAGCACTATCTGTTATCATTCATCATTCTGTCTTCATTGCCTTCTCTATTTTGTATCTTTCACAAAGAAAAGACATTGAAGCTGCAAATCATCATTTACCTTTTGCTTTTCACGGCCATGAAACCACATGAGAAATGGTAGCATATCTAAAAGGAACTCTTCACCGTAGATAATACATCAATAATTTTACTCAAAGCTATTTAATTAATTATGTTCTCTTTTTATTCATAATAACAATATGCAGGATAGATGGCTGGTTTTTTGTTTAATTATATCACAGACACTTTGTGCTAAAACACTGGATTCTTGTGAATCCTGACTATATCTTACAAATTTCACTGGAATTCACATGCTTTCCTTTCTGTTCTACATATGTTACGACTGCACCACAACCTGCCTGTGACATGGTTTGTTTTGTAGAATTTTAAAGGCTGAGTATCAAGCTTTGCAGTAGATTTTAGGAACAGTTAGAATTTAAAAAAAACTCATCATTATTATGGTACCCAGCTGTTTGTCAGTCAGTGTCAGTTCAAAACTATAACTGTTTGCACTACAATCTTTTAAAGCTCTTTAATAGTGTCAGCTCAGGAATATAATTCTGCTTCAATTTGGTTCTCCTAAATAAAACGAACAAGTGTGTGAACTGCCGATACTTTATGTTTACAACAAAAGGGCATTTGCACAATTTTTACTCAAATATCACACAGTCCAGGAATGTAGTTTGAAGGTAATTTATGATGTCCTGTCACACAAGAAGTATTGTGGATTGATTGTATAGGTCAGTGTGATATAAAATAATCCAGGAGTTGTTTTGAAACCTCTGGCCATTCCCCAAAATAAAGATTGCTATTCTGTGTTTTGTCCTCATCCTGTTCAAATCCTTGGTATAATGCAGACAGGAACAACATCCTTCAAATACCCCAATTGCACATTGTTATGTGCAATGATCCTTGCCAAGATCATTGGAGGTCAAAGGTGTACTTGAGGTGTTTTCTTTCACGGTTGTTATCTCATTACATTCTGTTTTACAATATTTTCACATCTGAGTTGTGGGAAAGAGATTGCTCACTATCAGATTCTGGTATTGAAGATAAGAATTGGTTAATTATTTATAATGTTTGGACTAATCTTATGAGTTTAATTGAAGTTTTGGAATGCAATAAAAGAATAGAAAAAGGTCCAGGGATCTGAGGATAGGTGGAATCCAAAACTGTTTCCGTGGCAAAAAAAAATGCTTAAACTGGAGTTTTAGTGAGGGGTAGGCTATGTCACTAGGCTTGCAGGGTGTACTGTTGGTTCCCTTGATTTTTGTTGTGTATGTCTATAAGTTGGATGAATTAGGAACCAAATTAATCTCACTATCAAGCAGTATTAAGGCTGCAGAAAGATAGCAATGAACTAGCTAGAAATAAATAAATTTATTCCAGAGAGGTGTGAGCCCATGTGTCTGAGGAAGACAAACTAGGCAAAAGAATACATAATAAATGACAGGATACTAAGAAAATGCAGAAAAAAATGTTGCTATCCTTGACCATAGAATCATAAAACAATGACAGGACAAAGAAAGCACATCAGATAATGCATTTATTTCTGACATATACGGCTATTTTCTGACATACAGTACAAAGGCAGTAGCTCACGTTAACATACAGAAGACTTCAGTTAGGGCACAGGTAGAACGTAGTTTGCAGTTCTTGTCATCATGGTACAGGAAGAAGCGATGGCTCAAGGACATGTGAAAAGAGATTCACAAGGTTTTTCTCAGGCCAGGAAATAACCACAAACAAGTTATGTGGAGGGTTTGGTTGGAAGAAGATTTTTTTTTTTGGAGCAGAAGTGGTTGAAGGATGATCTTCCCAGATGGCCAAATGGCTTCTATACCTGCTATAAACTTGTTTTATTAAATTGATAAGCCTATTATCGTCCAATGTACTGAGGTACAGTTTATTTTGCAAGCCATCCATACAGATCAATCACCTACTACCTCAGTACATTGAGGTAGTACAAGAGAAATGCAATGAACATTATATGTTACAAATAGGGAGACAATGCAGTGCAGGTGAACAATAAAATGCAAGGCTTTGATGAGTTAGACTGTGAGTTCAAGAGTTTACCTTATTGTACAATTGACCATTCAGTACTCTGTTCTTGAGCCAGAGGGTATGTGCTTTCAGAATTTTGAATCTTTTGCCCTTTAGGAGAGGAATAAGAGTGAACGTCCATGGTGTATGGGGTCTTTTGATTGTGTTGTCTGCAAGACACGTAGACAGAATCTATGGAAAGGAGGCTCATTTTTGTGAGATGCTGAGCTACGTCTATAATTTTCTGTAGTTTCTTGTAGTCTCAGGCAGAGCAGTTGCCTTGCCAAGTTGTGATGCATCCAGATAGGATGCTTTCTATGTTGCATCTATATAAATTGACAAGTGTCAAAGGGAATGTGTTGAATTTCTTTAGCCTCCTGGGAAGAAAAGATGCTAATCAATAATTTCTGCAGAAAAGACCCAACTACCAGATTCCACAGACTAAGAACACATTTCACATTTGAACAAATATGGTACAACATTAAAATTAAATATGAAAATTCATAATAACAATCTTTGCTGATGCTAGCAGCATGGTGTTGGTGATGAAACCACCAGGGATAGCTGGCCCTCTTTGATGAAGCAATGCCCTGAGAGTAACTTTAATGTTGGTAGATAGCCTGAAGGCAGAGGAAGCTTTTTTTGTCTGAGTCGGATGGTCATGGGTTCAAATCTGACTCTGGAGGTTTGAGAACATAATCAGAGTTGACACTTTAGCAGAGTACTTTATGGCAGTCTTCAGAAGTGTTGTGTTTTGAATGAGGTGTTAAACTGAAGCTATGATTTGCCTCTA
This sequence comes from Hemitrygon akajei, assembly GCF_048418815.1. Taxonomy (NCBI): domain Eukaryota; kingdom Metazoa; phylum Chordata; class Chondrichthyes; order Myliobatiformes; family Dasyatidae; genus Hemitrygon; species Hemitrygon akajei. The sequence goes on from NC_133133.1 coordinate 61,935,815, forward strand.
AGTTGAATGTAAAGGAAACCATTGCACCATTCTCAGAGCAGGGATATTTCCCAAAAGACCTGACCTATATTTGTCCTTCAATATGTATCACTACAATAGATTATTGCGTTGCTGTTTGTGGGGACTTGCTTTGCATGAATATGCTGCTCTCTCTTCTATATTATTACTAAAGCCACATGTTAAAAGTACATTGTTAATTGTAAAACAACAATTGTTGAGGCTATGAAAGTTTTCTTTTTTTACCTCTGTAAGCCTTTATGGCAAGGGTTTGAACCAGGGGAATGGGAGGCTCAGAGGGAATTCAGGAAGATGAGAGACACAGCTAAAAAAATTTTAAAAATTGTCAGTGAAATAAATTAATGTTAAAAGCAAAATTGAGCAATAGATGTCAAAAAACACGATTAAATACATTATATGAGCATATATTTGATTGTTTACAGTATCAGCAAGAAAATGAAGTAATAACATGAAGTGAGCTGACATGATCTCATCATTATTGTAGAAATATGGCTGAAGGGTGAACAAAGGGGTATTCTACATTTGGGAAGGATGAACTAAAGGAAAAAGGAATTGCTGATCATTAGTAGTATGGAGAATATCAGTGCAGTACTTTTGATCCTACTTCTTTTACTCTATTGATGTAATGTCAGTAGCCGATGAGGTAAAGCCTATTTAACAAATGTGGTACATTATTTAGAGATACAACATGGTAACATGCTCTTCCAGCCCAATGGAAACGTGTCACCTAGTTACTCCTATGTGACCAATCAGCCTACTATCACATATGTCTTTGGAATGTGGGAGGGAACTGGAGCACCTGGAGGAAACACGCACAGCACGGTCATGAGGAGAATGTACAAATTCCGGCAGCAGGAATTGATCCTAGGTCGCTGATGCTGTAAAGCAATTACGTTCACCGCTACACTACCATGCTGCCTCATGGTAGCAAGTTGTAGCAACGTGTACCGTCCCAGATATACAGTACAGATTGCTACAACTGGAAACTGTTCAAGAAATTTTAATCACAAGAAAGAATAAGCTGGGTGCCCCAGAAAACTGGACCCATTGAGAACCCACAGTCATCTCACAAATAAATGGAGCAAAATTACTCTGAGTAATATTTATATACACATTTAATTTATATCTTAATTTTCTGTCTGTTATTTTATTCCAAATCAGCTTTCAATGTACTAAAATTTATTTTTTTAAATACTTAGCCTTGTTTTCTTTCTGGTCCAACAATTACCAAGATGATTATCCATAACTTTACAGTCATCATACCAGTCACATGGTGTACATTTTGATTTATTGATAATGCTGTTGTAGCTCCTTATTATCAGTTTGAGTCATGCTTTGAAGACATAATATCATCAGGACTTTAGTACAGAACAGAGCAAACTCTTACACTTTTTATATTTTGAATGAAGTGTTTTGAATGAACAATACCCACAAAATGCTGGAGGGATTCATCAAGTCAGGCATTATCTATGAAAATAAATAAACAGTTGACGTTTTGGGCTGAGACCCATCATCAGGACTGGAAGGAAAGGGGGAAGATGCCAGAATAAAAAGGTTGGGGAAGGGGGACGGAAGTCTAGCTAGAAGGTGATGGGTGAATCCAGGTGGGTGGGAAAGGTAAAGGCTGGAGAAGAAGGAGAGGAGAGAGGACCATGGGAGATAGGGAATCAGGAGGGGCACTGGGGGGGGGGGGGTGTGATAGGCAGGTGAGAAGAGGTAAGAGGCCAGAGTTGGGAATAGAAGAAGAGAGAAGGGGGAGGGAAAAGAATTACCTGAAGGAGAAATTGATGTTCTTGCCATTGGGTTGGAGGCTACATAGACAGAATATGAGGTGTTGTTCCTTCACCCTGCGAGTGGCCTCGCTGTGGTAGAAGAGGGTTGGATCTCACCAACGTAGGAGAGTCCACATTGGGAGCACCCGATACAATAAACAACCCCAACAAGTTCATAGGTGAAGTGTTGCCTCACTTGGAAGGACTGTTTCAGGCACTGAATGGAGGTGAATGGGCAGGTGTAGCATTTCTGTTGCTTACAGGGAGATTAGTGGAGAGGGACAAATTGATAAGGGAATCACAGAGAGTTGAAGGGAAAGTAAAGATGTGTTTAGTGGTACAATCCTGCTGAGTGATGGAAGAAGTTGTGGAGAATGTCGTGTTGGATGTGAAGGCTTATTTGGTGATTTCCAGCATCTGCAGAATCTCTTGTATTTCTGTTAAATCAAACATCTGTCTTTACTTTTGAGTTGGTGTATAACAGTTTACTGTTAAACAGAGGTCATAGAGTAAGGACAGCAAACCATCCTTCAGTCAAAGTAAGTACTTAAAATGTACAACAGGTTAGCCAGCATCCAAAAGGGAAAGCAAAATGGTTTTTTATTTGAATGTAAATTGCTATTCCTAAAAAGGTGGATGATGGGCTTTAGTATTTTTACCATTGTTTTCAAGTTCACATATACTTCCTCTTGATGCACCTTTTTTCTTAGTGTAATTTATTCTGGTTGGGATGGTGATAGACCCTGGGTTTAAATCAATTTATTCTCAAGTGGAACCATTTGCAGGAAAGCGAGCAGTTGAACCTGATATTTTCATTTAGTTGAAGAACCATTATGGTGATGGTAATATCTCTTTAAAAGCACAGTTGCTATGTTTATTAATTTGCATGGAGTATATTAAAAGCCTAAATCTCTCCTCATCCACTTTGACATGAAGCCCTTTTCACACTGTTGCCGGTCTCATTATTAAATTTCATATAGTCATTTGTCAAGGCACATGTACATTGACAATATCAGCTTAATGAAATTGGAAGTTTTCTGTACTTTGAGATCTAATATAAACTTTTTTCTTAGTTCTCCAATGTAGTTTATCCATTAAAAATTCCATTTTAATGCCTTAAATGTAAACTACAATGGCATTGTACTGTGAGTATAGAAATGGAATGTGCCAGGTGCAATAGTTGACATTTGTTAAAAAATACATTGCAAATTTTATTCTTTCCCCTGCTCGGCCATACACCCAACCTTTGCTGAGTAAATGAACATCAATTGCCCTTGGGTACATTTTCCAAGTAATTATTCATCCATTGTGAGTCCAGACATAAATTATCTACATCACTTTATTTTAATGGCTGTCACTAGTAAGCAGTCAATATAACATATAACATAGAAATATAGAAATAACATAGAAATACAACTGTCATACACCTCACATTGACACACAGCCTTACAATACCAAATGCATCTGTCTATGCAAGAAGACACCTGGCACACCAGCACCTATTTTTGCATGCATGCTTTCTTATGAACACCTCCTTACACTCTACCCACTCGGTGTTCTCCACACTAACTCACACATTCTCACACTTGAATGCAGCAATATCTCCACACACATTATCCCACTTACCAAACATATACCACTTGCTTTGTTCCTCAATTTAATAATTGGTGCTAAACGTCATATACATCAAAGCAGTGGTTAGTTAAATGCACAAAACATAGGTTTAGTCCTGATCTACAAGGTTCAGAAACTTGCCTCGATGATCAACTAAGCCATCAGGCATATGGCATAGAATAACTTAAAATATACTTCTGTATAACTCAGCTCATAAAAGTACCAACAATAATTTGTGCAACGAACATAACAATATATGCTGCAGTTTGAAATTTGTACTAATTTAGAAGCTGAAAACAGAAATGCTGAGAACACTCAGCAGGTCATGCAGCATCTATAGAAAGAGAAACAACGTTACTACCCCAGGTGGATGATCTTTCATAAAAACTGGCCGCAGATGCTGCCTGGCCAACTGAGTGTTTGCAACATTTTTTGCTTTTATTTCATATTTCTTGCATCTGCATATTTTTTAAAATTCCACTGCTAAAGCAGAAGGTCATTTATAAAGGTAGAAACTGTTTTATTACCTTTACCTGTGTTAATAAACCCATAAAAGTCTTCTTTACAGTTGCTTTGCTAACATATTGTTCCCTGAGGTATAAGTACACCACAATACGGTGTGTATTTTTCAGTTTATTAGATGTACACTTGTATATGCCACTGTTCAATATTCAGTGTTTATAATACTGAAATCTTTAATCCAGACTTTGATTTCTGTGTTTAATTCATGTGATGATGGTGTTAACACCATGACAAAAGGATCGAAATGACAAATAACAAAATTAACACGCACAACATGCTGGAGGAACTCAGCAGGTCGGGCAGCATCTGTGGAAACGAACAGTCAATGTTTGAAGCCGAGACCTTTCATCAGGACTGAAGAGGGAGGGGGCAGGGGCCCTATAAAGAAAGTGGGGGGAGGGTGGGAAGGAGAAGGCTGGTAGGTGCCAGGTGAAAAACCAGTAAGGGGAAAGATCAAGGGGTGGGGAGGGGAAGCAGGGAGGGGATAGGCAGGAAAGGTGAAGAAGGAATGTAAGGGGAAAGCCCTATGGGTTGTAGAAGGAGGCAGAACCATGAGGGAGGTGATAGGCAGCTGGAGGAGGAGGCAGAGTGAAACTGGGATGGGGGAATTACCAGAAGTTGGAGAATTCAATGTTCATGCCAAGGGGCTGGAGACAACCTAGATAGTATATGAGGTGTTGCTCCTCCAACCTGAGTTTGGCCTCATCATGGCAGCAGAGGAGGCCATGTATGGACATATCCGAATGGGATTGTGAAGGAGAGTTGAAGTGAGTGGCAACCGGGAGATCCTGTCTGTTGTGGCGGACGGAGCGGAGGTGCTTGATGAAGCGGTCCCCCAATCTGCGTCGGATCTCGCCAATGTAGAGGAGGCCACACCAGGAGCACCGGATGCAATATATGACCCCAACAGACTCACAGGTGACGTGTTGCCTCACCTGGAAGGACTGTTCGGGGCCCATTGAATTCTCCAACTTCCGGTAATTCCCTCCCTCTCTCTTCCCCCATCTCAGTTTCACTCTGCCTCCTCCTCCAGCTGCCTATCACCTCCCTCATGGTTCCGCCTCCTTCTACTACCCATAGTGCTTTCCCCTTACATTCTTTCTTCACCTTTCCTGCCTATCCCCTCCCTGCTTCCCCTCCCTACCCCTTGATTTTCCTCTTACTGGTTTTTCACCTGGCACCTACCAGCCTTCTCCTTCCCACCCTCCCCCCACCTTCTTTATAGGGCCCCTGCCCCTTTCTTCTTCAGTTCTCACCAAGGGTCTCGGCCCAAAACGTTGACTGTTCGTTTCCACTGATGCTGCCCAACCTGCTGAGTTCCTTCAGTGTGTTGTGTGTGTTGCTTTGACCCCAGCATCTGCAGAGTATTTTGTGAAATAAAATTAATAGCTTCTTCAGAAAGTAAGGACTGATCTAAAACTCAATAGAAAAAAAATTAGGGTTTACTTCATTATTTGATTATACTTCCATTTTAGTTAACTTAGTGTAAGTTGCCATAAAGGGAATCAATTTCACTTGTAAACGTATTCCAGAAAAATTGTAATTGGCTGTCAAGATAATACTTTATTGGAATGTGCAAAGCAAGACATTTCCAGTGGTAAGGTTTTGAGAACAGGAGCTGGATGTGATTTTCCTTCTCCTTACAGATCAGTGGTATTTTAAGATGTCCACAGTATCATGTTACTGCCATATTGAAAGGAAATATTGTGTTTTATTGGGAAGGAATAGTAGTGAACAAAGAAACATTTCTGATAAAATCAAAAGGATATATTGCCTTGGAATGAAAGGCAAAAATGAACTGCTTTAAAACAATGAATGGGAGAGATAAATTAAGCCATTTGGGACTTTGATGTTTGATCCATTTGAGATCAAACCGTTTAATCAGCGATATTATTTTAGAGTTAATATAGGAAAGCAGAATAAATAAAGGTTTAGAGAAAACAATAATTTGCCTATGCTAAATAAAACATACCTGATTGTTAGGGGTAAAGCGTTTAAGGCTTGTGAGCTGAAGCCGCTGATAAATATTTGTAAATGCAAGAGATTCTGCGGATGCTGGAAATCCAGAGCAACACACACACACGCGCGCGCGCGCGCGCACGCACGCACGCACGCACGCACGCACGCACGCACGCACGCACACACACACACACACACACACAATGGTTATGCAATTTGGTAGAAAAAATAAAAGTCTAGACTGTTTTTTAAATTGAGAGAGAATTCCAGAATCTAAGGTACAAGGGATCTTGGGAGTCCTTGTGCTGGTTGATTTGGTGGTGAGGAAGGCAAATGCAATATCAGCATTCATTTAGAGAAAACTAGAATATAAAAGCAAGCAGGTAATCACATTTATAAGACATTGATGCAGACTCACTTGGAGTATTGTGAGCAGTTTTGGGCCCCTTTCCTAAGAAAGGATATGCTGACATTGGAGAGGGTTCAAAGGCGGTTCATGAAAATTACCCTGGGAATGAAAGGCTTGTCGTATGAAGAGTGTTTGATGGCTCTGGGCCTGTATTCACTAGAATTCAGAAGAATGGTGGGGGGGGGGGGGGTCTCATTGAAACCCATTGAATGTTGAAAGGCCTCGATATAGTGGGGAGTCTAAGATTTGAGGACACTATTTCAGAATAGAGGGATATCCATTTAGAACAGAAGTGAGGAGGAATTTCTCTAGCCAGAGAGTGGTGATTCTGTGGAAATTGTTGCCACAGGCAGTTGTGAAGGCTGAGTCATTGGGTATATTTAAGGCAGAGGTTGATAGATTCATGACGAGTCAGGGCACAAAGGGATATGGAGAGAAGGCAGGAGATTGGGGCTGAGAGAGAAATGTATCAGCAATGATGAAATGGCGCAGTAGACTCAATTGGCCAAATACCCTAATTAGTCTTAGGATCTAAAATGTTGGAGGAACTCAGTAGATCGGGCAGCAGCTACGGAGTGGAATAAACAGTTCATATTTTGGGCAGAAACCCTTCATCAGGACTGGAAAGGAAGGGGATGAAGCCAGATAAAGAAGGTGGGGGAGGGGGAAAAGTATAAACTGGCTGGTGATAGGTGAGGAGGAAGGTGGGTGGGTGCGGCAGGGTAGATGAACTGAGAAGCTGAAAGGTGATAAGTTGAAGAGGTAAAGGGTTGAAGAAGAACAAATCTGATATGAGAGGATGTGGACCATGGAAGAAACAAAGGAAGGGGGGGCACCTGAGGGAGGTGAGCGGCAGGTGAAAAAGGTGTAATAGGAGAGTCAGAATGGGGAATGGAAAAAGAGTGAAGGTGAAAGGGGAAAAATTACCAGGTGTTAGAGAAATTGATGTTCATGCTATCAGGTTTGAATCTATCCAGACAGAATGTGAGGCAATGCTCCTCCAGCTTGAGAATGGACTCATTGTGACAGCAATTCCTGTGGAAAGTGGAGTGTGAGATGGGGAAGAGAAAGATATGCTTAATGGTAGATTCAATTGTAGATGGCAGAAACTACAGAGAATGATTTGCTGTATGCAGAGGCACATAAGGTAGTAGGTAACAACAAGGGGAACTTTTTCCCTGTTATGGCGGACAGAAGATTGGGTGAGGGCAGATGTCTGGGAAATGGAGGAATTATGAGTGTGGGCAGTATTGATGGAAGAGGAAGAAGGAAAATCCCATTCTTTGAAGAATGAGGACATGATGTTCTGGAATAGAAAGCCTCATCCTAAGAACCAATACAATGAAGACAAAGGAGATGAGAAAAGGGAATAGCATTTTTACAAGTGACTGTGTTGGCAAGGTATAGTAAAGATAGCTGTAAGAATCAGTAGGTTTCTAAAATACACCAGTAGACAGCTTGTCTCCAGAGATAGACACAGAGAGATTTAGAAAGAGGAGAGAAGTGTCTGAGATGGACCAAGTAAACATGAGGGCAGGGTGGAAGTTGGATGCAAAGGAATTTGGGTCTAGAGCTTCCAGCTTCCCAACCAGAAGCTCTGGGTGAACAATAAGATCTGCAGTCTGCTAAGGGACAGACCCATGGCATTTAGATCTGGCCACCAAGTAAGATACAAGAGGTCCAGGTACGATCTCTGAAAAGCCATCACACACATGAAGTGGCAATTTCAGTCCAAACTTGAATCATTGAATGACGCTCAACAACAGTGGCAGGGCCTAAATGCTATTGCCTCTTACAACATGAAACCAAGCAACATAGGTGACAACAAAGCCATTCTCAGATTAGTTTGATGCCTTTTATGCTCACTTTGAACATCAAAACATGGAGCATTCACAAACTTCCACAGTCCTGGAAGCCAACAGTAGAGCATTCTTCAGGAGGGTGAATCTACAGAAAGCTTCTGATCCAGATGGGCTACTTGGCCGAGTACTAAAGATCTGGAGTGTTTAGCAATATCTTTAATCTCTTGCTTTGGCAGTCTAAGGTACTCATCTGCTTCAAGCAGTCTTCAGGTATAGCAGGTCCACAGCATTTCATTGGCTCTTCACTCAACCCTGGAACATCTGGACAGGAAAGGTGCATACATCAGGATGCTCTTTATCAACTACAGCTCAGCATTCAATACCATCGTTCCCTCAAAACTAATCAGTAACTTTCAAGACCTTAGCATCAATATCTTAAAGTGCAGGATCAGAGTTCAAACTACATTTTTTTAATCAAATTATGTACGCAGTATACAACTTTGAGATTTGACTTCTTGCAGGCAGCCACAAAACAAAGAAACACTATAGAGCTCATGGAAAAACCAACACAACCCAACACCGTAAATCACTCAATGTGCAGAAAAAAAGAATAAATTGTGCATCAATTAAAACAAAACAAATAACGCAGAGCCAGTTCAGTGCGGAGGTGAGTGAAGATGGTCTAGGAGCTAAATGGCTGGAGACCATAGCCACACAGCCAGTTCAGCACTGGGGTGAGTTCCAATGGTTGCAGGACATAGCTGCAGAATTGGTTCAGTGCTGAAGCGAGCAAATCTCATGGAATAAACTCATGAACACCAGTTCATCATTTGCCCTTAGCCTTGATCAAGTCATGTAAATAGTGAAAAAAATGAAAAAATAAACACATGGACCATGAACTGTAGAGTCTCTGAAATTGAGTCCACAGCTGCAGAGCCTGTTCAGCGCTGTGGCGAGTGAAGCCTGTCCTGGAGCCCAATGGCTACAGGGCAACAACTGCTCCAAAACCTGGTGGTGTAGGACCCAAAACACCAACACCTCCCACCTGATGGTAGTAGCAAGAAGAGAGAGCAGCCAGTCAAACGCAAGCAGACAGTGCTGAACAGCTGTTCGACTTCCGCTCTCATCCTTGGTTATTTTAATCTTGCTCAAAGTTTTAATCTGTGCGAAATAATGGAGCCGACCATGGGTTTGGCTTCTGCCATCAGGCCATGAAAAACAGTGTCCACACCCAGCAAAGGCCACACCGGCTGTACCAGCACTCTCGAGAATCCAGTTCACCGAATCCCTCAGGAAATCACAAAAATGTCAGACTATTTACTTGCTTCAAAAGGATATCTTTAAAAGGAGAATTACAGACTGTAGGCTACAGTGATCACAATTCAGAAGAAGACATATATCTACTAGAGTATCCAGCAGTTTTGTGAGCTGTCTGCAACACTTCGCTGTTGGTTGCTGGCACCATCTTACTTACTTACCTCTTCCCCGCTTGTCCAACTGGATCCTCAGTTTCCTCAGTTGCAGACCTCAGTCAGTCAGATTGGCAAAATCATCTCCACAACCTCCATCAACACCAGTGCACCATAAGGCTGTGTGCTTAGCTCCCTACTCTACTGTATTTATACTTATGACTGTGAGGCTACGCACAGCTCCAATGCCATATTTAAGTTTGCTGATGTCACCACTGTCATTGACTGAATCAAAGGTGGTGATGAATCAGCATATAGGAGAGAGATTAAAAAATTGGCTGAGTGGTGCTACAACAAAAACCTTTCCCTCAATGGCAGTAGGACCAAGGAGCTGATTATTGACTTTGGGAGGAGCAATCTGGAGGCTCATGAGCCAGTCCTCATTGGGTTAATCACAGGTGGAAAAAGTTCATAACTTTAAATTCCTGAAAGAACTTCAGGATGTATGTTGTATACATTTCTCTGACATTAAATGTATCTATTGAAATTGCTATTATTTCGGAGGACCAGTCCTGGGTCCAACACGTAAGAGCCATTGTGAAGAAAGCATGGCAGTGCCTCTCCTTCCTTAAATGTTTGCAAAGATTCGGTATGACTTCTAAAACTTTGGCAAACTTTTATGGAAGTGGGGCAGAGAGTATATTGACTGGTTGCATTACAGCCTGGTATGGAAATGCCAATGCTATTGAATGGAAAATTCTACAAAAAGTAATGTAAATGGTAAAGTCCATCATCAGTAAAACCCTCCACACCTTGAAGCACATCTACACAGAACGCTGTTGCAGGAAAGCGACATTCAGTATCAAGTACTCCCATCATTCAGTCCAAGCTCTTCTCTCACTGCTGCCATCAAGAAGAAGATACAGGAACCCCAGGCCTCAAACAACCAGGTTCAGGAACAGTTATTACAGCTCAACTCTTGAACCAGAGGAAGTAACTTCACTCACCACATCACTGAACTGTTCCCATAACTTATGGCCTCACTTTCAAGAACTCGTCATTTTATGGTCTTGATATTTATTGCTTATTTATTTATTATTATTATGATTACTATTATTTTGTATTTGCATAGTTTGTTGTCTTTTGTACATTGCTTTTTTCAGAGTACTTCATGATGTCAGAAGTCAGAGCCACTGAGCAGAAGTCGTTAAAGTATATTCTGCTGTTTTTCTTAAGTAATGGGATGATAAACTTGATTTTCTTTGGTACAAAGATGAAAAGGCACTAATAAAATGGAACTCTTCATTAGTGGAGCCTGAGCTGCAGGCCATGTCCTTTAGCCCTGTATTTCACAGCTTGCTATGTTTCTCTCCTTGTGTGGTCACTCTTGGATGGCCTTCATTTCACAAATTTAGTTCATTTTCTATCTTCTAATTCATGAAACCTCTAACCATTGAGTGAGTACATCCACGTGGAGCACTGTCACAAGAAGGCAAAATCTATTATCAATGACCTTCACCATCCAAGCCATGTTGTCTTCTTGTAGCTGCCATTAAGAAGAAGATACAGGAGCCTCAGGACTCACAGTGTCAGGTTCAGGAACAATTATAACTCTCAACTATCAGTCTCTTGAACCAGAGGGGTTAACTTCACTCAACTTCACATGCTCCATTACTGAACTGTTCCCACAACCTATGGACTCTGTTTCAAGGACTTTCCATTGCATGTTCTCAATATTTTTGCTTATTCATTATTATTATTATTAGTATCATCATCATTATTTTCTTTTTTCCTTTTTGTATTTGCACAATTTCTATTATGTTTCTTGAATTTATTGTGTAAACCCACAAGAAAATGAATCTCAGGGTCATATATGTACTTTGTGAATAAATTTACTTTGAATTATTAACTTTGAAGTTGACTAAATTGACAAGCTCAGCGTGGCTGCAGAAAGTAGTACCGATGCAGTCATCGATGTAGCACAGAAAGATTTGGGCATAGTTACCTGTGTAGGCTTAAAACATGGTCTGTTTCATGCAGCCATATAAAAGGCAGGCATTGTTGGAGCCCATGTGAGTGCCCACGGCTGCACCTTGGGTTTGGAATTCATAATACTTTGCTGTTGACGAAACAGAGTTTAAAAAGGTTCGGGTGTAATAGCCAACATCCCCAGTCCTGATGGAGGGTCTTGGCCCGAAATGTTGACTTTACTCTTTTCCATAGATGCTGCCTGGCCTGTTAATTTCCTCCAGCGTTTTGTGTGTGTAACATTGCTTGTTGTAAGTTGTTCCAAATGAGGTAAAGAGCAGGATGAGTTGAAGAGATAGTAGCAAGATTGGTTAAAGAAGCATTCATGGCTGTGGAAGTGGAATGGTATATTAGAAGGATTGATAAAAGTGCTGAACTAATGAACCCAAAAGGGTCAAAAACAGTTTTCTAGGTGTACTGAAAAAATTATCCACAGTCTGAGAGAGTTAAAAGAGTAAATTTGTAGGCAAATTTCTGACAAGTGTGAAATAATGCAGATTTAAATTAATATTAACTGGGATGTAGGCACTGTGAAAGGTATTGAGGGAATAAGGTTCCTAAATTACATCAAGGAGAACATTTATAGCTCGTGTGTAGCTAATACAATAAAATGTGGGGAGTAATTCTGGATTCAATTTCATGGAAGGAAGTTTGCCAGACATATCAGTGGGAGAGCGCATAATTCACTGATAATAATTCCAGTTAGGATTATCATTGTCATGGAAGAGGACAAATAAAATAGAGTAAGCATTCTAAATTGGGGCAATGCCAAATTTATTATTCTGAGAAGTGAATTAGCAAATATATTTTCGAAACAGCCCTTGAAAATAGATCACTTTCAGAACAATGGGAGGTGTGCAAGGAAGAGATTCAAGGCATTCAAAGTAAACATGTTCCACTGTAGATAAAGGGTGGGATGGTACTATTGTGCTCTGAATGATGATGTATTTGGAGAATAAACTGACGCAAAGCATGGGAAGCTTTTGTCAAACAGTGAGAGCTTCAGCTGAAAATATTTAAAAAGAGGTGGAATTAAAAGGAAAATTAGGCAAGCAAAGGGTATAAGATGTTAACAAAGATAATTTGAAAATGTTTTATATGCACATCAAGAGCAAGATGCAAACCAACAAGAGATCAGGGACAATTTGAGACCAAAAAGGTTGAAGTTTTTAATTTATACTTCATGCAATAGATGGGGGTGATACTAATATTGTCTTCAAGGAGGAACAGTGTGAAGTATTGATGGGATAAGCAAAGCAGAACAGAAAATGCTAAAGTGTTTAGAATCTACGGTAGTTAAGTGGAAGGATCACCAGCCAGGTGATAAAAGCAGCAAGGATGAAAATTGGTCTGACTGTCCTTGAGCCTCCCTGGCTACAGAAGCGGTCTAGTGCTTAACCTGTTTAAAAAAAGAGTAAGTGCTATTCATGGAGGTTTAACTGAAGAGCAGTTAGTTTAAATTCAGTGGTGAGAAAGTTATTGGAACACAGTCTGACAGTCATTAAAAAGACACAGATTAATCAAGGACAATCAACATGAGCTTGTTAAGGAAAGGCAATGTTTGACTAACTTGATTGATTGAATTTATAAGGGTCAATGAGACCAATGCATTACGTGCAGTCTATGTGGATTGTTGACAAATTCTCAAATCATATGGCGTTCAGCAAAGTGGGAGTTCATGAGACACCAGGCGGAATGAATGGCAGAATTGATCTCAAATTTATTTGGTAGTAAGAAGTAGTTTGTAATGTTAATGTACTTTCCTGCGACGAGAAGCCTGTTCCCAGAGGGTTTCCGTAGGATTTGAAAATTGCTTTTCATTGTACCTAACAGTGATTTAGGTTTTAAATGTAGGAGGTATATTAAAGGAGTTTGCAGTTGATTAAAATGCTGGCCATGAGATTGACAGTGAGAAGAAAAGCTTCAGATTGAAGAAGGATTTCATTGATCAGCTTGTATGAGTAAATAAGCTCACACATGTAGTTCAATCCAGAGAACGTTTCAGTTGAGAGAGATGTATGAGATGTATTTTATTTGTCCCGACTTAAAGAATACGGTAAAACTTCACATAATACTAGACAAATCAAAATTTGAGTACTGTGTATGTGCATGGTCACCAGTTTACAAGAGATATAATTGCCTTGGAGAGGGTGCAATAGAAACATATGAGAATGCTATTAGGGCTAGAAATATTTATTATGCTGAAACACTGGATAGCTGGAATAATTTTCTTTGGAAAAGAGAAGGTTTAAGGTAAATTTAAATGAGACGGCTAAGATAAATTACAAGAACAAATTTCCCCTTGCAACCGGGTCAGATATAGATTTCAATTCAGTGAGAAATGTTAAACTTGACTCGCTTTTGAAAAAAACTGTGTGCTGAAGTTGAAGTAACTGGCAAGCGAACCATCTGATTTTGAACAGCTTGACAACTCTTGTCTCACACTTTGCTTCAGTGAAATTTACTGATCCAAATGTAATCATTCCTATTTAAATCCATTGGATAATCTGAGGGATTGGATTCTCTCTAACACAAAATGAAAAATAAGCTAATATTTTCATTGCCTTGTACTGCTTTGGGTCATCATAAGTGTCTCATAACCAACTAAATATGCTTGAAGTGTTCATAATGACAATGTTGGAAAGACAGCAGAGAACGGCTAAGCAGCAAGCTCCCATAAATATTGATGTGATAATGAACAGATACTTGATTTTTCAGTGATATTTGATTGAGAAATTACTATTGGGTAGGGCATTGGGACATCTTTCCTCCTTCTTCCAAATCAGTTAAATGGGATATTCCACATTTGCCTCAAAATGGTCAACTGAACCTTGATATGGTAAATCATCCAGAAGACGATATACTTCACTATCAACATGCTAAAGTGTTGGCCTAGATTGCTGTTCTCGGGTGCCACAACTATCTGAATCAGACCAGGGAATGCCATCAACGGAAGCACAGCTGACAGTTGTATCTCACCTTACTGTAACACCTCCCCTCACTGGGAATGCAGTGTCAGTATAATTAGCACCGGTGTAAATTTATCATTTTGATTTCTGTGTCCTCCAGGGGTCACGAAGGAAGATTACTGAATTAGTGCAGAATTCAACAAGTTTTGTGCAGCAATAGCAGCCCACTGGGAATTGGCTGAGACGGCTGAAACTCATTTCTGTCATGATCCTTGATGGTCAATAGGGAACGAAAGAGACCTTCATTCTCTGAAAGTCACCTGTGTCTTTGAGATAATATAATTACAAGACTTAAAATTAATACAACAACCATGTGATCTCATTTCTACATGGCATAAGTTCAATAGTTAGTTTATTTAGGCTAAAATAAACAGATCTTCTATTGATCTGATTAACATTTACTTCTGATTATGCTTCTCACTGCAATTATTCGTTTTGTTAAAAAAAAACATGTTTTCCCTTACCTTTATTGTGACTACAATATATAATTCTGGGAGCACATACGCTGTACAATGGGGGGGAAAACTTAGCTGTATCTCACTTACTCTAGATACTCTTCCTCATGTGTTAGCAGAGCTCAATGATGTAGAATGGGTAGAGGGAATCAACACTCAGTCCTATTTCTACTTACTATGGGCAACAATGTGTATATACAGAACTTCAGTGAAAGCCATTTGAAGAGAAGCTTCTGCCAGTTAGTCAAAAGAAACCAAGCTGAATGCCACGGATTCTCTCATTGTCAGTTCCAATAAGCCATCTCCGCCTCTGGGTTAGCACAGAGTGGATGTCAGCTGTGACTCAATTGGTGTTAATCTCAGTCTGAGTCTGACCTACTCCAGAGCCCTGAACATGGAATCTAATCAGATGCTTGAAAGCTTTTCTGAGAATGTGCTACATGGTCGGAGGTGCTGCATTGTGGAATAACTCAGTTTCAAATATATATATATATATAAAATCCATGATATTATTTTGACCAACAGCCAGTGAGTTCAATACTCTCTCTACTAAATCACAAAAACAGATTATCAGGGCATTATCACCATGCTGCTTGTGAGCTTCACTGCTCGCTATTTGGCAGCCATATTTCTTACATTACCATTGTGTGCACACATTAAAAATAATTTAATTAGCCATAGGATGATGTGGGTCATATGGAGGTTATGAAAGGTACTATATAAACATGGAGTTTCTCTTATTCTGTATTACTGAGGATAATGTCAGAAAGGGCATTGACACTGTGTGATTAGGGGCAGATTACAGATTCATACAGCACAGAAACAGACCATCAAGGACTCATTTGCAGTAATTCTACTTTATTCTTCCCACATACCTATCCACTTCCCACTGATGTTATCACTTCCCTATATTAAGTGATCAATTAACCTACCAGCCCATATGTCTGGAGTATACAAGTAAACGTGAACACCTGGAGGAAACCCACATGGTTATAGGGGAGTATACATTCATAGAGAACAGAAAACTACTACATCTAGCTCCAATGACCTTTCCTTAGGTGATAGCCAAACTCTACACTGCGGCGGGTGGGGGGGGGGGGGGGGGGGCAACTCTCAGTTTTCTTCTGTGTACCAACTCCACGCTGTCAGGACCAGAAGACAGGATTGACTGAGGTCACTGGAACAATGAGGCAGCAGTTCCAGTAGCTGAACCACTCTATATTGAGAATATTAGTACAGGATCATTACAGTCTTCAGTGATAACTATCAAACCTCTAAGTTGGATAACAAAGGTTGTTTCTGCAGTTCCCAGTCACTGTCTCCCAATATATAAGGGAGTGATGATTTCAGACAACTGACCTCTGTGCTTTTTTAATTTCCTATCTACAGTAGCGGGGACGAGGGATAAAAGGCAGGATACATTTGTGCTGATCAACTCAGAAATGCTACAATACAGGCTCTGTCACTATAATTGAAATTAGGCAGCCATCATTCAAGAGAAGCTTCTTTGTGCAGTGTACAGAGCAAATAATCATGTGTGTACTTCTTAAAATTGTTTTGACCTCTATTTTCGAGGCTCTGCATAATTTCTCTTTAGAGAAATTGAATTCCTAGTGATTGGAATATTCTGCAAAACATACAATGAAGTTGAAATGTCTGTTTCCCTTTTTGTATTAGACTTTAATCTTCAGCTTGACTTTTATGATTCTTTTGGATCTTCCAATGAAGTCCTTAAATGTTTACACTTTGCATACACTTTGAAATAAGCATTATAGAGGTGTAGAAAGTTAATTTTCTCTTTGAAAAGGTCTAGGAGCTATATTTAAAATGGTAAATTCCAACTAATAGCCAAAATTGTTTGCTGAAACCATTTACAAATTCTTTACTCACTGTCAGAATTAAAGGGCAAAGGTGAGATATTGTAGTAGTCTCCTATTTTATGATTTTTTTTAATCGACCATTTTGTCAGGATGAATGAAACACAGAAGGTATGAATGAGCAGTTGTTAACAGAAAATTCTTTCTAATGAAACCAGCAGAGATTGTTATTTGTTGCTGACATCAACAGATTCCTTTAAAAGTAGATCATACAGTTATCATGTAGTCGGCCAGTAGTGTAGCAGCTTCAGCACCAGACTTCCAGACAAATGGTCCCAGGTTTGAATCCTGTCGGCCCCTTGCCTGCTTTCTACCTGCTCCATCTGTGCTGTGTTGAGCATCAAGCTAGCAACTTGGCCTCGTAAGAAACAGACAAATAGTAAAGAAATGGCAAAAATGTTACCCGATGTGCAAAAAGGAATAACAATGTAGATATCACTTGAGAAAACAACAGATTTCTGTCAGTTAGTGAAACGTGCTCAGAAGCAACAAAGGTTTTGTAAGGGACCTGTTCAGTAAAGCAAAATAAAGTAAGGTGAATTGGGCCATCAATTAATTGGGCCAACTCTTAAAAAACAAAAACAAATTGAGAAAATGGCAGGGATTTTCTTCATTTATTTGGGACACTATGCTGCTTACTTGAGACAGGAGGCTGTAGTTCAGCAGTTTCTTACTAACGTCAGTCATGTGCACTTGTGTGAATGCAAGACATGACGCCATGCTGAGAGAAAACAGGTTTCAAATAGGATCAGTTGAATGTGTTTGTGTTCAAAACGCAGTGATATTTGTCACTATTAGTTGGCAAGAAATAAGCAGAAAGACAATTCAGAACTGTTTTGCTCACTGCGGTTTCAAACATTCGGGCTAGGAGATGCCAGAAAAAACCAGGAGTGCAAATGAAACAATTTCACTTCTTCAGCAAGTTAGGAACTAAAAACGATTTGAAGGTATGGACATTCATCTTGAATATTACCATAAAAATGAAGATTTGGAGGATTCGACCATCAAAAGCATTGTGTGAAGGCAGTCCATTATCTATACTAGGTGTCTGCAATAAATAACATAGCAGTGTACACTGGATGAATTCCTCCGTCGATAATTATTCGGAACTAATAAACAATTTTATAGTACTGTAGAAGTATTGGTAGTTGTCTAATTTGAATTTGTATTTAATTGAATTTATTTTCCAGTTGAACAGTAGTTTGACTTCTTTATACCTTTTAACTATTTCCATGAAACCAGCTAATTGGGGCAGCTTCTTAATTGAGCCAAATTTTACTGGTCCTGATGTGTCCCAATTAAGCATGACCCACTGTAATTATTTTGGTTACAGAAATTTAATTTTTACAAGTTTTCTCGTTAACTATAGTGAGGACAAATGGCAATGGAATGGAGTCAGTTAGAGAATAATGTATTTTTTCACTTGAAGTACGTTCCAAAGACAAAGATTCTAAATAGACAACTTCAAAGTTCTAAGTAAATTTATTATCTCTATATCTATATATGTCATCATGTGCAATTCTGAGATTCATTTTCTTAAAGGCATTCACAGTAAATACAAGAAGCATAATAGAACCCATGAGAGACTGCACCCAACAGAACCGAAAGACAACCAAAATGTAAAAGACAACAAAATGTACAAATACAAAAGGAAAGAAAAAATTATATAATAATAATCAATAAATATTGAGTCATGAGATAAAGAATCCTTGAAAGTGCTGATAATTATTGTGGAGATGTTGTTGCCAATCCAAACTGGCTGGGTCCTGCAAGTGAGGAAACTGTGGTTCCAGTTACTCAAGGAGGCTATTGAGGGCTTGGCCTTGGAGCTTATTGATCAGTTTTGGGAGGATGATGGTATTGATGCCGCTGCAGTCAATGAAGAGCACCCCAATATATGCACCTTCACTGTTCAGATATTACACTGTTAATTAAGAATAGAACCTATCAGGGTTAAGCAGAATGTTGGTGCCTTTTTGTGTTCATAATTACACAGGTTAAAATATACGGCATCTATCTGTAATTACTTTCAAAGCTGCAATGACCTACTGTCTTAACTTCTTAAGTATAATATTTGAAATAGACTTGGCAATGTGCCGAGTCTTTATTTATATACAGTTTGCAGTGAATGTATGAACTCTGTTACTATTTCTTTTGAGTGGGTTAACATGTGCACATTTATTTTTATTTGTCAGGTATAGCCTCACCCAAAAATGTGAATTGTTATTCCTGGAATATCAGCAGTAACCTATTTAGAAAGAACTATTGGGAACCAGCCACATAGAAGTCCACCTAGCCCTTTGTGGATGACTACTGTCCTAGTTGTAATTGTGCTTTAAATTACATAAATAATTGAACAGTGTTCAGTCTTCAAAACTAAATGTCCAACTGCCTTCTTCAATCTCCAGTGTCTTCAACTTTCGCACATCTGGTATATTTTTGTAATCAAGGTGCCTGTGAATGTTAATCCTAGACTGGGTTTGGATGTGCTGACACTACTCCTATTTCTCTCCTCATGAGTGGTACCAACAGAGACAGCTTGTATTTATGTAATGCATTTTACACAGGAAAAGGGTTTGTTGTCATACGAAATTTGACCTCAAGCCCACAAAAGATGATGATCAATGAGGAGAAATGACAAGAGTAGGATTTAAAGAGTATCACAAATAGGGTATGTGGTAGAATTATAGAGTGGTTCGGGGAAGCATTTCCAAAACTTGATGCTTCATGGCAAAGCAGCCATTATCTGAGTGTAAAAATTTGGGATTAATCACTGGCCAAAATTAGCAAATATCCCAGAGGTTTATACATCTGAAGGAGATTAGAATGGTAGGATGTATTGGGACCAAGGACAGATCAAAAGAACAGATTGCGTGTTTAAAAATAAGAAATAGGTTACCCAGGGTTGCTGTAAGAAGGCAAGTTGAGAGAATGGACAAATGGGATTTTGTACCAATGGGTACATACGCAAAATAGGTTTGAATAAAATCAACTTATAGGGAGGAGAGAAGCAGATATCTTTAGCAGTGGTTAAAGGAAGCGGTCCGAAGTTTGATAATTAATTTGAGTATCTTAAAAAAAGCTTTCATGTTGTCAAGCATTAAGCCAAAGTAGGGAAAGTTTAATTTTAGTTTATCCTTTCATTAAGAGGAGCACACATCCCTCTACAGCTACCATTGAGCACCTTCTACAACTCCACTGTAATTCTGATGAAACGGTTGGACAAAAAGCCACATCTCTGTCAGTCTTTTACAAGGTCATGAAGAAGGAGGGATGGACCAGAAGATTCTCTAAACTGAGAACTGGAGCTTCCCCTTAACACAAAGGAATGTAACTGCAGGAACATGGAAATGATCTGTCATCCCATCCCTGCCAACACATTTATAAGGGTAGGTTAGATATGGTGATTATGGTGTGGTCTGATACTCTATATCCTCATTTGGGAAATTCTTACCACACACTGGCATCCACTTCATTCCCAAAGATCAGCTCCCAACCATGTCGATCATTCCACCCATCAGAATAAAGTGAGATCCTTTCGGAACTGAGATGAGGTGGAATTTCCTATCACAGAAGAAGAGTTCAATAGATTCTTGATTGTTAAGGATATTGCAGATTAAGCAAAGAAGGCAGGAGAATGGTGTTGAGAAAAATAAAATCAACTATGATTGAATAGAGAAGCAGGTGCAGTGGGACAAATAGCTTTATTGTTTCTGTACTTTATGGTCACTGTCATTTCTTCACTTCTTCTCTTGCCCTACCACCACTCCTCAATCCAGCTCCATCTCATTCCTGCTGCTACCTAATATTATTGCTGTATCATGGAAGTGGAACAGTGCTGTGGCCCACACATTCTGATCTCTCATCAAACCATTGTGACATCTCCTACCTATAGTGCTCAATCCTGATACTGATATTGGGGTAGAAGCAGTGCAGGTTAGTGCAGTGAACAGTAATAGACTCAAGACAGTCTACAAGAACCACACACAGATCATCTACCAGAGATGCAGACTTTGGCATTTCTGAAGATAATTGTGTACATTGTGACTTTCTGGGATGTAGTCAGAATCTTGCCTGCAGTTATAAAAAGATCATATCTTACCTGTAAAGACATCACCCAGGAAGAAACAAAGTTATATGAAATCAGTCTTTATATAAAAGGTACAGATCTTTGCATATTTATAATCAAAATAACTGTATCAAACACAGAATTAGTATCTATTCTTAGAAGAAGCACCATTTTCCTTCAATTGTCGAAGCTTTAGTTAAAATTATATTTGGAATGAAACTTTGGCAATCTTGCTGTGTTTCACTGTGTTATGATTCTTGGAGTTCTCTAGAGTCTTAATTCAGCAACTAGGCCAAGAGTTTGAGAAATGGCAATGCTGACAGGTGCCATGGTGTTGGGGGGGTGGGTGAGGGAGGAAAATTCTATTCAATGCTTCGCTAATGATTATACCTGGGGAAAGATTCCAGTCAGGTCTGAAGGCAGGTTTTAAGATAAATTATATTGTAGCAGAACAATTTAATTTTTGATGTCTGAGATGGATCCACTGTTTAAATGGGTCACTATGTAGATTATTTCACCACTACATTTAGTTTAAATGCTCCTTAATTTATGTTGAAATGATATCCTGCACTCAGAGGATGATCAGGTTCAAGATATTCTTGCAACACTTCAGATAGTATTATTAATTGATAACACATGCATAATTTCAGCAAATTATCAATGTAAGCTATACTTTGTCATTTAAGCCAACCTAAATTATGTTGGCCTCTCTGTGGTAATGGACATAACTGACAAAATGTAGAAATGACAGTGTCCTCAATTGAAAGGATCATTGGTCTTGAAGCTATCTTGCTGCAACCTTAATTAAGAAGTTGGATATTCTAAAAACGTGGTCAGGAAATTGGACTTTGTCCTGTGAAAATGAATAATTATTTCACTAGCAGTCTTTCCATTAAAGCAATAATCTACAATTTAATTTCTGATTAAAGGTCACCAAACTGAAACATTAACTGTATTTTTCTTTCCACAATTTCTGTCTGACTTCTTGAGTATTTTCAACGTTTTGTTCTAGAGTTCCAACATTTGCCTTTCATTTAAATTTTCAATCTACAATTTATATGTACGAATATTGAATAAAATTAGGGCTGAATGCAGGGGGTTTTGTTGTGAATCTGTCCATGGAAATTTCTTTTTTTTTGCAAGTAGCAAATCATTTGTTGCTGTGAACTTAAAGAGCAGATCTCCATACAACTTGCTAAAAATTAATAAGAATATATGACAGACCTTGAGGGCCTCCATATCTCACTGAATTTTTGGCTCACTTTTATTGGGTTTCTGTCATCCCTTCAAGGCCTGTATTTGTGTAACCCACCAACACATTTCACCTTTTTGTTTTTTCTGGTGCTCTTGATGCTGATATCAAGTTCTTGAAAAGGACCAAGTCTAATATATCTCTCACCTTGATGAATGGAATAAAATCACTGAAGCAAATATCAGCAAAAGTGAATGAACTGTGAAACAGTTTAATAACTGGGGAAAACAAAACCTTGTAGATTAGTGACTCAAAATGGAAAATGTGTTATTTGTCCTCTGAGATCTATTAAAAGCATAATCCATTATTATTCTCTCCTTTTTAAACTTCCACCATTAACTTTTTATGCTACTGTATCTGACAAATATAAGTGTACCATCACAGACAACATCCAATCTGTCAGTCTCACATTCCTTCTCCTGTCCTTCGCCCCCTATCGTCTGCACATGTGAGATTCAGAGATTCCCTACAGTCACCTTGGTGTCTATCAAGCAAAGGCCGATAACTAAGAATCAAAATCATAAATCCAGGTTAGGTTTCCAGTGAAGTAGTGGCTGACTCCATAATCAGAACAGAAGTCTTCACAACAACTGTAACAACAACAGATTTGCAATCCAGTTTCACAGTTTAGACCTTATTACATCCAATTCTCAAACTGCAGGTAATGTTGAGCTTCCAGTTTTGTCTGCTCCAATTGAGTGGTATAGCATCAACTAAACTAATTTGCAAAGTTATCCACAGAATAGGACCCACAATAAGTTAGGGTGACGGACTGCTATTCAAAGGTTACATTTTGGTGCAAATCAGGAACAATATGTCATATCTTGAGATGAAAGAAAAACAGGACAAGCTGATGTAAAGCCACATGGCACATTTGCAAACAGTAGAACTCACCAAGAAACATTCATTAATTTCAAAAGAATCTCGTCTCTCTTGTTTATGGTTGGAAAGACTGCCACATCTAAACTCACACATATAGTTATTTCACATGAATAGGCAAACAAATCAGGCAAATAAATTTTCTGATGGTAAGCCCCCTGCTCGCCAAGCATTGCCATGCACTTACCATTATAATATAGAGTGAATTATATATCATCTACATCTAAAGGAATCTGAGATACAAATGACATTGAATTCCTTTTTCTCATAAATATGGAAAGATCTTTCTTTTTGAAGTTTGCAACATTTGCATATCTCTGCTTGTTCCTAGAGCAGGTAAGATGTGTTCATTTATTTGTTATCTTTCTGCACTTTTTACAGAAAATATTATTCTTTCATATCAACTGGAATCAAACAGTGGAATTACAATGTGTGACCAGTTGCAGGAATTGATCTTGGTTCTGCTGTGTTTTGCAAAACACTATCAAACTTCTGTTTGACTTAATAGCTGTTTGGAGCCATAGCATTTTAAGTTGCTTCATTCAGTGCTAATAATTATGACAAATTGTTCCTCAGATCTGCTCAGAAAGCAGTATTTTCACAGCTCCTAAGCACCTGAAACAAAATATATGTTCTCAGGCAGCCAATTACATAGATGTGACATTGTAGAGGTTTGTGATATGTCCTGTTGTGCCAAACGCCTCCCCCAATGATAGTAGATGATACTTCTCTTTTGCATTATGCACTGTTGTACTTCCATTTCCCATTATGCATAGAAAACTTTAAATTGAAAAGTGCCTTTCATAATTCCAGACTCTCCAAAAGCACTTCATAGCCAATTAACTATACTTTGAAGTGCCGTCACTATTGCAATGGAAGGAAAATAGCAAGCAATTTGCAAGTGGCTAGATTCTTCCAAGAGCAATGAAATACTGCAATAATCAAATAGTCTGTGTTAGTATGTTAGGCTGAATGTTAACTATTGGCCAGGACATTGAGGTGAACTATCTTAATTCAAATTATGTAACGGAGTTCTGACACCCATGGGTAGACATAGACCTAAATTAATATCTCTTCCAAACAATAACAATGTAACACATTGTGATTAAGCCTTTGGAATTATGCTTGAACCCACAAACTAGGGTAATAATTCAGAGTCACAGCTGAAAATTAAGCAGAGAATTCCGGGCCACCTCAAATGTGATGTACCTCTTACTTATGTCACTTATTTCATTTGGCACTTCTAGATTTGTTTTCTCTATAAGCATCAGATTGTACTTTCTAAGCCTAAAGGGGAAAATGTAGAAAAACAATAATTTTTGATGCATGTACACGCCTTAATAAACAACTTAGCAATAACGTATTTATAGCTCAGTTTCTCTTCACGACTAATCTCTGAAATGGACAAATATACAAATGGATAAACATTAGAGCATGACACAAAGAGTAGCCAGGCCAAACATTTAGAACATTTTATTGCTCTCGGTTTCATTTTTGCACCACTTTCTTCTTCCCTTCATATTTTAAAAAGATCATATTTTCAGGTTACCCTCTGTTAAAGAAAATATTAAACTTTTATCATTCACAGATGTTGAACAATGGGTTATGCAGGTTTGATATAACCACAGGCCATTTCACTTCAAAATCAACTCCGATCTTCCCAATCAATTTACACTTATACTTTGGCAGTGGTCATTAAATAAAAAATGCCAAATGTATTTGTAACAAGGCTAATTTTTTTGGATTTAACTTGTATGTCGGTCAGGTTTGGGTAACTTGTTTGGGCTGGATCTTTATTTGCTGGCCATCAGGGCTGAGGCCAAAAAGGACATAAAGGTGTCAAATAGTTTTTTTTTAAATTCAATGATAGGGGAATATCTTGTGGGTCTCACAAATACTATAAATCTTAAAATTTTAGTGTCCCAGGTTTTTGTTTCTACTTAATCAAATACTGAAGAACATTCCTTCCTGTACTGAAGAGCTACCCTGGAGATACATACACTATCAAGCACACACAATTCTAGGTGTAGGCAAGTTTAAATCTCCAGAGCCCTTTGAGGGCCTGATGGTTTGCTGTTTGCCTTCAGCTTCAACCTGAGGCATTGTGTTTGTATTTGGGAATACAAAATACTGCATCTTCAGAAATCAATTTCAGCATCAAATATTCCCCAGTACTCCAATCATAACAATTTACAATGAGCTTTCCACTGTAGTACTTTAGTAATAGGTATCAATAAATTAGTTAAGTATTTCTACAACTTAAGTGGGAATTTTCTCATTTTTTAACAAGCTAGTGACCTAAAGGCTAACAATGGTAAATCCAATGTTTCCAATCTCACCACATGTCATGTTATATTTATAGACATGAAGACATTTAGACATTTTACTCAGTTAAATTACAAACAGGCAGTTGTAAATGCCAAAAAGGTGCATTTGCTTCAAGTATGATTGCACTAATGGCATACAATTTTGGACAAAGCTGGAGTATTAAAGTACTAATACTCCATACCAGTATGGAGTACAAAGGTATTTAATACTAAATTTAATCAAAATTTAGCCGAATCATGATAGACTTGGTGCCTTGTGATCAAATCTTCTAAACTTAATTAAGGCAAGACAGGATTTGCTTTTTTCTGAAGAAACCTTGTAGTCAGATGAAAGAGGTTTTTAACCCATCACCAAAGTAAATTAAAAATTCAGCAGTATAATGATAGTCTCTCAAATTCCTGGGGTAGACATTCATTCTCAATCTGTAGCACAAAATACCTGATATAATTACACTCCAGTTCCAAAGACAAAGTTTTATTTTTATCTACATTTACTGATTATTGCATAAATCTTCATCCATATTAAAATCGCCTCCTCTCTCCTTAGGTATTTTGTTCCACTGATGCATTTTAAAATCTCTGTATCTTTACTATCGACCAATCTCCTTCATTGACAATCATCCTAAGATAGACCCCAACTCTTCACAGTCCCACAATCTAACTTGAATCTGATCATCGTTGAACTACATCAAAGCAATCACAATGCTCCTATATATGTATCACTGGCAACACCTAACTCTGCACCAAAGTCAATTCATTCTGTCTTTTGTAGCTTTGACCCAAAAGCTTTGTCTTTGGCATCTATAATACACTTTTGATTGGAATCCATCTTCCATCCTCTGAGTGCCATTTCAGGAAATGACATTAGCTAGAAGAATGTCACTTCAAGCTTGAAGAATCAAGTCATGTGGTTAGTCATTACAACATTCTTACACCTCCAGTTCATACTTAACAAAATGAACAGGCATTTCTCTGCCTTTCTGATCCAAGGTGGTTTATTTGATGCCAGAATAGAGTCAAAGGAACACTGAAAACATCTCATTTCACCTCATCCAAAATGTTGTCTTTTTAAAATTTGTGCCAGACCCCACCTGTACATATCTGTCTCCACTGATCAATACTGGGTCTTAATTTAACAATCAGCTCTGTAGGAATATAATGCTTTTGACCCCACCTTCCTCTGTAGCCTCATTCACCTGAGCATTAGGAATGTGTCTTTAACTTCTGGGTCTCATGATTAAGTATTCTTCCCCATAAACACTTCGTTTGCTTCTGCCTGATAAAATTCAGCTTTAGGTCTTTACAGCTTGATTTTTTTTCTCTCTTTGCTCTTGGAAAATACCTTGGGATATATTTCTACATTACAAGCACTGCACTAAGCAAAGCACTGGTACGTGTCAATTTTGCAAATGATTTCCACACAATATTTATAAGGACAACTGGTATTAACTACAGGCCAAATGTTGGTCGACTTTTCCCCATCTAATGGGTTTATGTGCATGTGGTATTTACTAAGTACTGGCATATGTCAGTTGAAATGACCGATCCGTTTCTGGGACATCTATTACATAAACGAATGGATGCAGATTTTAGAAATATAATTTAGTGGACAATGATAGTCCAACTGCATTCAGCACAAGAAAATAAAGTCTCACTTGATATTTGGTAACATATTTACAAATTATATTCACCTGAGTAAACATTAGGTTGTATCTTCCCAGAGGCCTGATCTGACACTAGCAGATTAACAACTAATAGAAGGATTGATGTTGTCAAATTAATGCTGTTATGCCATTGCATTAATTGAACCGGACAGGTTCAAGCTAAGTGCATGAGAGGAAGGAACAGAAGAAGATGCTGAAACAGGATCAGATGGAAAGGGCTGAATGTCCAATATGTGGTGCCTAAACACTGATGTTTGCCAGATGGACGGAATAGCCTTTCCTGTGCCATACATCCCCAAAATGAATATTTCAAAGACTTCACCATTGGAATTTCATTTACCAGATGCAGCTTAGAGATGTTGAAACATAATCACAATATTAATAGTATTGGGTTAAACTGGTGAAGGATATGAATTATTTCAAGTGAGAACCGGACTGAATATTGTACACTGGGTGCGGCAAATGAGGCAGACAAAAGAAGCATGTGAGTTAACATAAAAGCCAAACTGAAAGTTGCTACCAAGTGTGTGGTGGGTAAATAGTAGAATACGGCTGTCCTAGTGGTACCCCATCTCACCATTGTAGACTGGTCTGGAAGGTTTGGTCCCATAGGATCCATAGAGAGCTTGTTCAATGGATTCACAATTAGCTGGGAGGGTGGGGTAACTGAGGTGATGGTTGAAGGCTGTTTTTTGGAATGGAAGCTAGTGACTTACACAAGGTGGGTGGCTGATTGGGAGACTGGGGAATGTGCTTGTTTTGCTGTTGTTACCTCTTTTTTTTGTTGCTACTTGTGTTGTTCTGAACATTGTGGGTATGCAATGTTGGTGTGAAAATTGGTTTATTATTATGTTTTATTTTATTTATTATTTTCTTTCTCTCTCTGCTAGATTATGTATTGCATTGAACTGCTGCTGCTGCTAAGTTAACAAATTTCACGTCACATAGGTGATAATAAACCCGACTCTGATTCTGATGTTCATGGGGTAGTAGATGAGGACAAGAGGAATTCTATCCCTGCTAAGGCAGCAGGAAGATGGGGTGAGCATAGGTGAAAGAGATGCGGGAAGAGATGTTGTCAACATAGCTGGGGGGTTCATTAGGTTTATAAAAGATGTCTCCAGAGATGGAGATAGAGCGATCAAGAAAAGGAGAAACAGGTGTCAGAAATGGAACAAGTGAATTCAAAGGCAAAGTGGAAGTTGGAGGTAAGTTTGATTAAATTGACACGGTCAGCATTGCACTAAGTAACACAAATGTTGTCATCATTGTAGCGCCAAAATAGTTGGAGAGCATTACCAGAGAAGGCATGGACTGTTCCACATGGTCAGTAAAAAGGCAGGAATAGCTGTCGCCCATGTGGGAGTCCATGGCTATATCTTGAGTTTGGAGAAAGTGGGAGGAGCCAAAAGAGAAATTGTTGAGGGTGAGGAACATTTCCACTAAACAGAGGAGAGTAATGGTAGAAAAGAGCTGGTTGGTTATGTTGTCGAGAACATGTCAAAGAGCTTTAAGATCTTCTCAGTGGTGGATAGAACTGTATAGGGACTGGACATACTTTGTGAAAATGAGGCAATCAGGTCCAGGAAATTGAAAGTTGTTGAGGAAATTGAGAGCATGAGGTGTGTTTCAGATGTAGGTGGGAAGAGACTGGACAAAGGGGGGATAAAGTGGAGTCTAGATTATATGGACCCACGTTCAGTGGTGCAGGAGCAGGCAGAAACAATGGGTCTATCCGGTTTGTGGATCTTCTGTAAGAGATAGAAACAAGCATGGCAGTGTAAGGGAACTATAAGGTTTGCGGCAGTGGGTGTGAGATCTCCAGAGTTGATAGGGTTGGTGATGATGTGGGAGCCAGTGGCCTGATAGTCCTGAGTGGGGTCCTTTTCAAGGGAGAAGGAAGAGGAGATATCTGAAAGGAATCACCTTGGCTTAGCAAGGTAGAGGCCAGTTTGCAATACTACAACAGCACCTCTGATGGTGGGGTTGAGATTAGTGAAGACAGTGTAGAGGGTAGTGTGTTTAAAGGTTCAAAGAGGAGAATGGAGTTCTGAAGTTGAGCTGGTTCATGTCTTGTCAACAATTAGAGATAAAATGGTCCAGAGCAGGAAGGAAACCCGAATGGGGTGTCCAAGAGAATTGGAGAGAGAAGTGGTCATTGGTGCAGGGTAGGATATCTTTACCAAAGAAGATGGCTTGCTGACAGAGATTATGGAAGAAGAGCTCGGCTTCATGGTGGGCACAGAACTCACTGAGGTAAGGGTGAAGGGGGACAAAGATAAGGTTCGTGCTGAGAACAGAATGTTCTGCATCAGGGAGGGAATGTCAGAGGGAATGGTGGAGACATAGCAGGGACAAGAGCTGGTATCAGAGTGGGCAAGAGATTTAGTTGTGTTAGAGGAAAAGGGAGAGTTGGGTTGTTCAGGGAAGGAAGAGTGGGAGGAAAGATGGAGGTTCCAAGAAAATGGCAGATGAAGGGGGAACCTTAGAGACCTGGGGCTGGAAATGGCCTTTACAGGTATAGTGTTCCTCTCTTCCTCACCTACCACTCCATGAGCTCCTGCATCCAACACATCATTTTCCATGATTTACACCATCTTCAATGGGACCCAACCACCTAACTCATATTTATATTATAACCCCCACCCCCACTATCTGCTTTCCACAGGAATCACTCCCTCTGATTCCCTTGCCCATTCGTCCCTCATCACAAATCACACCCTGGCACAACTCTGCAAGCAGAAGAACTGTTACATCTGCCATTTACCTCCAGTCAGGGCCTCAAACAGTCCTGCTAGGTGAGTCAACACCCCATCTATGTATGTTGGAGTTGTCTACTGTATCCAGTGCTTCCAGTGAGGCACAATCTACATCGGTGAGATCCAAAGTTGATTGGGGGACCGCTTTGACAAACCACTTCGCTCCATCTGCAAAAAGCAGGATTTTATGCTGGCTAATCACTTCAATTTCAGTACCCATTCCCATTTTGACATATTAGTCCATGGCTTCCTCTTCTGCCATGAGGAGACCACTCTCAGATCTCACTCTCAATGTCTTATATTCTGTTTCCGACCTGATGGCATGAACATTGATTTCTCCAACTTGTAGTAATTTTTTCCCCTCCTGCTTCCTTCTTCTTAATTCCCCCCTCTGGCTCACCTCTTACCTCTTGTCCTTACCTGCCTGTCATCTCCCCCGGTACCTCTCCTCCTTCCCTTTCTCCCATGGTCTACACTGCTCTCCTGTTTGACTCCTTCTCCAGCAATTTTCCACCTATCATCTCCCAGTTTCTTCCATCATCTCCACTCCCCCACCCACCTGGCTTCACCAATCACCTTCTAGCTTGTACTCCTTCCCCTCGCTCCCCCACCCCTTCCCCCCCCCCCCCCCCCACCACCTTCTTATTCTGGCATCTTTCCCCTTCCTTTCCAGTCCCAAAGAAGGTACTTCACCCAAAGCTTAGACTATTTATTTATTTTCATAGATGCTGCATGACCTTCATGACCTGCTGAATTCCTCCTGTGTTCTGTGTGTATTAATCTGAATCTGAATTTGTGCAAGAGGACTTAGGTTAAAATGTCTTTTCACTACGTTTCTCTTCTTCAAGAGATCCAACTTGCCTTTCCCTTAATATTCAAATATGACAAAGGCAGAAGAAACATATCATGCTGCAATCATATTTATTTTCCTTTTGCCCAAGTCATCACCATATTATCTCAATGAATAAAATTTCAAGGCTAAATCTTGTTGCCCAAATAATCTACAAAACTGAGGGTGGCAAGATGTCCAAAGAACTCACAGGTACAATGATTAAAACTAAAATTGAAGTTCTGTTCAAAATGTTATCTGCATAGCCTCTTCAAAACCAGGAGGGTGTTCCTCTTCTCAGTCTATTGCCTTGAGGATCACTGGAGGATGACTATGGAGATACAAAGCTAAGTAGGCAGCTTGGCTGCTCTGCAAACTTTAGCCCTTGGTACACATGCCTTCTTCCCTGCAGGTTCAGGTGGGGCCAGTTCACAATGTTTCTGATAGCTGAATTTTCCACTTTCAAGTAATAATTCTTTTAAAGCAACAGCCAAACTGCCATGAGCCTTGCCCAAATAGGAAGCATTTAGAGAACTAAGAGTTCATGGAATGCACTGCCAGAGATGTTGGTAGAGACGGATACAATTGGCTATTTTAAGAGACTCTTAGATGGGTACAAGGAGCTTAGAAAGATAGAGGCTATGCGGTGGGAAAATTCTAGGTGGGTTCTAAATTAGGTTACATGGTCAGCACCACATCGTGGGCCAAAGTGTCTGTAATATGCTGTAGATTTCTATGTTTTTATGTTTCTAAATTCTGAGCCCTCTTCCAAATGTCCTGCCATCACAATTGCAAGTTGGTTACAAGCTCAGTTACTTTCTGACTTATAATTCTCTTCTACCACTGCCAACGTTCTCATCTGGGGAGATTTTTCTACCTATACGTGCACGTGTCCCCAAATCAGTTCACATAAGTGCTGTTAGTAGGAAAAACATGTCACCAAAGTCAAATCTGATAACCTTTGTGCTCAGTGGGACTATAGTATCTAGTTTTGATCTCTTGTCAAAACAACCAGCAAAATGACAGACTGTCCTCAGGGCACTTGGCTGATGATTTGCAGATGCTGCCTTGGGGAAGCTAAGGTGGTACTTCCTTGTGTTCAGTTCTGAGTTTCTCATTTTAAGACGGAAAGAGGAACATTGTATGTCTTCATATGGTATTGAAACTGTTTTTTTCAAAAAGCATTCCCTAAATGAGATGATACCAGATGTGGCAATAAAATTCTCATCAATGATTCCGTACAATTTTATCAGAGAATTAAATAATACATGCAAGAAGGTAGAGGGTACAAATTAAATTGTAGCACTTCCTTGGCTGATGACTTACAATAGATTCCCTTGTACTGAGGTTAGTACATGACCAATAAATCTTACCCATCAGTACGATGTATGATAGTAACTCCTGCCTTTGCTGTCCTTGGGAAGTCAGCTAACTTGCACTATTGGGTTGATATCAGCAGAGGTGTAACAGATAGTAAAGACCAGGCAAGTCCAAAGCAGTGGAGGAACTCAGGAGATCAGGTAGCATCTACTTTATATAAGGAAATGGACAGTCGATGTGTTGGGTCGAGATTCTTCATCTGGGATCGAAGGACAGACGGTAAGAATCAGTGGGAGGAATATTGCTCCAACATGTTAGCATGAATATTGAATCCTAAAGCTTTCAGTAACCATTTCCCTCTGTCTTTTTTCTTTTTTCTCTCTTTTCCTGATCCACCTGGCTCCAGTACTTTGTTTCCCTCCCTCTCCGCAGTCCTCCCACTGGTTTCCCTCTCTGCCTACCCTTCATTCCTTGTTCACTATCCTTTTCCTATCAGATTCCAATATCTTCAGCCCTTTGTCACTGCCATCTATCACCTCCCAGCTTCAGACATTGTCCCCACTTACCACACTCCCTCTTCTGCTTACCTGGATCCACGTATCACCCACCATCTTTTGCTCCACCTCTTTATACTGGCTGCCTCCCATCTTTCTTTCGGTCCAAATGAAGGGTTTCAACCTGAAATGTCAACTGTCCATTTCCTTCTGTGGATGCTGCCTCCGGCAGTTTCTGGATTACTCCAGATTCTGGCATCTGCAGTTCCCAGTGTCTCCAGGCCTGGGACCTGTTCTTTACAGGTCTTCTGACATCAGGAACCTATTGTGAATATATCATAGAAAAGGTTGATTTATGAAGGTATATTATTAATGTAGGTAAAACCTATAGGGTGAAACCCATCTCAGCACTACTTCCAGTGGAAAGTATTTCACTATGGAAACTGAGGTCCATGCAATCTGTCTGCTTACATCCATAATATAAAAGGTCACGAGAACCTTTGCTTTCCTGTTTCATTTTTCACAAAGTTGCAACTTGGTTGCATGAGCTCCATCTGCCTTTGCATAAGTGATAATTAATGCATGAACTTTGATATGAGAAACTGTAAGCATTGGGAACATAGGTTTGCAGAAGCATAGGGATCATAGAATTAATTTGTAGAATTTCAGGGAATAAATTAGGATGTGGGACTAATTTGAATACTTGTTTTCAAGAGCTGCTTAGCTCCTATGCAATACAAATCAATGATCGTTGAACTCTGTACACAAATTCAACATCTACGTAAGTGCATTTTGCAGCATGGATACAATTAGAAAAAGGCATACAAGACTTAGTTTTTCACTCTGTGTTTAAAGGCCTGTTGTCACCCTGAATATGGTCATTAATACAATACAAACCTGGGATTAAATCAGAGCTCTTCCTACACTGTGTGGCTCAATTTGACACAATGACGTGGTATTCCTACCAATTCAGCTGATGAGCTTTGTCCTGAGGTTAATCTAAAATACAGTTCAGAGCAAATTAGTAGCTTTAAATCCTCGACACTGTGGTTTCTCCTTTTGAAATGGAACACTTCTTTAATTAAGCCCAAGATACAATGTAGCCATCGGAATTAATCAACCAATGTGTACTGTTTATGTAGGTTGAATTCAAACCAATTTGTTTGGTCCGCAAGCAATTCCAGTGACAGTTAAATAACCTTCAAGTGAAATGAAATGTGGCCAAGACAAGATGCTGTAATTGGAAGATGTCGAGTGGAGGACAGGCTTCTCTTAATTTGTCAGTTTGATTATATTGTGGAGAGGAATCTGCAGAAAGAACACCAAAGGCCTCACTTCTAAGCACACATGCACATTCTGATACTATTATTGAACATCTTCCCTTTATGATGCTGCTTGAGAGAGGACAATGATCACCTACTGGTACTTTGGCCAACTGGGCGTTATTTGTGTGTGATTTTTTAAACTTTTTTCATTACACACAACTACTATCATAGCCTTGCCCAACATTTAAAAGAAGTATTTGCCTAATGAAATCACTACTCAAAAACTGAACATTACAAAGAAGATCACTTAGCCGCACTCAGCCCATAACCCTCCATTCCTTTCCTGTCCATATACCTATCCAATTTTACTTTAAATGACAATACCGAACCTGCCTCTACCACTTCTACTGGAAGCTCGTTCCACACAGCTACCACTCTCTGAGTAAAGAAATTCCCCCTCGTGTTACCCTTAAACTTTTGCCCCCTAACTCTCAACTCAAGTCCTCGTTTGAATCTCCCCTAGTCTCAATGGAAAAAGCCTATCCATGTCAACTCTATCTATTGCCCTCATAATTTTAAATACCTCTATCAAGTCCCCCCTCAACCTTCTACGCTCCAAAGAATAAAGACCTAACTTGTTCAACCTTTCCCTATAACTTAGGTGCTGAAACCCAGGTAACGTTCTAGTAAATCTTCTCTGTACTCTCTCTATTTTGTTGATATCTTTCCTATAATTCGGTGACCAGAACTGTACACAATACTCCAAATTTGGCCTTACAAATGCCTTGTTCAATTTTAACATTACATCCCAACTCCTATACTCAATGCTCTGATTTATAAAGGCCAGCATACCAAAAGCTTTCTTCACCACGCTATCCACATGAGATTCTACCTTCAGGGAACTATGCACCATTATTCCTAGATCACTCTATTCTATTGCATTCTTCAATGCCCTACCATTTATCATGTATGTCCTATTTGGATTATTCCTACCAAAATGTAGCACCTCACACTTATCAGCATTAAACTCCATCTGCCATCGTTCAGCCCACTCTTCTAACTGGCCTAAATCTCTCTGCAAGCTTTGAAAACCTACTTCATCTGCATACCTACTAATCCAATTTACCACCCCATCATCAGATCATTAATGTAAATGACAAATGAATAGAGGTTCTTCATTTGCTCTAAGCACACCTGGTAATGCAACCTTGAATCTTTCCAACCCTATGCCTTAATTTCATCCCCAAAATCAGTTTCACCAACAGCTCCAAGTGAAGCAATCCCTATAAGACATAAGAGTAGAATTAGACCATCTGGTGCATCGAGTCTGCTCCGCCATTAAATGATGCCTGATCCTTTTTCTTCTCTCTCCTCAACCTCAGTTCCTAGCCTTCTCCCCATAACCTTTGATCCCATGTGCAATCAAAAACCTATCAATCTCTGCTTTAAATACACCCAACGACCTGGCCTCCGCAGCTGCACGTGGCAACAAATTCCACAAATTCACTACTCTTTGGCTAAATAAATTTCTCCACATCTCTGTTGTGAAAGGGCATCCCTCTATCCTGAGGCTGTGCCCTCTTGTCCTAGACTCTCCCACCATGGGAAACATCCTTTCCACATCTACTCTGTCTAGGACATTCAACATTAGAAAGGTTTCAAAGAGATCCCCCCTCAGCCTTCTTAATTCCAGCAAGTACAGACCCAGAGCCATCAAACATTCCTCATATAATAACTCTTTCATTCCTGGAATCATCCTTGTGAACCTCCTCTGGATCTTCTCCAATGTCAGTACATCTTTTCTAAGATGAGAGGCCCAAAACTGTTCACAATACTCAAGGTGAGGCATCACCAGTGCCTTATAAAGCCTCAGCATCATAGCCTTGATCTTGTATTCTAGACTTCTTGAAATGAATGCTAACATAGTGTTTGCCTTCCTCACTACCAACTTGACCTGCAAGTTAACCTTTAGGTTGTTCTGCATAAGGACTCCAAAGTCCTTTTGCATCTCAGACTTTTGGATTTTCTCCCAGTTTATAAAATGCTCCGCACGTTTATTTTTATTACCAAAGTGTATGACCATGCATTTTCCAACATTGTATTTCATTTGCCACTTTCTTGTCCATTCTCCTAATCTGTCCTTCTGCATTATGCGTATTTCCTCAACACTACCTGCCCCTCCAGCAATCTTCTTATCATCTGCAAACCTTGCAACAAAGCCATCTATTCCATATCTGAATCATTTATATAGAGCATAAAATTAGGTGATCCCGATACCAACCCTTGCGGAACACCACTAGTCACTGGCAGTCAACCAGAAAGGGATCCTGTTAATCCCACTCGATGCCTCCTACCAATCAGTCAGTGCTCTAACCTTGTCAGTAACTTTCCTGTAATACCATGGACTCTTAACTTGGTAAGCAGCCTCATGTGTGGTACCTTGTCAGAGGCCTTCTGAAAGTCCAAATATACAATATCCACTGCATCCCCTTTATCTATCCTACTTGTAATTTCCTCAAAGAATTCCAACAGGCTTGTCAGGAAGGATTTTTCCTGAAGGAAGCCATGTTGACTTTGTACTATTTTGTCCTGTGTCACCAAGTACTCCATCCTTAACAATTGACCCTGTCATCTTCCCAACCACTGAGGTCAGGCTAACTGGTCTATAACTTTCTTTCTGCTGCCTTCCTCCTTTCTTAAAGAGCATCCATCATAAAGTTTCCTTATGAGGAACCTTGATGATAAATGCTGCTTACCTAGCACCACTCTCCATGTAGATGTGTTCAGTGGTGGGAAGGGCTTTATCTGTAATGGACTGGGTCATATCCATTACTATTTGTAGGTTTTTCATTCAAGAGCATTGGTGTTTCCATACCAGGCAATGATGCAACCAATCAATACATTCTCCACAACACATCTATAGATGTTTGTCAGTTTTAGATGATATGCTGAATCATTTCAAACTTCTAAAAGAGGCGCTGTTGTACTTCCTTCATGGTGGCACTTATATCTAGGACCCTGGACAGATGCTCTAAAATGACAAACTGAGGAATTTAAAGTTGCTGACCCTCTCTGTCCTGATACCTCGCTGGGAACTGGCTCATGGACTTCTGGTTTCCTCCTCCCAAAGTCAATAGTCAGTTCCTTGGTCTTTCTGACATTGAGTTAGGGGTTGTTGTGTCACCACTCAGCCAGAGTTTCAGTCCCCTTCCTATGTGCTGATTGGTCACTACCTTTGATTTGGCCAGGGCCAGTGGTATCATTAGCAAGTTTAAATATGGCATTGGAGCTGTGCTCACAGTCATTGGAGCCTCACAGTTATAAGTGTAAAGTGAATAGAACTGTGCTAAGCACACAGCCTTATGGTGCAACTGTGCCGATACCTTCAGACTGCCCAAGTGAGAGCTTAAATATATCAGTGGAGACTCTAGCCAGTTGATCAGCATTGATATTCACACTCACTAAGGATGCTTTCATATTGGCCTTAGAAACTGAATCACAAGATCATTGAAGGCTGTGGGACTTCATGAATCTTTGAATCCATATTTTGACAGTCAAAGCAAGCATAAAAGGCATTGAGCTCATTTGGGAGTGAAATCTTGTTCTCATCTATGTCAATTTATTTCCATTTTTAAGAGGCGATAGCATTCAAGCCTTGACACAGTAGTTGAGCATCCTTCAATGTTTCAAATTTTGTCTAGAATTGCCACTTTACGTGTGAGTTGGCTTTCCAGAGATTGTGCCCAGACCTCTTACTTAGTCGCCAGACCTGAATGCCTCTGATTAGCAGATTGCAGATCTCATTATTCATCCTGGGCTTCTGATTGGAGAAGACACTAATTGCTAATGTGGGAACACGCTCTTCTATGACTGTTTTAAAAACGTCCATGACAGCCATGGTGTCTTGTTTCGGATCCTCTGATGAAATAAAAGCCACTTGACCTAGATAATAGAATGCAGATAATACTGTATCTCTGAGGCTATATTCCATCATCTTTTCAACACACCCATGGCAAGAAAAGCAGGACAAGAACAACTAAATTATTGAGCCCACAGTTTCTGCTGCCTAATTTATCTTCTGGTGTTATTGCTCACAGCTTATCATCATTAATGAGTGGAATCTAAGTGTCATGAAAACAAGTATGATAAAAGAAAGTGTTTCATATTGCTTGATCAGTACCATGTGGGTACACCATCAGGCAGACTGGACATGGAAAATGTTTCACTGAAGAAACTGTAGAAGTATACTCATGCAGGAATGAATAAACTAATAATAATAGCTGAAGGATTTGGTAAAGTTCATGTGGATTGTTCAATCTCAGGAAAAGGTTCTCAGGAGAATGGTGTGAATGATTGTAAGTTTGATTATACTCCTAAACAGAGTCCAAAAGTTGACAATGAAGATGGCTTAAGAGAATCCTGTAGACACCAGGAAATCTGCAGATGCTGGAAATTCAAGCAACGCACACAAAATGCTGGTGGAACGCAGCAGGCCAGGCAGTATCTATAGGAAGAAGCACTGTCAATGTTTCGGGCCAAGACCTTTTGTCAGGTTGAAAGGTCTCGGCCCAAAACGTTGACAGTGCTTCTTCCTATAGATGCTGCCTGGCCTGCTGCATTCCACCAGCATTTTGTGAGAATCCTGTGGAGATCGCTTTAGTGAATCCAGAAGTGAATGCTGTAACATGAACTATCGAGCCTCTAGTTATAAAGATAGAACAGAATTAGAAACACAGTTAACCTGTTAAGCTTGAACAACAAACAAGACGTTGAAAGAACTCAGTGCACCAGACAGTAAATGTGGAGAGAAATGGTTAGTGAATGTTGCAGGCCAAGATGAAGGGTCTCGAGCTGAAATGTCAACTGTCCATTTCCCTCTGCAGGTGCTGCCTAACTTGCTTGAGTTCCTCAAGCATCTTTAGCTACTCTGGATTCCAGCATCTTCAGTCTCTTGTGTCTCCCGGTTAAACACAAGAATTTGCAAATTTCATTAAACTAGCTTTCCTTAAAAGAGATGTAGAACTGTTTATGCACCCTATGTAAATAATGCATGAACTCTTTGAGTAATATGTTTCATCATTTGCTCACCACTGTGCACACATGTGCAGCATAAGAAGAACCTTGAAAAACCTCAATACTCTTTCCTGCATATTGCACCACACTCTATGCACGATAATCCAGCAGATAAAAAGAAGTCACAGAGGCATATACATTAACATGATATTTTTTGTTTTCCTTCATCAAAGTGAGGAATGACTGCAGTACAAAGTGTAGCATAGTAATTCCTCATTATAACGCTCCCTGTGGGAGCCATAAGAATATAGGATTATAGTGAAGGGCATGTTACAGCAAAATTGCGCTGTATGTTTTCTTTATTTATTAGCTGAGCCATAAACATGACAGCAATACATCAGCCTTTTAATGAGAATTTACAATATCTATTTATTTTGACCATGGATGAAATGGAATAAATCACAAATGCAGGGCTGTCAATTCACATCTTGTTTGTGTGAGTCACATTTATTTTGGTTTAAATACTGTAACTTTCTTTGATGTGCCAAATTCTTTTGAGAAATAAGCACAATCTCCTGCATTTAAGTTGATCTACGATCTACCTGACTCCTGGTTCTTGTAAAACTTTTCACCCTCGCAGCAGACTCTCTAAAGGCACAAGCTTGCAAATATATTCGATGCATTGACACATTTGGTAATAAGCTGTCAGTAGTTCATTAAACTGGCTGCACATTTCCTGCCTTCTGTTGTAGCCTATATAACAGAAAATGATGCCATCATATGCCCTGCATTTAATATGATGTTAGTGCATGTACCCTAATCAGAGCTTCCAGAGGTAAACCCTTATCTATCATTGGACAAGAACATGGGTGACCTGTCTACAATTCTGTAGCTCAATGCAAAGTTAAAGATTCAAGTGTGGTTTTCTGTGAGGAGAAGTTTCTTGAAGCAAAAGATGTGGAGAAAAGCTTTGACAAAGATTTGCAAAATCATGACTGGTTTAGGTAGGAGAAATAGGACGAAGGTATTCACATTGGCAGATGGTTCCAGGCACACTGATTTTACATGGAGAAAAGCATGCAAGGGTGGATGTAAGTAAAGATTTATTGCACAGAAACTAGTAAGGTCTGGAATTCACTGTTCATATTGGTGGTGAAAAAAGGAATCAATTTGACTTTTGAAAATTAATTGAATAGGTACTTGAAGGGAAAACTGAATGCTGTAGGCGTGAAACTGAATAAATTGCCTTTAGTGGATCAGCCTTGACTGAGCCAAGTAACCTCTCTCTGTGCCATAGCAATCCTTTAATGCTGAGATTGCCTCCCTGAGTTCAGACAATGATTCTGGAAGAATGCTGCAAATAAACTGGAAACAAACTTTGGCAGACAATAAGGCCGTGAGACATTAAGAGCAGAAATGATTTGAACTTTGCCTGGTTTACTGTTACTGGAAACCAGGGGTAGCAAGCTAATTGAAAGTCTTAACCCAGCAGACTGCTTCCTTTTGACATATCCTTTCTCCATTCCCTAGCAGGCTGTAAGACAGTCATCTGCTGTTGTTCCATAAATAGTACAGTACATAATTTTGAGGATTGGATTGGAATGGGCTGTTCTGAGCTGGAAGTGATGGACGTCGCTCAGGTATCCCTATAATGCACAATGACACTGAGAATGTAAACTGTCAAGGCCACTGTCCTTGAGCTTGTAATAGCAGTCTTTTTGAATGTATATATATCCAAGACGGTGAAGTGCACACTGTACAGAACTTACACCAAAGTGAGACACTGTTCTCACAGAGTGATGAGCTTTCACTGCTGTGCATTCTCACATTTAATAGCCTGCTAGAGCTTCATACACACCAGCCTGAAAATTAATCTGTGAACTCGATACCCAGCAATGGAAAACACAAACTGTCAGAAGCAATATCACTCAACCCAAAGAAATTGGGACTTCAGCAGCAAAACTATTATATTTTTTGGCATTGCATTTAAATGGTTTAAATGCTAAGGGGATAACAGTATATCTCACTTCAGAACATTTAAAATGTGGCATAGATTGTTACTTTCTGAAAAGTGGTGAGCTGCCATTTCTTGTATTGTACCCTTGAATGATTTGGAAAGCTTATGATTCAGAGGTACAGTGACAAAGCCCATGCCTAATACAGAGAGGACAAGGTTGTAGATGCATTGTGGGCTTGCGTCTCCTGGTAGGCTGATAAATAGGGAATGTGCCACAAAGTGGATTCAAATTAAATTTGGGCACCATGATAGTGTGACAGTTTGGGTGATGCTATTACCACTCAAGGCGAAGGAGTTTGTAGTTCAATTCTGATGCCATCTATAAGGAGTTTATATGTTCTCAATGAGAGTGCATGGGTGAACTGATTTCCTCCCACATTTCAAAGATGTACTGGTTAATAGGTTAGTTGGTCATTGTAAATTGTAACTTGTCCTGTGATTAAGCTAATGCTAAATAGATGGATTACTGGATGGTGCAGCTCACTGGGCCAGAGCTATATCTCTAAATAAATACATATAAATAAACATGGCAATTCGAGATAGAGTAAACTTTGCATCTTGAGTTTTCATATAGAGGTAAGTAGTTTTAAAGGATTGGATCTTTATAGCTATAACTAATGTATTTTCCATGATTCAGCTTGTCAGATTTCATTTTGCTGGAGGTTTACTAAATGCAACAATAAAGGGATTTTTTAAAATACATTTTAATGATTAACTTTTGCATTGGAGTGCAGTTGTCCTTTTGGCATCGGAATTAAGTGGAACTTATCTCAGCTACAGCCCTCAGTTTTGGGGACACATTAGCAGTCTTGTCAAAGTAGGCAATAGAATGGGACAGATACATTCACCTGTCCATGTCCTGCTAACTCAACACCTCCTTTACTGATCGGTACAGCAGTTTTCCTTCAACTAATAGCTGAGACCAGTCATATTTGTCAGCAAAGACCTTGGCATTTGGCATCTTAACTTACATTTGCCCCTCGTTTAATCTGTTTTATTTCTCAACAGCAGCCCTGCCACTTTGGATCAGTGTCACTGCAGACATTTTCATAATCGAGTCTTAATATGCCAAGTGCTCAACGAAATTGCAGGGAATTACTGAGATAGGCAAAAACCTGATTTCCCATGTCTCACCTACTACTTTGCATATATAAACCCAGTTCTTATTTTAATTATATCTGAATAAGAATTCCTTCATGATATTTTCAAAGTTTCTCATGAAATTGCAAGCATGTTCTAAGAGAACAATTTAAATTGAAATATCCAAACAAAGAAATGCTTGAGAAATATATTATTAACTTTGCTTCACAATGGTGGATTTTTATCCCATGGATTATTTCAGTTACACTTCAGACAAGATGCAGTTGCTGGCTCAGTGTGAAGGTAGACAGAGCATCGTCTACTTTTAAGACAAAGCCATGTGAGATTATATAAAATGTTGACACTGCCTTTGTATTGTGCTTCAGTACTATGGTTTTGAATTTTTTGCTTATGTGGTTTGAAGGAAATGGTGCAAGTGATGAAATAGAAGGGTAACTTATTAAGTTTCTGATTACTATTGAGTATAATTATAAGACAACTTAAATGAAAGGACATTTGAAAGAATTTGTATTAACAGCCAGATGCAAACACACATAAGCAATGACTAAGCTAATGTAACAAGATCCACTTCTGCATCTAAAATGGCTCAAAACTCAACAAATTCAACTCCAAATAAAAAGCAAAAATACCTGATCTCTAAACAATCTCAAAGGAAGATTTTTTAGGTTGCTAGAAATTTGAAACAAAAGTAATAAATGCTGGAAAAACTCAGCCCCCTCTGTGGAGAGTAAAACAGGGTTACTGTTTCATACCTACTGAGCTTTCATCATAATCTCAAAAAATCATTTAAGACACAGATAAAAAGAAGGGTGGGAAGGAGGAACTGGGGATGGGATGGAGTTAAGGGAAGGTGTGAGATAGGGGGGTAGACATAAATGAGTAAATGAAAAATGGGTCAAAATTATAAGGTGAAGTACAAAGATAATCAGAAATTGCAAAATAATCAGCATTTCCCTTTATTTATGCTGCCTGGGCTGCGAAGTTCCACCAGCATTTTCTGTGTGTTGCTGAATAGTGAGCCAGTCTGGTAGAGGCATAAGTGGAGGAAGCAAAATAATCACCTG
Source organism: Hemitrygon akajei (assembly GCF_048418815.1). Classification (NCBI taxonomy): domain Eukaryota; kingdom Metazoa; phylum Chordata; class Chondrichthyes; order Myliobatiformes; family Dasyatidae; genus Hemitrygon; species Hemitrygon akajei. The sequence continues at coordinate 61,978,702 of NC_133133.1, forward strand.
ATATTATCAGAGGATGGAACTGCAACTGGCTGGAATTTAAAAATAAATGTGACTATAGCTGAGTGTCTACATTATTAAATCCATTGTTGAACTTAGAAGGCAGTAATACACATTGTTGAAAAATAAGGCACTGTTACTCAAACTGAGATTGAGTTTTATTTGAGCAATATAGAAAAATAAGGTGAGGGAGGTCAGAGTGTGAATTGGATGGAGAGTTATGTCATGCAGTTTGAAACTGGGGATTACTCTTATGTGAGAGTATTCCCCCAAGTGTTTGCCTTGTTGTGATCAGACTTCCCATATAGAGACCACAATTTGTGCAGCACTTGCAAAGAATTACGATTAGATTTACTTCACACGGAAACAATGCTTTGGTTCCTGGGTGTGAGAACGCAGGAGGTAAAGGGGAGTCTTTTTCTTTCCCTTTGGCACATTAGGATGTTATAGGATTGGAAAGAAATATTCGTTAAATTGGAATTATTTGCTTGGGTTTTCAATATTCTTTATTATTTATGTTCTCAGCATGTTTTTGTATTTGCAATTTGGCTTCTTCTGCACATTGATTTTTTTTGTCAGTCTTTGTGTAGTTTTTAATTGATTCTATTGTATTCCTTTGTTCTACTTTGAATGCCTACAAGAAAATAAATCTCAAGGTAGTATATGGTGACTTACATACTTTGATAATAAATTTACTTTGAAGTTTAAAACTTGAATAATGAACAGGAACATCTCAGAGCAAATAATCTGTTTGAAATATTTAAGCGAGGGAAAAATGTGCCTTGTAATGCTATCACATTAAAGTTGAGCAAAATTGAAGAAGAATGATCCATTTAATGTAAATCCTCATAAGGTGAAACTGAGGATAAGTGGATTCCTATCCTGGTTCCTGGAATGCAGTGGGCTGAGAGCAGAAGTGGGAGAACTGGAATGTGCTCTCTTTTCAGAATACCCTGCTTGATGCTATTTTGTGGTAAAGGTATTGAGTTTACTGCATTTAATATTCTTTTATAAAGGATTTCTTGAATGCAGAGCATAATTAGACTTACACATCAATCATTTCTACATGTGTTTCATTTGGTCACACTCTTCCAAAAGAAATCTTGGGGATTTAGCAGCTGGTAACTTAGTGCAGCTAATGAGCAAATGTCTCCACACTTTCCTGTTTGGAAAAACACTAAATGGCAATTCACACGGGCCACAAAAAAAAACAGCCTCTGCTGTCAGAACATGAAGATCTGGTTATTTATACTTTCAAATGTAAGCCACCACAGGAGATCCACTGTTTGTTTTTAGATGTCTGATCTTTTTGAGCTAAAAGTACATTTGGAGCAATTTGGAAAGGCTTCTGCTATAATCACATACAACGTATCCCCCTTAAATTTTATTGTACTCAGGTTTTAAAAGGCACCTTAATCCTGCTGTTCATGGGGTTCAGCTTCCTTATAAAACCATTTTTTCATGAAGCATCCTACTAAAACTAAATATTTTATATTAGCAACTAATCTGTACTATACACGTTTGTACGGGTAGATGCTTGAGCAGCAAAAGAGGGGATGCTTTGAGGAGTATAAATGTGAGTTATGCCTCAATATACTCACATGATCAAAAGGAAGCAATGCAATCTTTGCTGATATAGCCCTTCAGAATTATAGTATATTATTTTTATAGTTGTGTCATATGTAAGGACAGCAGAATAATTTACAAGGCAGAAACTGCAGCAGTTCAAGGCAGCAACTTATATTCATTCTGGATGGTAATTAAGAAAGAGTAAAGTCTGGTAGTCACCAGAATTAATTACAGATGTTTGCTGATTGCAACCCTCATTTATATTATAGCATTGTCATAACAAGCCTGCCATGGCAGGAATCAGGAATTACAACACAATTAGTTTACCATTGATCCCTAAGAGGCAGAGTATAACACGTGATAAATATAAATAGCTGCTTTTCAGCTGGTCGAGATGAATGGAATTCCTCTTCATGGTATGCTTAAGTCTACAGTCAAAATGTGAGGATAGAGAAATGGAACAGAAGCACAGATTAGAAATGTATTGGTGGAGCAGCTCAAGGTACTGAATCATCCCTTGTGGTGATGGTAGGCTGTTAGGTAATTGGAGCAATTACACTCTTGGGCCTTCGAGAGGTTTTGTTCACATGCTCTTCATCATCCTGGGAATTATATATCTAGGACAATTTAAAACTTTCATATGCTCATATTATCTTGACTGCTGTGGAATCCATCATAACTGTGTTTATACTGCAGACATCAATTGACAAAAGGTTCAACCTTGCATTTAGGCTGTAGCTTGTTTGATCTCAACACCAACACGGTGCTCTTTATTTCACTGTTTTGTGATTGAAAATGCCCTTTAGACAGAATGAAATACAACAAGTGTTTTTTGGGTTATTTTGCATCATTTTTCAAATTTTGCTAGGTACTTTATAAAGTGAGACACACTTGATCCCTTACACAATTTCTACATCACATATACATGCATCAACTGATGTCATCAGAATCAGGTTTAATATCACCAGTCAATGACATGAAATTTGTATTGCAGCAGTACAATGCAATACTTAATGATAAAAACAGAACAACAGAAAGCATAGATATATTTAAAATACTTATTTAGTTTAACTATTACATATATAAGTAGTGGCAAAGAAAAGTAGTAAGGTACCATTCACGTGTTCAATGTCCATCTAGAAATCTGATGGCAGAGGGGAAGAAGCTGTTCCTGAATCATCGAGTTTGTACCTTCAAGCTCCTGTGCCTCCTCCATGATGGGAGGAATGAAAACAGAGCATGTCCTGGATGATGGGGATCCTTAATGATGGATGCTGCCGTTTTGAGGTATTGCTCCTTGAAGATATCCTGGATACTATGGAGGTTAAAGCCCATGTTGGAGTTGACTAAATTCGCAATTTTCTGCAGCTTCTTTCGATCCTACGCAGTAGCCCCCACCACTCCATACCAGATGATGGTACAGCCAGTTAGAATACTCTCCACGGTACTTCTGTAGAATTTTATGAGTGTCTTTGGTGACGTACCAAACTCCTCAAACTTCTAATGAAATATAGCTGCTGTCATGCCTTCTTTGTAACTGCATTGATATGTTGGGCCCAGGTTTGATCCTCAGAGAAATTGACACTCAGGAACTTGAAACTGCTCACTCTTTCCACTTCTGATCCCTCTATGAGGACGTGTGTGTGTGTGTGTGTGTGTGTGTGTGTGTGTGTGTGTGTGTGTGTGTGTGTGTGTGTGTGTGTGTGTGTGTGTGTGTGTGTGTGTGTGTGTGTGTGTGTGTGTGTGTGTGTGTGTTCCCTCATCTTACACTTTCCACAATCAGTTATTTGGTCTTACTGACATTGAGTGCAACGATGTTGCTGCAGAACCTCTCAACCAGCTGATCTATGTCGCTCCTGTATGCCTTCTCATCGCCATCTGAAATTCTGCCAACATTAGTTGTGTCATCAGCCAATTTATAGATGGCATTTCAGCTGTACCTAGCCATACACTCATGGATGTCAAGAAACTAGAGCAGTGGGCTAAGCACACATCCTTGAGGTGTGCCACTGTTGATTATCAGCAAGGTGGAGATGTTATTTCCAATTCACATGTCATTCCTCATGTAATGATCCTCAGTACATAATGCTGGTAAATTAGTTCATGTTGCCCTGTGTTAAAATAATGGCATCGGAGAGGGGTGACATGTGGCATATTTTAAAATCTACCTCTCTCAGTTATTCCATGATTGACACTTCAGCATTTCTTTTACTCTACTTCAGGTTACACTGACAACTTTATACCATTCTGTTGTACTTTGCATCATTCTATTGCTTTGTCCTTTCTTGCAACATTTTTTCCAGTATTTATTGTTTGCCATGTATGCTGTTTACTCTATGAACAAGGTATTTCATTGCACCCTGGTGTATTTGGCAATAAATTAATCTGAACCAGAACCACAGCTTCCCTCTATTAAAGAAGACAGAGATCCCACGAGTTCAGTCCCACTGCTAGACTTAAGGCTCCTTCTCCCTGCACTCCCCACCTCCTCTCATCTCCTTCCATCTACTCATGTTGGCCAAACAAGTTCAACATTTCAAATGAGTTTATTGTTTTCATGTATTCTGAGGAACAGGGCCCATCTTGTCTTGTATACTGTTCATACAGATTAATTCATTGTACGAATACATTGAAATAGTAAAAGGTAAAATAATGAGTGCAGAATAAAATATTACAATTAGAGAGAAAATGCAGTGCAAGTAGATGACAGGTGCAAGGCCATAATGAGGTAGATTGTAAGGTCAAGAGTCCATTTTATTTTACTAAGGAAAAATTCAGTAGTCGTACAACAGCAGGATTGAAATTTGATGATACGTGCTTTCAGGCTGTTGTATCTTATGCCTAATGGGAGGGGAAGAAAAGAGAATGTTCATGATAGATGGCATCTTTGATAATGCTGGTCACTTTACCAAAGCAGTAAAAATGTAGGCAGAGTCCAAAGGGGGGGGGGGGGGGGCAGTTTCTGTTATGTGCTGAGCTGCATCCAGATCTCTCTGCTGTTTCTTATAGTCACGAGCAGAGCATTTGCCATATCAAGCAGTGATACACTAGGACAGGATGTTTCTATGGAGTATGGATAAAAATTGGTGAGTGACATGTCAAATTTCTTCACGTTACTGAGGAAAAAGAGGTGTGGCTGAATTTTCTTACTCATGGTTGAACCAGGACAGGCTATTGGTGATGTTTACAGTGCTCATGTCTTCCACAGTGAAGACTGATGCTAAGTACGCATTTAGTTTACCTGTCATTACTTTGATACCATTACTACCTCACCAGCATCATTTTCCGATGGTTCAATATCAACTCTCACCTCCGTTTTACTCTCTATATAACTGAAGTAACTTAGAAACATAGAAAAACCTACAGCACAATACAGGCCCTTCGGCCCACAAAGCTATGTCGAACATGTCCTTACCTTAGAAATTACCTAGAGTTACCCATAGCCTATTTTTCTGAGCTCCATGTACCTGTCCAGGAGTCTCTTAAAAAACCTTATCATATCTGCCTCCACCACCATTGCTGGCAGCCCATTCCATCCACTCACCACTCCCTGAGTAAAAAACTTACCCCTGACATCTCCTCTGTACCTACTTCCAAGCACCTTAGAATTGTGCCCTCTCATGCTAGCCATTTAAGCCCTGGGAAAAAGCCTCTGACTATCCACATGATCAATGCATCTCATCATCTTATACACCTCTATCAGGTCACCTCTCATCCTCTGTCATTCCAAGGAAAAAAGGCCAAGTTCACTCAACCTATTCTCATAAGGCATGCTCCCCAATCCAGGCAACATCCTTGTAGATATCCTCTGCACCCTTTCTATGGCTTCCACATCCTTCCTGTAGTGAGGCGACCAGAATTGAGCACAGTACTCCAAGTGGGGTCTGACCAGGGTCCTATATAGCTGCAACATTACCTCTCGGTTCCTAAACTCAATTACACAATTGATGAAGGCCAATGGACTTCTGTGGCTTTCTTAACCACAGAGTCAACCTGTGCAGCAGCCTTGAGTGTCCTACGGACTCGGACCCCAAGATCCCTCTGATCCTCCACATGCTAAGTGTCTTACCATTAATACTATATTCTGCCATCATTCTCGACCTGGCAACATGAACCACTGCACAATTATCTGGGTTGAACTCCATCTGCCACTTCTCAGCACACCTCTGACAGCCCTCCACACTATCCATGTTATGGTCCGGTCCGGAGCCCGCATTCCTGGTCTTGATCCAGTCCACAGACTACGGACTCCGGGTCTTGTAGCCGTCCCTCCTTTCATCCTTAAGCCCAAATAGGATCATCTTGGCTTAAGGGGGCGCACCTGATTCCTATCGGCTGGCAGGTGTATATAAGGGGCTCTGGGACTGAGTCTAGCTGGGGGTTGTCCTGTCTACCTATCCAATTTTGACATGGTTTTGTTCTGTTTGTCCTGGCTTGGAGGTCCCACTGTTAATCAACTAGTTCTGTAAGTCTGTTCTTGTAGTCACCCTGGACTGAGCTCCCTTCTGATCCCTTGCCTCTGTTGGGTAAGCAGGCTGGACTGCTGTTGCCTGGTGGGGGACTCTGACCCTTTCCTACCCCTTGCTTCTGATGGGTTGTGCTCTGTGACCTGCCCAGGCCCCTGTGTTCCTGCCTGGGAGGCTGAGCCCTGCCCAGGGTGCTATTCTCCCAGCATTCCTTATCCCATAGACCCATCTCCTAGCCTAGCCAGGGTCCTGCCTTGCCAAGAACTATCTTGGAACCCCAGGATCACCTTTGAATGCCATGGTCTCCCCATCTTGTTCTATCCTTTAATTGTTCCTGTCCTGCCCTAGTACTTCAGTGCCTGTGTCCTGCATTTGGGTCCAGTCTCCGTGTCCCCTTGTGACAGAATGACCCCCTGCATGGACTCAGCAATGCAGGGCTGGAGTCTATTTCTGTCACCCTGAGGTCCCCTCTTGTTTGAACATTCCCCCCACCCACCTGTATCTTCTCTAGCTCTAGAGACCCTCCTTGGTTGCCTGGAGGCTCCCTTTGATGGGGGGTGTGGGGTACTGTTATGGTCCGGTCTGGAGCCCACATTCCGGGTCTGGATCCGGTCCACAGACTCTGGACTCTGGGTCTTGTAGCTGTCCCTCCTTTCACCCTTAAGCCCAAATAGGATCATCTTGGCTTAAGGAGGTGCACCTGATGCCTATTGGCTGGCAGGTGTATATAAGGGGCTCTGAGTCTAGTTGGGGGGGTTGTCCTGTTCACCAGTTTGCCTTGTATGTGCTGGTCCTGCTGTTCTGTCTGGTTAGCCTTGTTCACCTGTCTATCCTGTTTTGACCTGTTTGTGCTGGTTGCCCTATTTATCCTATTTCGAGCTGGTGGTCCTGTTTACACTGTTCTGACCCGTGTGTCATGTTTGTTCTGCTTGTGCTGTTCAGTTGGTTTCGTTCTGTTTGCCCTGGCTTGGAGTACCCACTGTTAATCAACTTGTTCTGTAAGTCCGTTCTCGTAGTCACCCTGGACCGGGCTCCCTTCCGATCCCTTGCCACTGTTAGGTAAGCAGGTCAGACTGCCGTCGCCCAGTGGGGGAACTCTGCCCCTTCCTATTCCTTGCCTCCATTGGGTAAGCCTGGCTGGACAGCTGTTGCCTGGTAGGGGAACTCTGACCCTTTCCTACCGCTCTCTCCAGATGGGTTGTGCCCCGCACCTGCCCAGATGTCCTGCATCCTGCCCAGGCCCCTGTGTTTCTGCCTGGGAGGCCGGGCCCCGCCCAGGAGTTATGCGGCCTGCCCAGGGCACTATCCTTCCCAGCATTCTTTGTCCCATAGACCCATCCTCCAGCCTAGCCAGGGTCTTGCCTCGCCATGAACTATCTCGGAACCCCAGGATCACCTTTGAATGCCACTGTCTCCCCATCTTGTTCTATCCTTTAGTTGTTCCTGTCCTGCCCTAGTAATTGTGTCTGTGTCCTGCATTTGGGTCCAGTCTCCACGTCCCCTTGTGACAGTTGGTCAGGAAGTCAAGAATCCAGTTGCAGAGGGAAGTGTAGAGTTGCAGGTTTATAAGTTTGGATATAAGTTTGTCTTGAGTTATAGTCTTGAAGGTGAAGCTGTAGTCCATAAACAATAGTCTAACATAGGTGTCTTTACTGACCAGATGCTCCAGCAATTAGTGTGGGACCAGCTATAGACTTATTTCAGCAGTAGTTGAATTGCAGCGCATTGAAGTTGTCTGGGAGGTTGGAGTTGATGCATGCCATGATCAGTCTTTCAAAGCACTTCATGATGCTGGAGATTGAGAGTCACTGAGTGGTAGTCATTAAAGTGCATTATCTTGTTTTATTAAGTACTGCATGATAAACTTTTCTTTGGTACAAGGATGAAAAGGCACTAATAAAAAGGCACTCTTCATTAGTGGAGCCTGAGCTGCAGGCCATGTTCTTCAGCCCTGTATTTCACAGCTTACTATGTTTCTCTCCTTGCAAGGTCACTCTTGGATGGCCTTCATTTCACAACTTTAGTTCATTTTCTATCTTTGTAACTCATGATCGCTCCAACCATTGATTGAGCACATCGACATCTACACTGTCGCAGGAAGGCAGCATCTATTATGAGGGACCCCCCCCCCCCCCCCCCCACACACCATTCTGGTCATGCTCTCT